>NC_079358.1:8367274-8676963 GCF_029582105.1 Oenanthe melanoleuca
CACCTATGTCACCTGTGTCATCCATGTCATCAGTGTCACCTGTATCCCTGTGTCACCTCAGTGTCACTGTGTTCTGTGTCACCGTGTCACCAATGCCCCGTGTCCTCAATGTCCTCAGGGACAGTGTCCCCAATGTACCAGTGTCCCCATGTCCCCAGTGTCCCCAGGGACTGTGTCCCCAGTGTCCCCAATGTCCCCAGGGACAGTGTCCCCGTGTCCCCAATGTCCCCAGGGACAGTGTCCCCATGTCCCCAGGGACAGTGTCCCTGTGTCCCCAGTGTCCCCAGGGACAGTGTCCCCAATGTCCCCACCTCCCCACTGCTGCTCACACCCCTGAGGTGACACAACCTCATCCCTTGAGGCCACGTCCCTATCCCTGACACAGCCACACCCCTCACGCTTGTCCCCATCCCTTGGGGACACTTTGGGGACACTTTGGGGACACTTTGAGGACACTCCTGTCCCTCCACAGGTGCTGGGGACCATCCTGGCCCTCGCCATCATCGTCATGGCCGTGGCTGTGCTGGGCTGGTGGCTTCGCCTCAAGAGTGAGTGCCACCCCCCCCGGGCACAGAGGTGGCACAGAGGTGGCACAGAGGTGGCACTGCTGGCCCTGGGGACACGGGTGGCACTGCTGTCCCTCAGCCTGTCCCTGTGTGTCCCCAGAGGTCCCCGCTCAGGAGCCGCCCCGGTACCGCTTCCGCAAGAGGGACAAGGTTCTGTTCTACAGCCGCAAGATCATGCGTAAGGTGATCCCCGATTCCCCCACTGTCCCCACATTTTTTCCCCCACTTTTTCCCCATTTTCCCCCACTTTTTCCCCACTTCCCCCCGTTTTTCTTCTTATTTTTCTCCTCATTTTTCTCCCCCCCATTTTCCCCCATTTTCCTCCCCATTTTCCCCCATTTTTCTCCCCATTTTTCTCCCCATTTTTCTCCCCATTTTTCTCCCCATTTTTCTCCCCATTTTTCTCCCCATTTTTCTCCCCATTTTTCTCCTCATTTTTCTCCCCATTTTTCCCCCCCATTTTTTTACCATTTCCCCACCATTTTCCTCCTCATTTTTCTCCCTGTTTTCCCTTCATTTCCCCCCCATTTTTCCCCCCCATTTTTCCCCCCCATTTTTCCCCCCCATTTTTCCCCCCCATTTTTCCCCCCCATTTTTCCCCCCCATTTTTCCCCCCCATTTTTCCCTTCCATTTTTCCCCCCCATTTTTCCCCCATTTTTTCCCCCATTGATTTCCCCGCTTTTTCCCCATTTTTCCTCCCCGTTTCCCCCCCTATTTTTTCCCCATTTTCCCCCATTTTTTCCCCATTTCCCCCCCTTTTTCCCCATTTTTCCCCCATTTTTTTCCCATCTTTTCCTCATTTTTCCCTGCTTTTTCCCATTTATTTCCCTATTTCCCCCCATTTTCCCCTATCCCCCCCTCACTGGGTGTCAGGCTGGTGTCACCATGCCACCCCCATGTGACCCCCTGTCCCCTGTTCCAGGTGTCCCAGTCCACCTCCTCTCTGGTGGACACTGCTGTGGTCAGTGGTGTGGGTGACAGGGCAGTGACACTGTGTCTGTTCCAGGTGTCCCAGTCCACCTCCTCTCTGGTGGACACTGCTGTGGTCAGTGGGGCCGCGCGGCCGCGCAGCCGCAAGAAGCTCAAGGTGCTCAGCATCGCCAAGAAGTGAGTGACCACTGGGGACAGGTGACCCTACACTGTCCCCATGGTGTCCCCATGTCCCTTCTGTCCCCATAGTGTCCCCACAATGTCCACTGTGGTGTCCCTACAGTGTCCTCATGGTGTCCCCTCTGTCCCCACGGTTGTCCCTACAGTGTCCCCATGGTGTCCTGTCCCTGTGCTGTCCCTACAGTGTCCCCATGGTGTCCCCATGGGATCAGGATCTGTCCATGGGATCTGTGCCTGAGGTTTGGGTTTGTCCTTGGGGGTCAGGATCCATTTATGGATCAGGATCCATTTATGGGGTCAGAGTCAATTTATAAGGTCGGGATCCATTTGTGGGTTCGGGATCCATTTGTGGGTTCGGGATCACTTTGTGGGGTCAGGATCCATTTATGGGATTGGGATCCATTTATGGGATCAGGATCACTTTGTGGGGTCAGGATCCATTTATGGGGTCAGGATCCGTTTATGGGGTCAGGATCCATTTATGAATCAGGATCCAGTTATAGAATTGGGATCCATCCCTGGGTTCAGGATCCATTTGTGGGGTCAGGATCCATTTATGGGATTGGAATCCATTTATGGGGTTGGAATCAATTTATAGGGTTGGGATTCATTAATGAATCATTTATGGGGTCAGGATCAATTTATGGGGTCAGGATCCATTTATCAATCAGGATCAGTTTATGAATCAGGATCCATCTATAGAATTGGGATCCATCCCTGGGCTCAGGATCCATTTATGGGGTCAGCACTCGACCGCAGGGATTGAACTCCACCCTTGGACACCTCTGCAAGGGGATTCCTGTGTCCTCTCTGTCCCCATGTCCCCACAGTGTCCCCGTGTCCCCACAGTGTCCCCATGTCCCCATGTCCCTGTAGTGTCCCCTCACTGTCCCCACGGTGTCCCCAGGGTCTCTGCCAGCTTCCTGCGCATCCAGAAGGAGCCGCCCACGCTGCAGCTGAAGGAGCCGCCGCCCTCGGTGCTGGAGGCCGACCTGACCGAGTTCGACGTGGCCTCGTCCCACCTGCCCTCAGAGGTGCTCTACATGCTCAAGAACGTCCGGTGAGCGGGGCCAGGGCCAGGAGGCACTTGTGGGGTTGGGAGCCATTTATGGGGTTGGGAGCCATTTATGGGGTTGGGATCCATTTATGGGGTAGGGAGCAATTTATGGGACTGGGATCTGTTTATGGGGTTGGGAGCCATTTATGGGGCCAGGATCCGTTTACGAGGTTGGGATCCGTTTATGGGGTCGGGATCAGTTTATGGGGTCGGGATCCGTTTATGGGTTCGGGATCTGTTTATGGGGTCGGGATCTGTTTACAAGGTCGGGATCTGTTTATGGGGTCGGGATCCGTTTATGGGGTCAGGATCCGTTTATGGGGTCGGGATCCGTTTACAAGGTTGGGATCCATTTATGGGGTTGGGATCCGTTTATGGGGTTGGGATCCATTTATGGGGTTGGGATCCGTTTATGGGGTTGGGATCCATTCATGGGGCCAGGAGCTGCTGTCCCCTCCCTGTCCCTGTCCCAGGGTGCTGGGGCACTTTGAGAAGTCGCTGTTCCTGGAGCTGTGCAAGCACATGGGGCAGATCCCTGTGTCCCTGTGGTGACCCTGCCATCCCCTCAGTGACACTGCCATCCCCCTGGTGACCCTGCCATCCCCTCAGTGACACATCTGTCCCCTCAGGGTGCTGGGGCACTTTGAGAAGCCGCTGTTCCTGGAGCTGTGCAAGCACATGGTGTTCCAGCAGTGCCAGCAGGGCGAGGACGTGTTCCGGCCCGGGCAGCCCGACAGCAGCATCTACGTCCTGCAGGAGGGGAAACTGGAGCTGCTGCTGACTGAGAGTGTGAGGGACACTGGGGACATAGGGGACATTGGGGACATTGGGGGCATGGGGGTGACTGGGGACACTGGGGAGACTGGGGGCATGGGGGACACTGGAGATGGCTGGAGACATTGGGGACTCTGGGGTGATTTGGTGACATTGGGACACTGGGGACACTGGGGACATTGAGGGCATTGGGGATGTTGGGGACACTGGGAGTATTGGTGTCACCTGGGGACTCCTGGGGACTTTGGGGACATTGGAGACATCTGGGGACACTCAGGGGACATTGGGGGACAGCCTTGGACACCCAAGGGACACCAGGGGACACTCAGAGGACACCAGGTGACACTGTTGGACGCCAGAGCACACTCAGGGGACAGGAGGTGACCCCAGGTGACAGCAGGTGGCCCCAGGTGACCCCAGGTGACAGGAGATGACCCCAGGTGAGCCCAGGTGACACCAGGTGACAGGAGATGACCCCAGGTGGCCCCAGGTGACAGGAGGTGACCCCAGGTGACAGCAGGTGGCCCCAGGTGACCCCAGGTGACAGGAGATGACCCCAGGTGAGCCCAGGTG
Organism: Oenanthe melanoleuca; assembly: GCF_029582105.1. Classification (NCBI taxonomy): domain Eukaryota; kingdom Metazoa; phylum Chordata; class Aves; order Passeriformes; family Muscicapidae; genus Oenanthe; species Oenanthe melanoleuca. The sequence goes on from NC_079358.1 coordinate 8,371,356, forward strand.
ACCCCAGGTGACCGGCGTGTCCCGGCAGGACGGGAAGGAGACAGTGATGAAGGAGGTGTTCCCTGGGGACAGCGTGCACAGCCTGCTGAGCATCCTGGATGTCATCACGGTACTGGGGACATTGTGGGACTGTCCCCAAACCCTGGGGACACTGGGGCTGTCCCCAAACCCAGCAGTGATCCCCAAAAGTCTAGCCAAGGCAACTCCAAACCCAAGTGTGGCCACCCCAAACCCAATCATGACCTCCCCAAACCCAACCATGACCTCCCCAAACCCATCCTTGACCACCCCAACCCAACCATGGCCATGCTAAACCCAACCTTAACCCCCCCAAATCCACCTGTGACCACTCCAAACCCATCCTTGACCACCCCAAACCCAACTGTGACCACTCCAAACCCATCCTTGACCCCCCCAAACCCACCTGTGGCCACCCCAAACCCAACCATGGCCACCCCAAAACCAAGTGTGACCACCCCAAACCCAACCACAGTCATTCTAAACCCAACCATGGCCACCCCAAACCCAACCGTGACCACCCCAAACCCAACCGTGACCACTCCAAACCCACCTGTGGCCCCCCCAAACCCACCTGTGGCCCCCCCAAACCCACCGTGGACACCCCAAACCCAACTGTGACCACCCCAAACCCACCTGTGGACACCCCAAACCCAACTGTGACCACCCCAAACCCAACTGTGACCACCCCAAACCCAACTGTGACCACCCCAAACCCAAGTGTGGCCACCCCAAATCCAATCATGGGCATTCTAAACCCATCCTTGACCACCCCAAACCCAACCATGGCCACTCCATACCCACCTGTGGCCACCCCAAACCCAACCATGACCACTGCAAACCCATCCTTGACCACCCCAAATCTAACCTTGACCCCCCCCCAAACCCAACTGTGACCACCCTAAACCCAACCATGGCCATTCTAAACCCAACCATGACCAACCAAACCCAATCTTGACCACCTCAAACCCAACCATGGCCATTCTAAACCCAACCATGGCCACCCCAAGCCCACCTGTGGCCACCCCAAATCCAACCATGGCCACCCCAAGCCCACCTGTGCCCCCCCCCAGGGCCACCAGCGGCCGTACCGCACCGTCTGCGCCCGCGCCGCCGAGGACTCCACGGTTCTGCGCCTGCCGGTCGAGGCTTTCTCAGCCGTGTTTGAGAAGTACCCAGAGAGCCTGGTCAGGGTGGTGCAGGTGGGCCAGGGGGCTGGGGGACTCACAGGGTGGCCCTCAGGGTGGCCACAGTGGCCCCGAGGTGGCCCGGGACCCACTGAGTGTCCCCGCAGATCATCATGGTGCGGCTGCAGCGCGTCACCTTCCTGGCCTTGCACAACTACCTGGGCTTGACCAACGAGCTCTTCAGCCATGTGAGTGAGCGCTGGACACGGCTGTGGGCAACCCAAACCTGGCTGTGGGCATCCCAAACCTGGCTGTGGGCAGCCTAAACCCGGCTGTGGGCAGCCTAAACCTGGCTGTGGGCACCCCAAACCTGGCTGTGGGCACCCCAAACCCGGCTGTGGGCAGCCTAAACCTGGCTGTGGGCAACCCAAACCCGGCTGTGGGCAACCCAAACCCGGCTGTGGGCAACCCAAACCTGGCTGTGGGCAGCCTAAACCCGGCTGTGGGCAACCCAAACTCGGCTGTGGGCAACCCAAACCTGGCTGTGGGCACCCCAAACCCGGCTGTGGGCACCCCAAACCCGGCTGTGGGCACCCCAAACCTGGCTGTGGGCAACCCAAACCCGGCTGTGGGCAGCCTAAACCTGGCTGTGGGCAACCCAAACCCGGCTGTGGGCAACCCAAACCCGGCTGTGGGCAACCCAAACCTGGCTGTGGGCAACCCAAACCTGGCTGTGGGCAACCCAAACCCAACCTTGACCATCCCAGACCCGGCTGTGGGCAACCCAGACCCGGCTGTGGGCAACCCAAACCCGGCTGTGGGCAACCCAAACCTGGCTGTGGGCAACCTAAACCTGGCTGTGGGCAACCCAAACCCAACCTTGACCATCCCAGACCCAGCTGTGGGCAACCTAAACCCGGCTGTGGGCACCTCAAACTGAATTGTGACCACTCTGGACACGGCTGTGGGCAACCCAAACCCGGCTGTGGGCAACCCAAACCCAGCCTTGACCATCCCAGACCCAGCTGTGGGCACCCTAAACATGGCTGTGACCACCCCAAACCCAACCAGGCCGCCCCTCTGTCCCCTCTTGTGTCCCCCTGTCCCCTCAGTGTCCCCCTGTCCCCTCAGTGTCCCTCTGTCCCTCACTGTCCCTCTGTCCCCCCAGGACATGCAGCCCCTGCGCCTGTTCCCCCAGCCCTCCCACGCCGCTCGCACCAGCCCGGTCCGGCACGGCAAACGCAGCCTGGGCAGCACCGACGACCGGGATCCCGGTGAGCCCCCCAAAAACCCCCAACCCCAATCATTTTTTGGGGTTTCACACTCAGTTTTTGGGATTCTTCACCCCACAGCCGAGCTGATCAAACCCGCCGGGGCGGAGACGCCGCCGGCGCCGCCGCTGAGCCGCTGCATCTCCATGCCCGTGGATATCTCTGGTGAGTGCCAGCCCTGCCAGGAGGGGCTTGGTGTCACCCAGGGGTGGCTCTGGTGTCACCCAGGGGTGGCTCTGTCCCCGTTTGGTGGCACCCCAGGCATCCAGAAGGGGCCCCGCTCGGATTTCGACATGGCGTACGAGCGCGGCCGCATCTCGGTGTCGCTGCAGGAGGACGGCGGCGCCTCCTTCGGGCAGGTACGGGGGGTGTGGGTGGGGGGTTCCAGCCCCAATTCCATCCCAAATTCCATCCAAAATCCCATCTCAAAGCCCATCCCAATCCCATCTCAAATCCTTCCCAAAGCCCATTCCCAAAGACCCCTAAATTCCATCCAAATTCCATCTCAAATCCCACCCCAAATCCCATCCCAAAGCCCGTTCCCAGAGACCCCCAAATGTCCCCCAAATCCCCCTTAAACACCCCCTCAATCCCCCAAATCTCCCCCAAACCCACCCCAAATCCCCCTAAATCCCCCCCAAATACCCCCAAATCCCCTCAAATCCCCACTAAGTTCCCCCAAATCCCCCCAAACCCACCCCAAATCCCCCCTCAATCCCCTCCAGGCATCCCAGGAGCCCAAGGAGCGCAAATCGGTGACGCTGGAGGAGCAGCCGTCGGGGATTTACCACTACAGCTCCTGCCAGGAGGGGCCACAGGGGACAGGGGGACAGGGGACAGGGACACAGGGGACAGGGACACAGGGGCCGTGTCCCTTCGGGCCCTTCCAGGGCCGCCAGAGCAGCGACATCTTCGAGGAGGCCAAGAGGGAACTGATCAAACTGATGAAGGTGGAGGTGAGGGACAAGGGGAGGAGGGGTCCTGGTGGGGTCCTGGTGGGTTCCTGGTGGGTTCCTGGTGGATTTCTGGTGGTTCTATGGGGTCAGGATGGGTTCCTGGTGGTCCTGTAGGGTTGGGATGGGGTCCTGGTGGGGTTAGGGTGGGTTCCTGGTGGATTTCTGGTGGTTCTGTAGGGTTGGGATGGGGTCCTGGTGGGCTCTTGGTGGTCCTATAGGGTTGGGATGGGTTCCTGGTGGTCCTGTAGGATTGGGATGGGTTCTTGGTGGTTCTATAGGGTTAGGGTGGGTTCCTGGTGGGTTCCTGGTGGTCTGTAGGATTGGGATGGGTTCTAGGTGGGTTCCTGGTGGGTTCTTGGTGGCTTTGTGGGGTGGGGATGGGATCCTGGTGGGTTCCTGGTGGTTCTGTGGGGTCAGGATGGGATCCTGGTGGGTTCTTGGTGGGTTCTGTGGGGTCAGGATGGGTTCCTGATGAGTTCTTGGTGGGTTCCTGGTGGGTTCTTGGTGGTCCTGAAGGGTTGGGATGGGTTCTTGGTGGGTTCTTGATGAGTTCCTGGTGGGTTCCTGGTGGATTTCTGGCGGTCCTGTAGGATTGGGATGGGTTCCTGATGGGTTCCTGATGGGTTTCTGGTGGTTCTGTGGGATCCTGGTGGGTTCCTGATGGTTCTGTGGGGTTGGGATGAGATCCTGGTAGTTTCATGGACTCCTGTAGGGCCAGGATGGGATCCTGGTGGGTTCTTGGTGGGATCCTGGTGGTTTCATGGACTCCTGTAGGGCCAGGATGTTCTGCTGACCCCACCCCTTCCCCTTCCCCTCCCCAGGACCCCTCTCTGCTCAACAACCGCGTCCTGCTGCACCACGCCAAGGGCGGCACCGTCATCGCCCGCCAGGGGGACCAGGTGGGTCTGGGGCAGGAATGACCCCAAACTGGGGCAGGAAAACCCCAAACTGGGGCAGGAAAAACCCCAAAACCAGGAAAAAGAGAAACAGAAAAAACCCCAAAACTGGGGCAGGAACGACTCCAAAACTGGGGACAGGAATGATCCCAAAACCAGGAAAGAGAGGACAAGAAAAAACCCCAAAACTGGGGCAGGAATGATCCCAAAACTGGGGCAGGAAAACCCCAGAACTGGGGCAGGAATGACCCCAAAACCAGAAAAGAGAGAAACAGAAGAACCCCAAAACTGGGGGCAAGAACAACCCCAAAACTGGGGACAGAAAAAACCCCAAAATTTGGAACAGGAAGGACCCCAAAGCCAGGAAAGAGAGAAACAGAAAAACTTTCTCTGGTGGTGATGGTGGCACCTCCCACCCAAGGTGACCTTGGGGGGTGACAGCAGGTGACAGAGGTGACCCCACTGACCCAAACTGACCCCAAACTGACCCCAGGCAACACAAGGTGACAGAAGTGACCCCACTGACCCCCAGCTGACCCCAGGTGACCCAAACTGACCCCAGGTAACAAAAGGTGACAGAGGTGATCCAGCTGACCCCACTGACCCCAGGTGACCCAAACTGACCCCAGGTGTCACAAGGTGACAGAAGTGACCCCACTGACCCCCAGCTGACCCCAGTGACCCCAGCTGATAGAGGTGACCCCAAGTGACCCCACTGACCCCAGGTAACCCAAGGTGACAGAGATGACCCCAGCTGACCCCAGCAGACAGAAGTGACCCAGACTGACCCCACTGACCACAGCTGACCCCAGATGACCCAAAGTGACCCCAGGTGATTTCAGTGACCCCAGGTAACACAAGGTGACACAAGTGACCCCACTGACCCCAAACTGACCCCCAGACTGTCCCCCCAGGACGTCAGCCTGCACTTTGTGCTGTGGGGCTGCCTGCACGTGTACCAGCGCATGATTGACAAGGAGGAGGACGTGTGCCTGTTCCTGACGCAGCCGGGCGAGCTGGTGGGCCAGCTGGCCGTGCTGACGGGCGAGCCCCTCATCTTCACCATCAAGGCCAACCGCGACTGCAGCTTCCTCAAGATCTCCAAATCCGACTTCTACGAGTCAGTGGCCACCACGGGGACACTTGTGGGGTGGTCACAAGGGGGTTTGGGGTGGTCACAAGGGGGTTTGGGGTGGTCACAGGGGGGTTTGGGGTGGTCACAAGGGGGTTTGGGGTGGTCATGAGTCAGTGACCACCATGGGACCATTCGTAATTGGGTCAAGGTTGGATTTGGGGTGGTCACAGGGGGGTTTGGGGTGGTCACGGGGGGGTTTGGGGTGGTCACAGGGGGGTTTGGGGTGGTCATGGGTGGGGTTTGGGGTGGTCATGAGTGAGTCACTCCTATGGGGCCACTCGTGGTGGGGTCACAAGGGGGTTTGGGGTGGTCATGAGTGGGTTTGGGGTGGTCATGAGGAGGTTTGGGGTGGTCATGGGGGAGTTTGGGGTGGTCATGGTGGGGTTTGGGGTGGTCATGAGTGAGTCACTCCTATGGGGCCACTCGTGGTGGGGTCACAAGGGGGTTTGGGGTGGTCATAGAGGGGGTTTGGGGTGGTCATGAGTCAGTGGCCACCACGGGGACACTTGCGGGGTGGTTACAAGTGGATTTGGGGTGGTCATAGAGGGGTTTGGGGTGGTCGTGGGGGGGGTTTGGGGTGGTCATGAGTCAGTGACCACCACGGGGACACTTGTTGGGGTGGTCACGGGGGGGTTTGGGGTGGTCACAAGGGGGTTTGGGGTGGTCACACATGGATTTGGGGTGGTCACAAGAGGGTTTGGGGTGGTCATGAGTCAGTGACCACCACGGGGACACTTGTGGGGTGGTCACAGGTGGATTTGGGGTGGTCACGAGTCAGTGACCCCCCCGCCCGTGAGATTCCCCACCCATGTTTTGGGGTCCCCCCCATGGATCCTGGGGACACATTTTGGGGTTCCTCCCCCAGGATCATGCGGGAGCAGCCCAGCGTGGTGCTGAGCGTCGCCCACACCGTGGGTCCTGTGGGGACATTTTGGGGTGACTGTGGCTCCTGTGGGGACACTTTGGGGTTACTGTGGATCCTGTTTGGGATATTTTGGGGTCCCCCCATGGATCCTGGGGTGACATTTTGGGGTCCCACCCCCAGGATCATGCGGGAGCAGCCCAGCGTGGTGCTGAGCGTCGCCCACACCGTGGGTCCTGTGGGGACATTTTGGGGTGACTGTGGCTCCTGTGGGGACACTTTGGGGTCCCCCCATGGATCTTGGGGACACTTTGGGGTCCCCCCATGGATCCTGGGGACACATTTTGGGGTCCCACCCCCAGGATCATGCGGGAGCAGCCCAGCGTGGTGCTGAGCGTCGCCCACACCGTGGGTCCTGTGGGGACACTTTGGGGTCACTGTGGCTCCTGTGGGGACACTTTGGGGTCCCCCCATGGATCTTGGGGACACTTTGGGGTCCCCCCATGGATCCTGGGGTGACATTGTGGGGTCCCACCCCCAGGATCATGCGGGAGCAGCCCAGCGTGGTGCTGAGCGTCGCCCACACCGTGGGTCCTGTGGGGACACTTTGGGGTGACTGTGGCTCCTGTGGGGACACTTTGGGGTCACTGTGGATCCTGTTTGGGATATTTTGGGGTCCCCCCATGGATCCTGGGGTGACATTGTGGGGTCCCACCCCCAGGATCATGCGGGAGCAGCCCAGCGTGGTGCTGAGCGTCGCCCACACCGTGGCTGCCCGCATGTCGCCCTTCGTGCGCCAGATGGATTTCGCCATCGACTGGACGGCCGTGGAGGCCGGCCGGGCGCTCTACCGGTGAGTGGCCACCCAGTGGCCAGTGGCCAGAGGGCCAGCAGGGGTCCCTGGTGTGTCACCGTGGCTGTCCCCAGGCAGGGGGACAAGTCGGACTGCACCTACATCGTGCTGAACGGGCGGCTGCGCTCCGTCATCCAGAAGGGCAGCGGCAAGAAGGAGCTGGTGGGGGAGTACGGCCGGGGGGACCTGGTGGGAGTGGTGAGTGTCATTGTCACCTGAGGGGACAGCTTGGGGACACCCTGGGGACATGGGAATAGAGGGGACATGGGGACAGCAGGGGGGAGTACGGCCGGGGGGACCTGGTGGGAGTGGTGAGTGTCATTGTCACCTGAGGGGACAGCTTGGGGACACCCTGGGGACACCCTGGGGACATGGGAATAGAGGGGACATGGGGACAGCAGGGGGGAGTACGGCCGGGGGGACCTGGTGGGAGTGGTGAGTGGCACTGTCACCTCATGGGGACATGGGGACAGCAGGAGACACCCTGGGGACACGGGGGACAGCTTGGGGACACCCTGGGGACACCCTGGGGACATGGGAATAGAGGGGACATGGGGATAGGAGGGGGGAGTACGGCCGGGGGGACCTGGTGGGAGTGGTGAGTGTCATTGTCACCTGAGGGGACATGGGGACAGAGGGGGCAGCAGGGGACACCAGGTGACACAGATGAGAGAGTTGGCAGAGGTGACACAGGTGTGACACAGGTGACACAGATGACCCCAGGTGTGACACAGGTGACAGATCACAGGTGTGACACAGATGTTACAGGTGACACAGGTGACAGTGGTGACACGGATAACACCAGGTGACACAGGTGACACACAGATGACAGGTGTGACACAGGTGACTCAGGTGACGTACAGGTGACCCAGGTGTGACCCAGGTGTGACACAGATGACACAGACGACAGATGTGACTCAGGTGACCCAGGTGACATACAGGTGACCCAGGTGTGATGACCCAGGTGTGACCCAGGAGACACAGGTGTGACACAGGTGTGACACAGGTGTGACACACAGATGACACAGATGACATGTGACACAGGTGACAGGTGTGACACACAGGTGACCCAGGTGTGACCCAGGAGTGACCCAGGTGTCCCCGCAGGTGGAGGCGCTGACGCGGCAGCCCCGCGCCACCACGGTGCACGCGGTGCGGGACACGGAGCTGGCCAAGCTGCCCGAGGGCACCCTCAACAACATCAAACGGCGGTACCCGCAGGTAGCCACGGCCACACCTGCAGGTAGCCAGGGGGTAGCCACGGGGTAGCCACAGGATGGCCATGGGATACCCGCAGGTAGCCATGGGATAGCCATGGGATAGCCACGGGATACCCGCAGGTAGCCACAGGTTACCACGGCATAATCACAGGTAGCCACGGGTAGCCACACGTGGTCACTCATCCCTGTCCCCTCAGGTGGTCGCTCTCCCTGTCCCCACAGGTGGTCACTTTATCCCCACAGGTGGTCACTGTCCCTGTCCCCCCAGGTGGTCCCTGTCCCCCCAGGTGGTCCCTGTCCCACAGGTGGTCACTGTCTCTGTCCCCCCAGGTGGTCCCTGTCCCCCCAGGTGGTCCCTGTCCCACAGGTGGTCACTGTCTCTGTCCCCTCAGGTGGTCCCTGTCCCCTCAGGTGGTCACTCTGTCCCTTCAGGTGGTCACTCTGTCCCCACAGGTGGTCACTCTGTCCCCTCAGGTGGTCACTCATCCCTGTCCCCACAGGTGGTCACTGTCCCCTCAGGTGGTCACTCTGTCCCCACAGGTGGTCACTCGCCTCATCCACCTGCTGAGCCAGAAGATCTTGGGCAACCTGCAGCAGCTCCGCGGGCCCTTCCCAGGTAGGACCAGCAACACCCAGGGGGTGGTGGCCACCAGAGCCTGGTGTCCACTCGTGTGTCCACCGCTGTGTCCACCCAGGGTCCGGCCTGGGCGTGGCCTCCAGCTCGGAGCCCATCAACCCCACCAGTAACCTGGCCACGGTGGCCGTGCTGCCCGTGTGCGACGAGGTGCCCATGGCGGCCTTCACCCTGGAGCTGCAGCACGCGCTCAGTGCCATCGGTCAGTGACCACTGAGTGACCACTGAGTGACCACTGACCATGTGTGACCGCTGAGTGACTGCTGAGTGACCACAGTGACCACTGACTGTGAGTGACTATGGGGTGGTGCCCATGGCGGCCTTCACCCTGGAGCTGCAGCACGCGCTCAGCGCCATCGGTCAGTGAGTGACCACAGTGACCACTGAGTGACCATGGGTGACCACTGAGTGACTGTGGGGTGGTGGCCAGGGGATGGTGACCATGGTGCCCTTTACGCTGGAGCTGCAGCACACGCTCAGCTCCATCGGTCAGTGACCATGAATGACCACAGGGTGACCACAGGATGATGACCATGGGTGGTGGCCATGGGATTGTGACTACAGGATGGTGACCATGGGATGGTGCCCATGGGACAGTGACCACAGGGTGACCACAGGATGGTGACCATGGCACAGTGACCACAGGATGGTGACCATGTGATGGCCATGGCACTCTGGTGACCTGGCATGATCTTGTGGCCGTACCACCATGACGACCATGACCTGGAGATGACCACAGCATGACAGTGACCACGACAAGGTGGTGACCATGACCTGGAGATGATCACACCCCCACACCACTGACCACACCCCCTCCCTCTGCAGGCCCCACGCTGCTGCTGACCAGCGACATCATCCGCGCCCGGCTGGGCTCCTCAGCTCTGGAGAGGTAACCACAGTGACCAGCAGTGGCCAGCAGTGACCACCAGTGGCCAGCAGTGGCCGTGCTGACCGCTGGCTGCCCCCAGCATCCAGGAGTACCGGCTGTCGGGCTGGCTGGCGCAGCAGGAGGATCTGCACCGCATCGTGCTCTACCAGACAGACTGCACGCTGACCCCCTGGACACTGCGCTGCATCCGCCAGGCCGACTGCGTGCTCATCGTGGGGCTGGGGGAGCAGGAGCCCGCCCTGGGAGAGGTGACACGGGGACAGGGACATGGGGACAGGGACATGGGGACAGGGACACTGCGCTGCATCCGCCAGGCCGACTGCGTGCTGATCGTGGGGCTGGGGGAGCAGGAGCCTGCCCTGGGAGAGGTGACACGGGGACAGGGACATGGGGACAGGGACAGGGTCACAGGGACATGGGGTCAGGGACACTGCGCTGTACCTGCCAGGCCGACTGCGTGCTGATCGTGGGGCTGGGGGAGCAGGAGCCCGCCCTGGGAGAGGTGACATGGGGACAGGGACACGGGGACAGGGACATGGGGACAGGGACACGGGGGACAGTGATGGGGACATGAGGACAGGGACACTGCGCTGTACCTGCCAGGCCGACTGCGTGCTCATCGTGGGGCTGGGGGAGCAGGAGCCCGCCCTGGGAGAGGTGACACGGGGACAGGGACATGGGGACAGGGACACGGGGGACAGTGATGGGGACATGGGGACAGGGACACTGCGCTGCATCCGCCAGGCCGACTGCGTGCTGATCGTGGGGCTGGGGAAGCAGGAGCCCGCCCTGGGAGAGGTGACACGGGGACAGGGACATGGGGACAGGGACACAGGGACAGGGACAGGGTCACAGGGACATGGGGTCAGGGACACTGCACTGTACCTGCCAGGCCGACTGCGTGCTGATCGTGAGGCTGGGGGAGCAGGAGCCCGCCCTGGGAGAGGTGACATGGGGACAGGGACATGGGGACACAGGGACAGGGACACGGGGACAGTGATGGGGACATGGGGACAGGGACATGAGGACAGGGACAGGGACCTGGGAGTGGGACACAGGGACATAGGATATAGGGACAGAGGGACATGGGGACATGGGATATAGGGACATGTCCCAGTTCTGGGAGTGTCCCAGCACTCTGGAGGTGACACAGGTGACACAGAGTGACACAGGGGCGACCCAGCCTTGCTCTGGTGCCCCACAGCTGGAGCAGATGTTGGAGAACACAGCAGTGTGGGGTTCTGGTGGCGGCACAGGGTGACACTGGGGTGACACAGGGATGGCACAGGGTGACCCAGCCCCTCTCTGCTGCCCCACAGCTGGAGCAGATGTTGGAGAACACGGCTGAGTGGGGTTCTGGGGGTGGCACAGGGGTGACGTGGGTAACACAGGGGTGACCCAGGAGTGACAAGAGTGACACAGGGTGACACAGAGTGACACAGGGATGGCACAGGGTGACACAGAGGGTGACACAGAGGTGACCCAGCCCCTCTGTGCTGCCCCACAGCTGGAGCAGATGCTGGAGAACACGGCCGTGCGGGCCCTGAAGCAGCTGGTGCTGCTGCACCGCGAGGACGGCTCGGGCCCGGCGCGCACGGTCGAGTGGCTCAACATGCGCAGCTGGTGCTCGGGCCACCTGCACATCCGCTGCCCTCGCCGCGTCTTCTCCCGCCGCAGCCCGGCCAAGCTGGTGCGTGTGTCCCCTCCCCCGGGCCGTGTCCCCTCCCCCGGGCCGTGTCCCCTCCCCCGGGGGTGGCGCTGCGGCCGTGGCTCAGCGCTGTCCCCTCCCCTCTGGCAGCGGGAGATGTACGAGAAGGTTTTCCAGAAGAGCCCCGACCGCCACAGCGACTTCTCGCGCCTGGCGCGCGTCCTGACCGGCAACACCATCGCGCTGGTGCTGGGCGGCGGCGGCGCCAGGTGCCACGCCTGTCACCTGTGTCCCCTGTGTCCCGCCCGTGCCCCTGTCCCCATGGTCTGTGTGTCCCTGTGTCCCCATGGTCTGTGTCCTCCTGTCCCCATGGTCTGTGTGTCCCCTGTCCTCATGGTCTGTGTGTCCCTGTGTCTCCATGTCCTTGTGTCCCCTCTTCCCATGGTCTGTATCCTCCTGTCCCCATGGTCTGTGTGTGTCCCCGTGTCCCCATGATCTGTGTGTCCCTGTGTCCCCATGGTCTGTGTCCCTGTGTCCCCATGTCCTCGTGTCCCCTCTTCCCATAGTCTGTATCCTCCTGTCCCCATGGTCTGTGTGTCCCGCTGTCCCCATGATCTGTGTTCTCCTTTCCCTGTGTCCCCATGGTCTGTGTGTCCCCTGTCCCCATGGTCTGTGTCCCCATGTCATGTGTCCCCATGTCCCCGTCCCCATCCCCATGTCCCTGTCCCCCTGTTCCCCTGTCTGTCCCCGTGTCCCCCTGTCCCCATGGTCCTTTGTGCCCATACCCCATGCCCCTGTGTCCCCATGTCCCCATAGTCTGTGTCCTTGTCCCCAAATCCCTGTGGCCCCATATGCCATGTCCCTGTGTCCCATGTCCCCTTGTCCCCATGGTCTGTGTCCCTGTCCCTATGTCCCTGTGTCCCCATGTCCCTGTGTCCCCATATCTCCATGTCCATGTCCCCATATCCCATTTCCTTGTGTCCCCATGTCCCTACACCTCATATCCCCCTGTCCCCACACCTCCCTTTCCCCCCGTGGTGCCCCCAATCCTTCATTTTCCTCATTTCTCTCATTTCCCTCATTTCCCTCATTTTCCTAATTTCTCTCTCTTGTTTCTGCCTGCAGGGGCTGCTCCCACATCGGGGTCATCAAGGCCATGGAGGAGTCGGGGATCCCCATCGACCTGGTGGGGGGCACCTCCATCGGCGCCTTCATCGGGGCTCTGTACGCCGAGGAGCGCAGCGCCGTGCGCACCAAGCAGAGAGCCAGGGAGTGGGCAAAGGTGGGGGACATGGGGACATGGGGACAGGGAGAGGGACATATGGGACAGGGGGATGGGGACAGGGACACAGGGACAGGGACAGGGACACAGGGACAGCTGTACACCGAGGAGCGCAGCGCCGTGCGCACCAAGCAGCGAGTGGGCAAAGGTGGGGGACAGGATGGGGACATGGGGACAGGGAGAGGGACATATGGGACAGGGGGATGGGGACAGGGACACAGGGACAGGGACACAGGGACAGCTGTACGCCGAGGAGCGCAGCGCCGTGCGCACCAAGCAGAGAGCCAGGGAGTGGGCAAAGGTGGGGGACAGGGACAGGGGAACATGAGGGTGGGGACAGGGACAGGGACATGGGGATGGGGACAGGGACACAGGGACAGGGACACAGGGACAGCTGTACGCCGAGGAGCGCAGTGCCGTGCGCACCAGGCAGAGAGCCAGGGAGTGGGCAAAGGTGGGGGACATGGGGACATGGGGACAGGGAGAGGGACATATGGGACATGAGGATGGGGACAGGGACAGGGACATGGGGATGGGGACAGGGACACAGGGACAGGGACAGGGACACAGGGACAGCTGTACGCCGAGGAGCGCAGCGCCGTGCGCACCAAGCAGAGAGCCAGGGAGTGGGCAAAGGTGGGGGACAGGATGGGGACATGAGGACATGGGGACAGGGACATGGGGACAGGGACATGGGGACAGGGACAGGGGGATATGGAGACATGGGGACAGGGACATGAGGACAGGGACATGGGATATGGGGACAGGGAGGGGATAACAGGAACATAGGAATGGGCCAAGGTGGGTGACAAGGACAGGGACATGGGGACAGGGTGGGTGACAGGGACATGCCCACCCCCGGGGATTTGTGCCCAGCCCTACCTGGCTGTTTCTAATCTGACCTCTTCCTGTTCTTCCTCTTCTTCCTCCTCCTCCTCCTCCCCCCAGTGCATGAATTCCGTGTTCGAGACCGTGCTGGACCTCACCTACCCCATCACCTCCATGTTCTCGGGCTCGGCCTTCAACGCCAGCATCAACCGCGTCTTCCAGGACAAACAGATTGAGGTGTGTCACCCCTGTCACCCCCCTGCCACCCCCCTGGTGTCCCCAGGGTGTCCCCAGGGTGTCACCCAGCCCCTGCCACCCCCACAGGACCTGTGGCTGCCCTACTTCAACGTCACCACGGACATCACGGCCTCGGCCATGCGGGTGCACACGGACGGTGAGAGAGCCTGGGGACACCGTGGGGTGGCTTGGGGACATTGGGGACACATTGGGGACACACTTGGGACACATTGGGGACACTGGGGACACCGAGGAGGGGACAACTGGGGCTGCACGAGGCGCTAACACCGCTGCTGAGCACTAACCCAGTAACACCCCGTGAGCACGGGGACGTGGCGGTGGCACTGGGGACATGGAGGTGGGGACATCATGGTGGCACTGGGGACACAGAGGTGGCACTGGGGACATTGAGATGGGGACATCATGGTGGTGGTGGGGACATGGAGGTGGCACTGGGGACATCATGGTGATGTTGGGGACATGGTGGGGAGGAGCTGGGAGGGGATTTGGGGCGGACAAGGACCTGGGGGTGACATGGACAAGGACCTGGTGGGAACATGGTGATGTTGGGGACATGGCAGTGGGGACATGATGGTGGTGTTGGTGACCTGGTGGTAGGAACATGGCATTGGGGACAAGATGGTGGTGTTGGTGACCTGGTGGTGGGGACATGGCACTGGGGACATGATGGTGGTGTTGGTGACCTGGTGGTGGGGACACGGCGCTGGTGGCGGGACCCTGATGGTGGCCGCCCCTCGCCCTCTGCCGGGAGCTCACCTGGGACATTGAGCCGTCCACGGTCACCCCGCTGTGGTGACTCCCCAATCCCCCTCTAACCCTCACTAATCCTCTCTAACCCCTGCCAGTGTCCCCTCCTTGTCCCCTCTGTCCCTGCTGGTCACCCCCGCTGGCCGTGACCGTGTCCTCTCCGTCCCCAGGCAGCCTCTGGCGCTACGTCCGAGCCAGTGCCTCCTATACCCCCTACCTGCCTCCGCTCTGCGACCCCAAGGACAGCCACTGGCTGGTGGACGGCTGCTATGTTAACAATGTCCCAGGTCAGCACCTCGCTTTGGGGCCACCCCCCAAAAAAACACCAGAAAACAGCAAAAAATAGCAAAGAAACCACCAAAACCACAAAAAAATTATCAAAAAAGCCACCAAAACACGCCAAAAATACACCTGAAAAACGCCAACAAAAAGCGACTAAAACACACCAAAGAAACATCAAAAAGCACGAAAATACGCAAAAAATACACCCAAAAAATGCCAACCAAAAAAACCACTAAAACACACCAAAGAAACACCAAAAAACCCACAAAAACACAAAAAAAAATCAAAAAACACCCAAAAAACCAGCAAAACACACCACAGAAACACCAAAAAACCCACGAAAACACACACAAAAAAAACTCAACCAAAAAACCACTAAAACACACCAAAAATACACCCAAAAAACACCAACCAAAAAACCACTAAAACACACAAAAAAACAGTCAACATCAAAAATCCCACCAAAACACACACAAAAAAACTCAACCAAAAAACCACTAAAACACACCAGAAAAACACCAAAACACACACAAAAACCACATCAAAACACACGAAAGAAACCGGCAAAAAACCACCAAAACACACCAAAAATACACCCAAAAAAACCCGATGACAAACACCAAAAAAACACCAAAAAAAATCAAAAGTCGCCAAAAATCACCAAAAAAACCAGCAAAAAAACCATCAAAACATACAAAAAAACCCAATCAAAAAACCACCCAAAGAAACACCAAAACACAGCAAAAAACCACCAAAACCCCACTGAAAAACCAACTCAAAGCAGCAAAAAAACACAAAAAAAGAATCAAAAAGCACAGAAAAAGCACTAAAAAAACCAACAAAAAACACAAAAAAAATCAAAAAAACACCAAAACCCACCAAAAACCCGCCAGAAAACCGCCAGAAAACCACAAAAAAAATTATCAGAAACCCACCAAAGACCACCAAAAAGCCACCAGAAAACCACCAAAAAAATTATCGAAAAACCACCAAAAACCACCAAAAAAGTTATTGACAGACCATTAGAAACCACCAAAAAAATTATCAAAAACTACCAAAAAACCACCAAAAAAATTATCAAACCCCACCAAACCCCACCCCCAGAGCCTCCACACCACCGGTCAGGGCGCGCCGGGGACCCTCTGCGGGGCTGACGGTGACGGTGACAATGACGGTGACAATGACGCGGTTTCCCGGTTCCGTTCCCGGTGTTGTTCCTTTCCCCCGGCGCCGGTTCCCGGTTCCCAGGCTCGCTCTGGCGCTACGTGCGCGCCAGCATGACCCTGTCGGGCTACCTGCCCCCGCTGTGCGACCCCAAGGACGGCAACCTCCTCATGGACGGGGGGTACATCAACAACCTGCCAGGCAAGTGCGGGGGGACGGACACACGGACACACGGACACGGCCGGGCCGGAGCTCGCTCTGGTTTTATTTTTTTTTTTTTTCCCCCCCCAGAACGTTCCGTGGTTTTTATTTTTTGGGGTCGGATCCGTCCGTCTTGTGTCCGTCTCTTGGTGATTTTTTTTGATGCTGGGTGGTTTTTCTAGAACGTTCCTTGGATTTCCAGTGTCAGATCCATCCATACTCCATCTCCTCTTGATGCCTTTTCCATGCTGGGTGGTTTTTCCAGAAAATTCCATGGATGTTCATGGTCAGATCCATCCCTCCTCCAGTCGCCTCTTGATGCCTTTTCCATGTTGGACAGTTTTTCCAGAGCATTCCATGAATTTCCATGGTCAGATCCATCCATCCTCCATCGCCTCTTGGTGCCTTTTCCATGCTGGGTGGTTTTTCCAGAACGTTCCATGTTTTTTCATGGTCAGGTCCATCCATCTTCCATCATCTCCAGCCTGTTTTTCTAGAATGTTCCTTGGATTTCCAATGTCAGATCCATCCATCCTCCCATCTCCTCTTGATGCCTTTTCCATGTTGAGTGGTTTTTCCAAAACATTCCATGGATTTTTTGTGGTGAGATCCATCCATCTTCCATCATCTCCAGGCTGTTTTTCCAGAACATTACATGGATTTTTTGTTGTCAGATCCATCCATCTTCCATCGTTTCTTGATGCCTTTTCCATGCTGGATGTTTTTTCTAGAACATTCCATGGATTTCCATGGTCAGGATCCACCACTCATGGATCATTTCCTGATGGTTTTTTCCTTGCCATGCAGTTTTTCCAGAATTTTCCATGGATTTTAAATATCAGACCCATCCATCCTCCATCTCCTCTTGATGCCTTTTCCAATCCAAGTGATTTCTCCAGAACATTCCATGGATTTTTTGTGGTCAGATCCATCCATCCTCCATTGTTTCTTGATGCCTTTTCCATGTTGGACAGTTTTTCCAGAACATTCCATGGATTTTTTGTGGTCAGATCCGTCCATCCTCCATCTCCTCTTGGTGCCTTTTCCAAGCTGGACCATTTTTCCAGAACGTTCCATGGATTTCCATGGACAGATCCATCCATCCTCCATCTCCTGGTGGTTTTTCCAGAACGTTCCGTGGATTTCCAGGCTCCATCTTCCATCCCTCTTCTGTCATCTCTTGATGTCCTCGGTGCTGGGCACCCTCTTGTGGCATCTCCACCCACTGTCACCTCCTGGTGTCACCTCCTGGTGTCCCCCAATGTCCTTCAGTGTCCCCTGATGTCCCCTGGGGGACATCTCCACCCTCCCCACGTCCCTGGTGACCCCGAGGCCACCATCCCTGTCCCCAGTGTCCCCTGATGTCCTTGATGATGTCCCCAATGTCTCCTGATGATGTCCCAGTGATGTCATTGATGTCCCCAATGTCTCCTGATGATGTCCCTACTGTCCCCTGATCATGTCCCTTGATGTCCCCAGTGTCCCCTGATGATGTCCCCAATGACATCCCTGCTGTCCTGATGATGTCATCGACATCCCCACTATTCCCTGATGATATCATTGATGTCCCCACTGTCCCGACGATGTCCCCAGTGACGTCCCCGCTGTCCCCTGATGATGTCATCAATAAACCCTGTCCCCTGATGATGTCATTGGTGTCCCCACTGTCCTGACAATGTCCGCAGTGACATCCATGCTGTCCCAGTGATGTCATCAATGTCCGTGCTGCCCTGACAATGTCCCCAGTGACGTTCCCGCTGTCCCAGTGACGTCATTGATGTCCCCACTGTCCCCTGATGGTGTCATTGATGAACCTCCTGTCCCCTGATGATGTCATCGATGAACCCCTGTCCCCTGATGATATCATTGATGTCCCCACTGTCTCGACAATGTCCCCAGTGATGTCCCCGCTGTCCCCTGATGATGTCATCGATGTCCCCCCTGTACCCTGACGATGTCCCCAGTGATGTCCCTGCTGTCCCCTAATGATGTCATCGCTGTCCCCACTATTCCCTGATGATGTCATTGATGTCCCCCCCATCCCCCGACGATGTCCCCAGTGACGTCCCCGCTGTCCCCGCAGCCGACATCGCGCGCAACATGGGCGCCAAGACGGTGATCGCCATCGACGTGGGCAGCCAGGACGAGACCGACCTGTGCAACTACGGCGACTCGCTGTCCGGCTGGTGGCTGCTCTGGACACGCCTCAACCCCTGGGCTGAGAAGGTCAAGGTGGGACATGACAGTGGGGACATTGGGGGACACTTGGGGACATTGGGGATGAGACCAAGATGGTGGAGATGGCTCAGGGGTGGAGGAGGATGGAGAAGGTCCATGGGGACGTCAAGGGATGATGGTGACGATGATGATGATGATGAAAATCACGATGACGACATTGAATATGACAGTGATGACGATGACAGTGATGACAATGACAATAATGATGATGAAGATGACAACCATGACAATGACAATGAAGTGATGACAATGACGATGATGATGACAGTGATGAAGACGATGATGACTATAATGATGACAGTGATGACAATGACAATGATGATGACAGTGACGAAGATGATGACAATGCAATGACAATGACAACAATGACAATGATGACAATAATGATGGCAATGACAACGACGATTACAATGCAATGATGACAATGACAATGACAACAATGACAGTGATGACGGTAATGATGGCAATGATAACGACGATGACAGTGATGACAAAGCTGGTAACAATGCTGATGACAATGCTGGTAACAATGACAGTAACACATGACAATGATGACAACGACAATGATTCAATGACAATGATGACGATAGCAATGACCATTACAAAGACAATGACAATGACAATGATGACAATGCCAATAACAATGCCAATAACAATGCCGATAACAATGACCATTGCAATGACAATGATGACGATGACAATGATGACAATGACAGTGATGACAATGACAATGGTGACAATGCCAACGCCAACGCGGACGAGGAGGCTCCGGCCGTGTCCCGAGTGTCCGGTGCCGCAGGTGCCGGACATGGCGGAGATCCAGTCGCGCTTGGCCTACGTGTCGTGCGTGCGGCAGCTCGAGGTGGTCAAGTCCAGCTCGTACTGCGAGTACATCCGGCCACCCATCGACCGCTTCAAGACCATGGACTTTGGCAAGTTCGACGAGATCTACGTGAGTCAGAGCCTGGGGCTGGGCTCGGCTGGGGTTCCTTGGTCATTGTTGTGGTTCCTTGGTCATTGTTGGGGTTTCTTGGTCATTGTTGGGTTCCTTGGTCATTGTTGGGGTTTCTTTGTCATTGATTGGTGTCCTCAGTCATTGATTGGTGTCCTTGGTCATTGTTGGGTTGTCCTTGGTCATTGTTGGGGTTCCTTGGTCATTGTTGGGTTTCTTGGTCATCGTTGGGGTTCCTTGGTCATTTATTGGTGTCCTTGGTCATTGTTGGGATCAGACTGTTGGGTGTCCTTGGTCATTTTTGGGTTCCTTGGTCATTGATTGGTGTCCTTGGTCATTGTTGGGGTTCCTTGGTCATTTATTGGGTTGTCCTTGGTCATTGTTGGGGTTTCCTTGGTCATTTTTGGGGTTCCTTGGTCATTGATTGGTGTCCTTGGTCATTGTTGGGGTTCCTTGGTCATTGATTGGGTTCCTTGGTCATTGTTGGAGTTCCTTGGTCATTTTTGGGGTTCCTTGGTCATTGTTGGGTTCCTTGGTCATTAGTGGGTTCCTTGGTTCATTGTTGGGGTTCCTTGGTAATTTTTGGGGTTCCTTGGTCATTGTTGGGTTCCTTGGTCATTAGTGGGTTCCTTGTTCATTGTTGGGGTTCCTTGGTAATTTTTGGGGTTCCTTGGTCATTGTTGGGGTTTCTTTGTCATGGACTGGTGTCCTTGGTCATTGTTGGGTTCCTTGGTCATTGTTGGGTTGTCTTTGGTCATTGTTGGGGTTCCTTGGTCATTGTTGGGGTTCCTTGGTCATTTTTGGGGTTCCTTGGTCATTGTTGGGTTCCTTGGTCATCGTTGGGGTGTCATTGATAATTTTTGGGGTTCCATGGTCATCTTTGAGGTTTTTTAGTAATTGTTTGGTGTCCTTGGTCATTGTTGGATTATTTGGCCATCATTCGGGTCTCCTTGGTAATTTTTGGGGTTCCTTCATCAATTTTGGGGTTCCTTGGTCATTGTTGGGTTGTCCTTGGTCATTGTTGGGGTTCTCTGGTCATTGTTGGCTTCCTTGGTCATTGTTGAGATGTTGTTGATAATTTTTGGGGTTCCTTGGTCATTGTTGGGATTGCTCTCATTGTTGGGGTGTCTTTGGTCATTGTTGGGATTCCTTGGTCATCGTTGGGGTTCATTGGTCATTTGTTGGGGTCCTTGGTCATTGTTGGGGTCCTTTGGTGATTGTTGGGGGTCTTTAGTCATCGTTGTAGTGTCCTTGGATCTTTTTTGAGGTTCCTTGGTCATCATTGGGGTTCTTTGGTCACCGTTGGGGTGTCCCTGACCATCAGTTGGGGTTCCCTGGTCATCGTTGGGTACCATGGTCATTGTTGGGGCTCTCTGGCCATTTTTGGGGTGTCCTTGACCATGAGTTGGGTCCCCCTGTCCCCTGCCCCAGGACGTCGGCTACCAGCACGGCAAGCTGGTGTTCGAGGGCTGGAGCCGCGGGGACGTCATCGAGAAGATGGTGAAGGATCGGCGCTCGGCCGACTTCTACGAGAGCAAACGCATGGACGTGAGCTGTGGACACTGGGGACATTGAGGGCACCTGGGGACATTGGGGACACTGGGGACATTGAGGGCACCTGGGGACATTGGGGGGCACTGGGGGCAGTGGGGACACCTGGGGACACTGGGGACATTGAGTGCACTGGGGACACTGGGAACAGTGGGGGCACTGGGGGCACTGGGGACACCTGGGGGCAGCTGGGGACTACCTGTTACTGCCACCCTGTCACTGGCACCCTGTTCTTGTTCCTCCCTTTGTCCCCTGACCTGTTGGTACCTTCCGTGTCCCTTCCCTGTCACCTGTCCCCTCACCTGTCCCCTCACCTGTCCCCTCACCTGTCCCTGTCTCCCCAGGTGTCCCCTGTCCCCTCACCTGTCCCTGTCCCCTCACTCTGTCCCCTCACCTGTCCCCTCACCTGTCCCCTCACCTGTCCCCTCACCTGTCCTGTCCCCAGGTGCTCACCTGTCCCAGCGCTGGTTTCACAGACCTGGCTGAGATCGTGTCCCGGATCGAACCCGCACAGCCCTACCTGTCGGACGGCTACGGCGACGGTGACAGCGGGGAGGGGACAGGGAGGGGACAGGGGAGGGGACAGGGGACAGGGAGGGGAGGGGACAGGGGACAGGGAGGGGACAGGGGACAGGGGACAGGGAGGGGATAGGGGACAGGGAGGGGATAGGGGACAGGGAGGGGACAGCAGGGACAGGAGAGGGGACAGGGGACAGGGAGGGGACAGGGGACAGGGGACAGGGAGGGGACACCGTGGGGTGTGGGGGCTCAGATTTGGGGCTGAGGTCTCAGATTTGGGTATGGGGTCTCAGATTTGGGTCTGTGGTCTCACCAAACCTATTTCCCCCCAGAGGAGTGGATCACCTGGCCAAGTATGAGGGATTTGGGATTTGGGGGTTCAGATTTGAGATTTTGGGGGTTCAAATTTGGGATTTGGGGGTTCAGATTTGGGATTTGGGGGTTCAGATTTGGGTCTGGGGTCTCTGATCTGGGTCTGGGGTCTCAGATTTGGGTCTGGGGTCTCACCCATCCGCATTTCCCCCCGGAGGAGTCCAATTACCTGACTGAGTACGAGGGGCTGAGATTTGAGATTTTGGGGTTCAGATTTGGGATTTGGGGGTTCAGATCTGGGTCTGGGGTCTCACCACACCCCATTTCCCCCAGAGGAGTCCGATTACCTGACCGAGTACGAGGACGAGGGTCCCGAGTCGCTGCGGGGGGAGGAGGACGCGGCCGAGTGGGGCAGCAACGAGGCCGTGAGTGACCCCAAAAATGGGGAACCCCAAAAACGGGGCTGGGGGGTCCTGAGCCCAGCTGGGACCCCGAAAAAAGGGGGAAATGGGGATTTGGGGTTCCAAAAATGGGGATTTGGGGTCTCCAAGGTTCCCCTGAGCCCAGGTATGGTGGGGGAGGGGGTTGTGGGGACCCCAAAAAATGGGGAGAAATGGGGGGGAAATGGGGGGAAAATGGGGATTTGGGGTTTCAAAAATGGGGATTTGGGGTTTTGGGTTTGGGATCTCCAAGGTTCCCCCAGGTATGGGAGGGGTTGTGGAGACCCCAAAAAATGAGAGGAATTGGGGATTTGGGGTTCCGAAAATGGTGATTTGGGATTTTGGGTTTGGGGTCTCCAGAGTTCTCCTGAACCCAGTTAGAGGGGGAGGATTGTGGGGTTCTGGGGACCCCAAAAATGGGGAAAAAACCAAGATTTGGGGTTCCAAAAATGGAGATTTGGTGGTTTTGGGATTTTGGGGTCTCCAAGGTTCCCCTGAGCACAGGTATGGGGGGGTTTTGGGGTTATGGGGACCCCAAAAAATGGAGGGAAATGGGGGGAAAATGGGGATTTGGGGTTCCAAAAATGGAGATCTGGGATTTTTGGGTTTGGGGTCTCCAAGGTTCCACCAGGTATGGGAGGGGTTGTGGGGACCCCAAAAATGGGGAAAAATGGGGGGGAAATGGGAGAAAAATGGGGAAAAATGGAGGTTTGTGGTTCCAAAAACGGGGATTTTGTTTGTTTTTGGGTTTGGGGTTCCCCCCAATGTCGCCAATGTCCCCCCAGGAGGAGGAGAAGCCCCTTCGGCACCGCCCCAGCCAGGCCGGGACCCCCCCGCCCCCCCCCCCCGCCGACCCCGACGCCTTCTGAGGGACCCCAAATGTCCCCAAAATGTCCCCAAAATGTCCCCAACCCCCACCTGGGGGTCCCTGCCCCTCCTCCCCCCCAATTCTGGCACTTTCCTGTGGGGCCTGGGACCCCCAAAATCCCCCCCAAATTCCCCTCCCCCCGCGCTGTTGCACTGTCCCACCCCCCCCCAGCCGGTCAGGGGTGGGGGCGCTGCTGTAAATTTTTTTTTTTTCGGTTCTTTTTTTTTTTTAACGGTTCTTATGCAAATCCAGGCCGGCTGGATGGGTTGTTAATTAATTATCGGTTAATTATTAATTAATTATTAATTAATTATTGATGCGTGGATTCATTCTTACATGAAGCGTTCCGGGATTTAGTTAAAAAAACTGGTGCTGAGGGAGGGTGGGAACAGGCGTGAGGCGCTCTTGCTTCCTATTGGTCGAGGCGCCTGTCAATCACAGCTCAGCCAATCACAGCCGCGCACTCGCGGCTCTCAGCCAATCAAAACCCACTAAGCGGAGTGGGCGGAGCTTCGCCTCACGGAACGGCGGCGGCTCCGTTCCCGCTCCCGCAGCGGTACCGGAGCCGTTTCCGTGCGGGGATCGCTCTTCCGGTGCCGCCATTAATAAAATTTGGGGTTCCCGGTGTCGCCATTAATGAAATTCGGGGTTCCCGGTGCCGCCATTAATAAAATTCGGGATTCCCGGTGCTCCCCGGTACTCGCGGCTCCCGCGCTTCTGCCTTCGTGGCGCTGGGTCTCCTCATTGGCCAGCGCAGCTGTCAATCATCGCGCTCAGCCAATCCCAGTGGAGCTCCAGCGCCCCCTCAGCAGCGCCGTTGTCAGGTTTAATTCCCAATTTTTGGGTTTAATTCCGGTTTTATCAATTTAATCCTCAATTTTTGGTCTTCATTCCTGTATTTTTTTTTTTTTGTTTAATTCATAGGTTTTGGAGTAAATTCTTGTATTTTCTTTAATTCCCAATTTTTGGGTTTTATTTCTGAATTTTTGTGTTTAATTCCCTTTTTTTTTGTTAAATTCCCCTGGGGTTTTCTGGGTTTGACTTCCCTGGATTTTTTTTTGTTTAATCCCCAATTTTCCTATTTAATCCCCAATTTTTTCTGTTTAATTTCTTTTTTTTTTTTTTACTTTTCTTAAATTCATATTTTCTGGGTTTTATTCCCTTGGGGTTTCTTTGTTTAATACCCAATTTTTGTATTTAATCCCAAATTTTTGTATTTAATCCGCAATTTTTGTGTATAATTTTAATTTTTGAGTATTTTTTGATCCACAACCCCTCCCCTCCACATCCAAGATATTTTTATTCCCATTTTTCCCCAGCAAAAAAAATTCCAAACTCTTAAAAAAAAAAAAAATGCACCTTGAACAGGATTTTTTTTTTTTCATTGCCACATCCCCCCCAAAAAAAAAAAAAAAATTAAAAAAAAAATCCCTGGAGAACAGGAAAATCCCAGGAAATTTGGGAAATCCCAAGAAATCCTGGAGATGGTTCCAATCCCACCTTGGAAGCTGCCGGAACTTTCCTGGGAAAGGTGAAAAATTCGGGATCCTCCTTCGCCGAGGGGCCGGGAATTCCATGATTGGGGGGTGGATTTTTGGGGAATTTTGGGGAGTTTTTGGGAATTTTCTGGCCCCTCAGGAAGGCACTCGGAGGCGGGAGCTGCCCAGCAGGAGCTGCAGGAGCCGATCCACGGCGAAGGCCAGCAGGAAATCGGCCACCAGCACGGCCAGGATCAGCAGCCGGAACTGGGGGGAAAATGGGAATTCTGGAATTTTCCAGGGAATTCTGGAATGTTCCACGGGAATTCTGGAGATCCCAAATCTCTGGAATTTCACCCCAAATCCCATCCTGAAACTGATCGTGAACATGGCCAGGATCAGCAGGAATGTTCCAGGGAATTCTGGAATTGTTCCACGGGAATTCCAGAATATTCTATGGATCACATTCCCCAAATCCCAAAAAATCAATGGGAATTTTTGAGGATTTCACCTTGATGGGTATCTCTGAACCCTCTCCTTATAAGAATTCCCATCTTGGAGCCATTTCCCCCGTGGAAACCTCCCCCAGAACTTCGGGAATTTTGGAAATTTTAGGAACTTGGAGAATTTTAGGAATTTTGGGAATTTCAGCAATTTTTGGGCTTTCACCTCAGCAGGTACCTCACAACAACTCTCCCTATAAAAATTCCCATTTTGGAGCCATTTCCTTGTGGAAACCCCCCCCCAGAACTTTGGGAATTTTGGGAATCTCCCCCAAAACTTCAGGAATTTTAGGCATTTCGGGAATTCTGGGCTCTCACCTCGGCGGGGATGTCGACCAGGCCGAAGCCCAGGTTGAGCTCGGGCCAGGCCCCGCTCAGCAGCCCCAGCACGGCCGAGGCCGAGAGCAGCAGCGCCCAGAGCAGCGGCCGGTTCTGCCCCAGGCTCTCCATGAACGGCTGGCCCTGCAAACGGGGCACTGGTTGGACTGGTTTATACTGGGAGGGACTTTGGGGGCACTGGGAAGGACTCTGAGGGCACTGGGAGTCAATTCTGAGCAGTTCTGAAGCAGTGAAATGGGGTTTGATAGCACTGGGAGGGCACTGGTTTATACTGGGAGGGCGTCTGGGGGCACTGGTTTGTACTGGGAGGGACTGGGAGGGACTTTGGGGGCACCAGGAAGGACTCTGGGGGCTTTGGGAGCTGATTCTGAGTGGTTTTGGAGCAGTGAAATGGGGTTTGATGGCACTGGGAGGGCACTGGGAGAGGATTGGGATAAACTGGTTTGTACTGGGAGGGACTTTGGGGGCACTGGGAGCGGATTTTGGGTGGTTTTGGAGCAGTAAAATGGGGTTTGATGGCACTGGGAGGGCACTGGTTTGTACTGGTTTATACTGGTTTGTACTGGGAGGAATGGGGGGGATTGGGGTGATGGGGAACAAGGGGGAAAATTGGGGAAAAGGGGAGAAACTGGGAAAAACTGAGAGAAACTGGGAAAAACAGAAACTGGGAAAAAGGAGGAGAGAGTGGAAAAAGTGGGGAGAAAAAATTGGGAAAAATGGGGAGAAAAAATTGGGAAAAATGGGGAGAAAAATTGGAGAAAATGGGGAGAAAAAAGGGAAAATGGGAAGGAAAAATTGGGGGAAAAATGGGAGAAAACAGGAAGGAAAAATGGAGAAAATGGGAAAACTGAGTAGGAAAAATGGGAAAAATGGGGAGGAGAAACTAGGAAAAATTGGGGAAAACAGGAAGGAAAGATGGAGAAACTGGGAAAACTGAGGAGAAAAAGTGGGAAAAATTGGGAGAATAAATTGGGAAAAATGAAGAGAAATTGGGACAAATAGGAAGGAAAAAATTGGGAGAAGAAATTAGGAAAAACTGAGAGAAAAATTGGGAAAAATTGAAAATAAGAAGGAAAAACTGGGGAAAAACAGGAAAGTAAAATGGTGAAAATGGGAAAATTAAGGAAGGAAAAGGATGGAAAATCCTGGAAAATGCAGGAAAATTGGGAATATTCCCAAATTCCCACCTTGTAGTTGATGGCAAAGGTGGCTGTTTGCATGGCCATGGCCAGCAGGTACACAGTGCTATTCACCAGGGATGGCTCAAACTCCCGGCTCAGATCCACAAATTCCTCCTCCCTGGACATAAAAAAATTGGGAAAAAATTTTGGGATCAATCTGGAAAAAATTCCCAAAAAATTCCCATTTTTTCCTGGAGTAAAATCGGAGTTAAAATGGGTTTAGAGCTCAAAAAATGGGAATTTTCGGGGTTTTTATTCATGGGAATTCTTGCTTAGATCCACAAATTCCTTTTCCCTGCCCATAAAAAAATTGGGAAAAATTTTTGGGATCAATCTGGGATCAGTTCCCAAAAAATTCCCATTTTTTATTGGATTAAATTGGGTTTAGAGGTGGAAAAATGGGAATTTTTGGGGAAATGAAATGGGGGAAATTGAGAAAACTCTGGAATTTTTTTTTAAGATTAAATCCTCCATCCCAAAATTTTTTGAATCAGAGTCTCAATCCTAGAATTCTTTGGGAATAATTTTGGAATTTTTTGGGAATTTTTTTGGGATCAGGGCTCACTCCATTCCTGAATTTCCCAGTACAGGAACACCAGGCTCAGAAATGGGGAAATCAAGAAAAAAATCTGAATTTTTTTGGGATTAAATCCTCAATCCCAAATTTTTTGGCATCATAGTCTCAATCCTGGAATTCTTTGGGAATATATTTTTGGAATTTTTTGGGAATATTTTTGGAATTTTTTGGGAATTTTTTTGGGGTCAGGGCTCAGTCCATTCCTGAATTTCCCAGTACAGGAACATTGGGCTCGAGAACGTGAGAAATTGAGGAAAACTCTGGAATTTTTTGGGATTAAATCCTCAATCCCAGAATTTTTGGGATCAAAACCTCAATCCTAAATTTTTTTGAATCAGAGTCTGAATCCTGGAATTTTTTGGGAATATTTTTGGAATTTTTTGGGATCAGAGCTTCACCTGGGCTCACTCTGCACCTTAATTTCCCAGTACAGAAACACCGGATTCAGAAATGGGGAAATCAAGAAAAAATCTGAATTTTTAGGGATTAAATCCTCGATCCCAGAATTCTTTGGGAATATTTTGGGAATTTTTGGGCTCACCTGGGCTGGCTCCTGGCCTGAGCCTCCCTGTACAGGAACACCAGGCTCAGGAAATGCACCAGGAACTGCAGCAGCACCGTCAGCACCGTGTACAGGTTGAAAATGTTGGGGAGGGGCCTCTCCTTGGAAAGGGTCTTCAGGGGCTGGAAAAATCAAAATAAAAGAATAAAAATAGAAATAAATAAAAATAAAAATAGAAATAAGAATAGAAATAGAAATAGAAATAGAAATAGAAATAGAAATAGAAATAGAAATAGAAATAGAAATAGAAATAAAAATAGAAATGGAAATGGAAATAGAAATGGAAATGAAAATAAAATAAGGATAAAAATAAAATAAATAAAAATAAAAAAAGGCAATAGAAATAGAAATAGCAATAGAAATAGACGATTTTTCCCAAAATTTGGAAAAATGGAATTAACTTTTCTGTTCTTACCTTGGACCTGGAGATGAAGAAGAAACTCTGGGATCAACCCAGGTCAAGGACACAAAATCCCACCTTTCCCCCTTCAGAAACCGCCATTTTGTGACCGTAAATGTGATTTTTTGGGGGGAAAAAACCCCGATTTTTCTCAAAATTTGGATAAATTTTATTAAATTTTATTTTAATTTTCTGTTCCTACCTCAGACCTGGAGATGAAGAGGAAACTCTGGGATCATCCCAGATAAAGAATACAAAATTTTCCAGAAACCACCATTTTGTGACCATAAATGTGATTTTTTGGGGGTAAAAAACCCCATTTTTCCCAAATTTAGGATAAATCCCACAAATTTTTATTTTTAAATCCCACTTTGGACCTGGAGATGAAGAGGAAACTCTGGGATCAACCCAGGTCAAGGACACAAAATCCCATCCTTGCACCTTCAGAAACCGCCATTTTGTGACTGTAAATGTGATTTTTATGGGGGAAAAAAACCCGATTTTTCCCAAAATTTGGAAAAATTGAATTAATTTTTCTGTTCTTACCTTGGACCTGGAGATGAAAAGGAAACATCCAGCCAGGAGCAACCCCTGGAGTGTGGCCTGGAGGTCGCTGAACTTGACTCCTTGCAGGAAGAGCACGCTCTGGCTGTAGGCCAGGACCAGGGCGTTCAAAGCCAAAATTTTAAACATTTGCAGAGTGGTGACCAAAGTGCAGCGACCTTGCTTGATGACGTGGCAGACTGAGGGAAAAAAAATGGGAATTTTGAGGTTAGAAATGGAGGAAAAGCAAAGAGAAAAGGGGAAAAGGGAGGGGGGTTGATGTGAGGGGGGAATGTGAGGAAAAAGGGGAAAAATGGTGGGAATTGGTTGAGGGAAAAAGGGTGAGAAAAGGAAAAATGGCAGGAATTGGTTGAGGCCTTCATGAGGGGAAAAAGAGGAAAAAATGGTGGGAAGTGGTTGAGGGTCTTGTGAGGTGAAAAGGGGGAAAAAATGGTAGGAATTAGCTGAGGGAAAAAGGGCAAAAAAAGGAAAAATGGTGGGAATTGGTTGAGGGTCTTGTGAGGGGAAAAAGGTGGGAAAAATGGTGGAATTGGTTGAGGGGAAAACGGTGAGAAAAGGAAAAATGGCAGGAATGGGTTGAGGCTCTCATGAGGAAAAAATGGCGGGAATTTGTTGAGGGTCTCATGAGGGGAAAAAGGGCAGGAAAAGGAGGGAAAATGGCAGGAATTGGTTGAGGGTCTTGTGAGGGGAAAAGGGGGAAAAAATGGTGGGAATTGGTTGAGGGGAAAAAGGGTGAAAAAAGGAAAAAAGGAAAAATGGTGGGAATTGGTTGAGGCCAACATGAGGGAAAAATGGTGGGAAAAAGAGGAAAAAATGGTGGGAATTTTTTGAGGGTCTTGTGAGGGGAAAAGGGGGAAAAATGGTGGGAATTGGCTGAGGGGAAAAGGGCAAAAAAAGGAAAAATGGTGGGAATTGGTTGAGGGTCTTGTGAGGGAAAAAAGGTGGGAAAAGGAGAAAAAATGGTGGGAATTGGCTGAGGGAAAAAGGGCGGGAAAATAAGAAAAATGGTAGGAATTGGTTGAGCCCCTCATGAGGGGAAAAAATAGTGGGAAAAAGAGGAAAAATGGTGGGAATTGGTTGAGGGTCTTGTGAGGGGGAAAAAGGGCAAGAAAAGGGGAAAAATGGCGGGAATTGGTTGAGGGTCTCATGAGGGGAAAAAGGTGGGAAAAGGAGAAAAAAAAGGTGGGAATTGGCTGAGGGAAAAAGGGCAGGAAAATGAGAAAAATGGCAGGAATTGGTTGAGCCCCTCATGAGGGGAAAAAAGGCAGGAAAAGGAGGGAAAATGGCAGGAATTGGTTGAGGCCTTCATGAGGGGAAAAAGTAGTGGGAAAAAGAGGAAAAAATAGTGGGAATTGGTTGAGGGTCTTGTGAGGGGAAAAGGGGGAAAAAATGGTGGGAATTGGCTGAGGGAAAAAGGGCAAAAAAAGGAAAAATGGCGGGAATTTGCTGAGGGTCTTGTGAGGGGAAAAAGCTGGGAAAAAATGGTGGGAATTGGTTGAGGGAAAAAGGGCGAAAAAATGAGAAAAAATGGTGGGAATTGGTTGAGGCCTTCATTGAGGGGAAAAATGGTGGGAAAAGGAGGGAAAATGGCGGGAATTGGTTGAAGGTCTCGTAAGGGGAAAAAGGCGGGAAAAGGAAATTTTGGGTGGGGATTTCATGGATTTGGGGGATTTAGGGTTGGAACAGGCTCAAGACAACTTAGGATAAACCCAAGGATATTTTGAGATTCAAATCCAGAACCCAAGAGCTCAAAATTTGGGAATTTTGAGCTGGAATAAGGATAAATTCAGATCCAAGGATATTTTGAGCTTCAAATCCAGAACCCAAAGTTCCAAAATTTGGGAATTCTGAGCTGGAATGGGCTCAGGAAAATTTAAGATAAATCCAAGAATATTCCGAGCTTTAAATCCAGAACCCAAGAACACAAAATTTTGGGAATTCTGAGCTGGAATACGGATAATTTAGGATCCAATTATATTTTGAGCTTCAAATCTAAAGCCAAAGAGCTCAAAATTTTGGCAATTCTGATCCGGAACGTTCATATTTGATTTTTTTTTTCCCCATTCCCACCCACTCCCGAGGTTTATTCCCCTTTTTTTGGGGTTGCACTCACTGCACTGGATGGAGGAGAGTTTGGAGGTGAAGGGGGCGGCGATGCTGGCGTCCCCCAGCTTCACCACCGGCGCCTTTTCCTCTTCCAGCTCCCTCAGCACCTGGCTCAGCCGCTCCTGGGGGGGTTGGGAATTCCCAAAAAAATCCCAAAAATTCCAGGATTAATTCCATATTTTATGTTCTCCCCACTCCCACAATTCCAGGATTTATTCCATGTTTTATGTCACTTCCCATCCCCAGAATTCCAGGATTTATTTTAAATTTTATGTTCTTCCCACTCCTAAAACTCCAGGATTAATTCCATATTTTATGTCCCTTCCCACTCCAACAATTCCAGGATTAATTCCATTTTATCCCTTTTTTACTGGAATTCTCTCTCTTTTCCCATTGAAATTCCCTCTTTTTTCCCATTGGAATTCCCTCTCATTTTCCCCACTGGAATTTCCTTTTTTCCCATTGAAATTCCCTTTTTTTCCCATTGGAATTCCCTCTCTTTTCCTCTTTTCCCACTGAAATTTCCTCTTTTTTTCCCCTTGGAATTCCCTTTTTTTTCCTAAAGAAATTCCCTTTTTTCCCACTGGAATTCCCTTTTTTTCCTTCTTTTCCCATTGGAATTGCCTCTTTTTTTCCCCACAGCAATTTCCTCTCCTCTCCCATTTTCCCACTCCGTCCACCCCCACCCAAACTTCACCCCATCATTCCCATCCTCCCTCCCATTCCAAAAAAATTCCAAAAATCCCGCCCAAAAAACCCCCAAAAAATCCCAAAAAAATATAAAAAAAAAAATCCCACAAAATTCCCCCCCCAAAAAAAGAAAAAACAAAAAATCCCAAAAAATTCCCAAAAAGTCCCCAAAAATCTCCCAAAATCCCCCCAAAAATCAGCAAAAAAATCCCAAAAAATCCCCCCAAAAAATCCAAAAAATCCCAAAAAATACCCAAAAAAATACCCAAAAAAATCCCCAAAATTCCCCAAAAAAATCCCCAAAAATCCCTAAAAAATCTGCAAAAAAAAATCCCTGAAAAAATCCCAAAAAATCTGCAAAAAAAATCCCTGAAAAAATCTCCAAAAAATCCCAAAAATTCTCCAAAAAATCCCCAAAAATCCCTAAAAAAATCCCAAAAAACACCCGAAAAAATCCCAAAAAAATCCACAAAAAAATAAAAAAAATTCCAAAAAATCCCCCAAAAATCCCAAAAAATCTCCAAAAAATACCCAAAACTTCCCAAAAAATCTGCAAAAAAATCCCTAAAAAATCCCAAAAAATCTGCAAAAAATACCCAAAGTTACCAAAAAAATCTGCAAAAAAACCCCAAAAAATCCCCCAAAATATCTCAAAAAATTCCCCAAAAAATCTCCCAAAATTCCCCCAAAAAATCCCTAAAAATCTCCGAAAAATCCCCAAAAATCTCCAAAAAAATACCCAAAATTCCCCAAAAATCTGTAAAAAATCTGTAAAAATCCCTAAAAAAATCCCCAAAAACACCCGAAAAAATAAAAAAAAATCTCCAAAAAATAACCAAAATTACCCAAAAACTCTGCAAAATATCTGGAAAAAATCCCCAAAAAAACCCCAAATATTACCCAAAAAATCCCAAATAAATCCCCAAACCAGGAATGCCTCCCTACCCTGTGTGCAGCCAGCTGCTCCTCCCTCTGGGCCAGCGCTCGGTGCTTGGCCCCTCGCGACGCTCGCGACGCCGATGTCGCGATAGCGGCTCTGCCGTCGCCGACACCGTCGCGGGGGCGGCGCTTCCGCTCCGGGAGGCGCTCGGGGGCGTTGGCCAGGAGGGCCACACCTGGGGGGAAACGGGGAATTAGGGGGGAAATCAGGGGGGAAATTGGGGGGGAAATTGGGGGGGAATTGGGGAAAAATTGGGGGGAAATTGGGGAAAAATTGGGGGGGAAATTGGGGGAAGATTGGGGGGAAATTGGGGAATAATTGGGGGGGAATTGGGGAAAAATTGGGGGAAAATTGGGGAGAAAATTTGGGGGAAAATTGAGGAGAAATTGGGGAAAAGAGTGGGGGGAAACAGAATAAAATAGGGAAAATTGGGTTAAAGCAGGGAGGAAATCAGGGAGAAATTTGGGAAAATTGGGGGGAAATTCAGGGAAAATAGAGAAGAAATTGGGGGAAAATTAGGGAAAAAATGGCAAAAAATGTGGGAAAAGTTGGGGGGAAATTGGGGAAAAACAAGGAATAAACTGGGGAAATCAGGGAGAAATTGAGGGAGAAATTGGGGAAAAGTTGGGGGAAGATTGGGGATAAATTGGGGGAAAATTGGGGAGAAACACGGAATAAAATGGGGAAAATTAGGGAGAAATTTGGGAAAAACTGGGGGAAAATTGGTGAAAAGCAGGGAGAAAATGGGGGAAAATGAGGGAAAATGAGGGAGAAAATGAGGGAGAAATTGGGGAAAATCAGGGATAAAACAGGAAATTAGAGGGAAAATTGGGGGAAAATGGGAAAAAATGGGGGAAAAACAAAAAAAAAAAAAGGGAAAAAATCAAGGAAAACCAAGGAAAAAAAATGAAAACCAAAGTGAAAAAAACCCAGAAAAAACAGGATTTTTTTTTTAAATTTCCATTCCTGATAAACAAGCAGCTGTGGAAGTTGGGAAGTGCTGGGAATTTTGGGAATTTTGGGAATTTTTTTGGGGGGATTTCCTCACCCACGTCGGCGTGTTTGAGCGCTCCCACGTCGTTGGTGCCGTCCCCACACATCAGGGTGCAGTAACCCAAACTCTTCAGGGCTGTGATCACAAATTCCTGTTCCCCCAAAAAAATAAAAATAAAAAAAT
Source organism: Oenanthe melanoleuca (assembly GCF_029582105.1). Classification (NCBI taxonomy): domain Eukaryota; kingdom Metazoa; phylum Chordata; class Aves; order Passeriformes; family Muscicapidae; genus Oenanthe; species Oenanthe melanoleuca. The sequence goes on from NC_079358.1 coordinate 8,405,024, forward strand.
ATCAGGGAAAGATCCGAAAAATTCAGGAATTCTTGGGTGGGGTCTTGGGATTGGTGGGATTGCTCCAAAATTTGGGAATTTAGATACTAAATCCTTGAAATTCCTGTCCCAAACATTCCAAATCTTAGGAATTCCCATCCCAAAACCCCAAATCTCCATTCCCAAAGATCCCAAATCCTGGGAATTCCCATTTCCAAAACCCCAAATCTCCATTCCTAAATCCGCAAATCCTGGGAATTCTCATTCCCAAAATCCTAAATTTTGGGAATTGCCATCCCAAAGACCCCAAATCCTGGAATTCCCATTTCCAAAACCCCAAATCTCCATTCCCAAATCCCCAAATCCTGGGAATTCCAATTCCCAAAACCCCAAATCTCCATTCCCAAAGATCCCAAATGCTGGGAATTCTCATTCCCAAAATCCTGAATTTTGGGAATTGCCATCTCAAAGACCCCAGATCCTGGGAATTCTTATCCCCAAAACTCCAAATCCTCATTCCCAAAGATCCCAAATCTTAGGAATTCCCATTCACAAAGATCCCAAATCCTGGGAATTCCCATCCCAAAACCCCAAATCCACATTGCCAAGGACCCCAAATCTTGGGAATCCCCACCCCAAAGACCCCAAATCCTGGGAATCCCCATCCCAAGGGCCCCAAATCTTGGGAATCCCCATCCCAAGGACCCCAAAACTTGGGAATTCCCATCCCGATTACTCCAAAACTTGGGAATCCCCTTCCCAAAGACCCCAAATCTTGGGAATCCCCTTCCCAAAGACCCCAAATCTTAGAAAATCCCAACCCAAAGACCCCAAATCCTGGGAAGCCCCATCCCAAGGACCCCAAATTTTGGGAATGCCCGTTCCCAGCCCCCCAAATCCCCATTGCCAAGGACCCCAAAACTTAGGAATCCCCATCCCAAAGACCCCAAATCTTGGGAATCCCCATCCCAAAGACCCCAAATCCTGGGAATCCCCATCCCAAGGACCCCAAAACTTGGGAATCCCCTTCCCAAGGACCACAAAACTTGGGAATCCCCATCCCAAGGACCCCAGATCTCCATTCCCAAAGACCCCAAGTCTTGGGAATCCCCATTCCAAAGACCTCAAATCTTAGAAATTCCCATCCCAACGACCCCAAAACTTGGGAATCCCCATCCCAATGATTCCAAAATCTGGGAATGCCCATCCCAAAGACCCCAAATCTTAGAAATTCCTAACCCAAAGTCCCCAAATCCTGGGAATCCCCTTCCCAAAGACCCCAAATCTTGGGAATCCCCATCCCAATGACCCCAAAACTTGGGAATGCCCGTTCCCAGTCCCCCAAATCCACATTGCCAATGACCCCAAAATTTGGGAATCCCCATCCCAATGACCCCAAATCCTGGGAATCCCCATCCCAACGACCCCAAAACATAGGAATTCCCATTCCCAAATCCCAGGAATCCCCATCCCAAAGACCTCAAATCCCCATTCCCAAAGATCCCAAATCTTAGAAATTCCCAACCCAAAGACCCCAAAACATGGGAATGCCCATCCCAAGGACCCCAAAATTTGGCAACTCCCATCCCAAAGACCCCAAAATTTGGGAATCCCCTTCCCAACCCCCCTCACCTTCTGCTTGGGCGCCACCCTGGCGAAGACGCGCACGTGGGGGATGAGGCCGAGCAGGCGCTGCCGGTCCCGGCGCCGCAGCTGCTCCAGCCCCTCCCCCGTCAGGCACAGCTCGAACGGGCCCCACAGATCCCGCAGGGAATTCGGGAATGGGGGGAGACACACGGAGCCGTCCCGGGAGCGCCACTGCCAGGGCAGACCTGCAATGGGAATTCCATGGGAAAATGGGAATTCCATGGGAATGGGAATTGGGAACAGGGGGAGGGACACGGAGCCGTCCCAGGAGCGCCACTGCCAGGGCAGACCTGCAATGGGAATTCCATGGGAAAATGGGAATTCCATGGGAATGAGAATTGGGAACAGGGGGAGGGACACGGAGCCGTCCCGGGAGCGCCACTGCCAGGGCAGACCTGGAACGGGAATATGGGAATTGCATGGGAATGGGAATGGGAATTCCATGGGAACTGGGGAATGGGAATTCCATGGGAATATGGGAATCCTATGGGAATCTGGGAATTGGGAAATGGGGGCAGGGACACGGAGCCGTCACGGGAACGCCACTGCCAGGGCAGACCTGCAATGGGAATTCCACGGGAATATGGGAATTCCATGGTAATGAGAATTGGGAACAGGGGGAGGGACACGGAGCCGTCCCAGGAGCGCCACTGCCAGGGCAGACCTGCAATGGGAATTCCATGGGAATGGGAATTCCATGGGAAAATGGGAATTCCATGGGAAAATGGGAATTCCATGGGAATGAGAACTGGGAACAGGGGGAGGGACATGGAGCCATCCCGGGAGCGCCACTGCCAGGGCAGACCTGGAACGGGAATATGGGAATTGCATGGGAATGGGAATTGCATGGGAATGGGAATGGGAATTCCATGGGAACTGGAGAATGGGAATTCCATGGGAATATGGGAATCCTATGGGAATCTGGGAATTGGGAAATGGGGGCAGGGACACGGAGCCGTCCCGGGAGCGCCACTGCCAGGGCAGACCTGCAATGGGAATTCCATGGGAAAATGGGAATTCCATGGGAATGAGAATTGGGAACAGGGGGAGGGACACGGAGCCGTCCCGGGAGCGCCACTGCCAGGGCAGACCTGGAACGGGAATATGGGAATTGCATGGGAATGGGAATGGGAATTCCATGGGAACTGGGGAATGGGAATTCCATGGGAATATGGGAATCCTATGGGAATCTGGGAATTGGGAAATGGGGGCAGGGACACGGAGCCGTCCCGGGAACGCCACTGCCAGGAGAGACCTGGAATGGGAATTCCGCGGGAATATGGGAATTGGGGAATGGGAATGTGGGAACTGGGGAATGGGGGGAGACACACGGAGCCGTCCCGGGAGCGCCACTGCCAGGGCAGACCTGGAACAGGAATTCCATGGGAATATGGGAATTCCATGGGAATGTAAGAATGGGAATTCCATGGGAATATGGGAATGGGAATGTGGGAATTGGGAAATGGGAATTCTATGGGAATATGGGAATTCCATAGGAATGTAAGAATGGGAATTCCATGGGAATATGGGAATGGGAATGTGGGAATTAGGAAATGGGAATTCCATGGGAATATGGGAATGGGAATTCCATGGGAATGGGAATGGGAATTCCACAGGAATATGGGAATGGGAATTCCACAGGAATATGTGAATGGGAATATGGGAATGGGAATTGGGGAATGGGGAATGGGAATTGGAGAATAGGGGCAGACACACGGAGCTGTTCCGGGAACGCCACTGCCAGGAGAGACCTGGAATGGGAATTCCATGGGAATATGGGAATTGGGGAATGGGAATGTGGGAACTGGGGAATGGGGGAAGACACACGGAGCTGTCCCGGGAGCGCCACTGCCAGGGCAGACCTGGAACAGGAATTCCATGGGAATATGGGAATGGGAATGTGGGAATTGGGAAATGGGAATTCCATGGGAATATGGGAATGGGAATTCCATGGGAATGGGAATGGGAATTCCACAGGAATATGTGAATGGAAATATGGGAATGGGAATGGGAATTGGGGAATGGGAATTGGAGAATAGGGGCAGACACACGGAGCTGTCCCGGGAGCGCCACTGCCAGGAGAGACCTGGAATGGGAATATGGGAATTCCATGGGAATATGGGAATTGGGGAATGGGGGCAGACACACGGAGCCGTCCCGGGAGCGCCACTGCCAGGAGAGACCTGGAATGGGAATTCCATGAAAATTCGGGAATTCCATGGGAATAGGAATGGGAATTGGGGAATGGGAATTGGAGAATAGGGGCAGACACACGGAGCTGTCCCGGGAGCGCCACTGCCAGGAGAGACCTGGAATGGGAATATGGGAATTCCATGGGAATATGGGAATTGGGGAATGGGGGCAGACACACGGAGCCGTCCCGGGAGCGCCACTGCCAGGAGAGACCTGGAATGGGAATTCCATGAAAATTCGGGAATTCCATGGGAATAGGAATCTGGAAATTGTATGGGAATCAATCTGGGAATGGGAATTGGGGAATGGGGGCAGGGACACGGAGCCGTCCCGGGAGCGCCACTGCCAGGGCAGACCTGCAATGGGAATATGGGAATGGGAATTCCATGGGAATATGGGAATTGCATGGGAATGTGGGAATTGGGGAATGGGAATTCCATGGGAATATGGCAATGGGAATATGGGAATGGGAATGGGAATATGGGAATGGGAATTGCATGGGGATGGATCCATCCTGGGATTGCCACTGCCATGGCAGCCATGGGGGAATGGGAATGGATCCAGAGGATATACCAGGGGGGATTCCAGAGGCAATCCAGAGGTGATCCCAACCCTAAACCCCATCTCTACTCCTAAGCCCCAAACCCTCAAATCCCAGAATGCCAGAACCACCCTCCACCATATTCCCAACATTCCCAATCCCATTATCCCCATTAACCCAAATCCCACAATTCCCATTATTTCCACAATTCCCATTACCCCCAATCCCACAATTCCCATTATTATTCCCATCATTCCCCATCCCATAATTCCCATTTTTCCCATTGTTACCAGGTTGCTCTGGGGGCTGCAGGATCAGGATTTTCTCTTTTTCAGCAAGTGCAGCTCCCATCCCCAATCCCATCATCCCCATTATCCCCAATCCCATTATTCCCATTATCCCCAATCCCATTATTCCCAATCCCACAATTCCCATTATTCCCATTATCCCCCATCCCATAATTCCCATTTTTCCCACTGTTACCAGGTTGCTCTGGGGGCTGCAGGATCAGGATTTTCTCCTTTTGCAGGAAGTTCAGCTCCCGTGCCACGTGGCAGGCGGTCAGCGGGCTGTCCCCCGTGATCATCACCACCTGAACATTTTTTTTGGGAATTTTTTGGGAATTTTTGGAAATTCCCAAAAAAAAATTCCAGCCCCAGATTCAAGGCTGGGAATGGTCCCAAAGCCAAGGGTTTAAATTGGGATTTTCCCTGTTTTTTTATTGGGGTTTTTAGTCTGGAATTTCGGAGTTTTCCAAGTGGAATTTTCGCAATTTTCAGCCTGAAAATTCCCAGTTTTCAGACTGAAATTTTCCCCCTTTTCCATTGAAATTTCCCCATTTTCACCTGGAATTTCCACTTTTCCACTTGCAAATTCCCAATTTTCACACTGAAATTTTCCCCCATTTCCACTTGCAAATTCCCCATTTCCCAACCTGCACATTCCCAATTTTCAACCTGTAAATTCCCAATTTTCACACTGATATTTTCCCCCATTTCCACTTGCAAATTCCCCATTTCACGTCAAAATTCCCGTTTTCCACCCTGAAATTTTCCCCCTTTTCCATTTGAAATTTCCCCATTTTCCACCTGGAATTTCAACTTTTCCACTTGCAATTTCCTCACTTTTCAACCCAAAAATTCCCAATTTTCCATTGAAATTTCCCCATTTCACCTTCAAATTCCCAATTTCCACCCTGAATTTCCCCTTTTCCCTTTACAATCCTCCATTTCCCACCCTGCCAACCTCCCATTTTTCCCTCCCCAACCCCCCAAAACCCCCAAAATTCCCAAATTTTCCCAAAATTCCGGAATTCCTCACGCGGTGGGAAGCGCTCTGGATCTCCCGGATCACGGCCTTGGAGTCGGATTTGAGGGGGGAGGAGACCACGATGAACCCCACAAACCTCAGCTCACACTCCAGGGATTCCCTCTTCATCTCCCTCACCTTTCCCAGGGAAAAAAAAAAAAAAATTGGGATCAGAATTCCCAAAATTCCATAAAAAGTTCGATTCCCAACTCCCAGTGTTGATTCGTGGGGTTGGGAAAATCCCTGGGATGAGATTTCCTTGAGGATGCTCAAAATTGGGAATTTCCCTGGAAAAATTCATTTGGGATTCTCAAAATTGGGAATATCCCTGGAAAAATCCCTTTGGGATTCTTAAAATTGGGAATTTTCTTGGAAAAATCTATTTGGGATTCTCTAAAATTGGGAATTTCCTTGGAAAAATTCATTTGGGATTCTCTGGAATGAGAATTTCCATGGAAAAACTCCTTTGGAATGTTCTGAAAGGGTTCAGGAATGGAAATTTTCTTGAAAAAATTCCTGTGGGATTCTCAAAATTGGGAATTTCCTTGGAAAAATTCCTTTAGGATCTTCAAAAATGAGAATTTCCCAAGAAAAATTCCAGTGGGATGCTCAAAAGGTTTTCAGGAATTGGAATTTCCCTGGAAAAATCCATTTGGGAATCTCTAAAATGGGAATTTCCTTGGAAAAATTAATTTGGGATTCTCAAAATTGGGAATTTCCTTGGAAAAATCCATTTGGGATTCTCTAAAATGGGAATTTTCCGGGAAAAATTCATGTGGGATTCTAAAAATTGGGAGTTTTCTTGGAAAAATCCCTTTGGAATGTTCTGAACGGGTTCAGGAATGGAAATTTTCCGGGAAAAATTCCTGTGGGATTCTCTAAAATGGGAATTTCCTTGGAATAATTCATTTGGGATTCTCAAAATTGGGAATTTCCTTGGAAAAATCCATTTGGGATTCTCTAAAATGGGAATTTCCTTGGAAAAATCCATTTGGGATTCTCAAAATTGAAAATTTTCCTGGAAAAATTCATTTGGGATTCTCAAAAATGGGAATTTCCTTGGAAAAATTCATTTGGGATTCTCTAAATTGGGAATTTCCTTGGAAAAATCCATTTGGGATTATCAAAACTGGGAATTCCTTTGGAAAAATTCATTTGGGATTCTCTAAAATGGGAATTACCTTGGAAAAATTCATTTGGGATTCTCAAAATTGGGAATTTCCCTTAAAAAAATTCCTTCGGGATCCTCAAAAAATGGCTCAAAAATCAGAATTTCCTCCCTAAACCCCAAATCTCACCCCATAAAAAACTCTCCTTTTTCCAAAATTTTTCCAGGTGTGGAATTTCAGGATTTTTCCCAATTTTTTTTCACCTGCTGGTGGCTCAGAGCTCCCAGTTCTTTGTAGCCCAAGGCCAGAACTCGAGCGCCCTCGTAGGAGAATTCCCGATGGATCTCGTGGTAGTTGCTGGGACACTGGGATAACTGGGAAAAAAAAAAAAAATTTGGAAAAACATTCCATGAGAGAATTCCAAATTTCTTCATTTTTCCCTAAAATTTCTCCATTTTTCCCTAAAATTTTCCCCCAAAATTTCTCCATTTTTCCTCAAAATTTCTCCATTTTTCCCTAAAATTTCTCCATTTTTCCCTAAAATTTTCCCCCAAAATTTCTCCATTTTTCCTCAAAATTTCTCCATTTTTCCCTAAAATTTCTCCATTTTTCCCTAAAATTTTTCCCCAAAATTTCTCCATTTTTCCTCAAAATTTCTCCATTTTTCCCTAAAATTTCTCCATTTTCCCCTAAAATTTTTCCCCAAAATTTCTCCATTTTTCCCTAAAATTTCTCCATATTTTCCTAGAATTTCTCCATTTTTCCCTGGAATTTCTCCATTTTTCCCTGAAATTTCTCCATTTTCCCCAAAATTTCCCTTTACCATGGGCTCTGGGCCTGTTCTTCCCCTCACAACACGGCGGCCATTTTGAACTCCTGGCCTTCTCAAATGTCCATTTTTCCCCAAAATTTCTCCATTTTCCCCCAAAATTTCTCCTTTTTTCCCTAAAATTTCTCCATTTTTCCCAAAATTTCTCCATTTTTCCCTGGAATTTCCCTTTACCACGGGCTCTGGGCCTGCACTTCCCCTCACAATGTGGCGGCCATTTTGAGCTCCGGGTACTCCCAAATTCCCGTTTTTCCCTGGAATTTCTCAGTTTTTCCCCAGAATTTCTCCATTTTCCCCCAAAATTTCCCCATTTTCCCTCGAATTTCCCTTTACCACGGGCTCTGGGCCTGCTCTTCCCCTCAAAACACGGCGGCCATTTTAAACTCCCGGCCTTCCCAAATTTCCATTTTTCCCCAGAATTTCCCCATTTTTTCCCTTTACCATCACCTGTAGCATTTTGTGAACATTCTCACCATCCCAAATTCTCATTTTCCCCTGGAATTTCTCTTTATAACAGAATCTGGACCCATTTATTCCCTCACCACAGACTCCAGGCCTGTTCTTCCCCTCACAACAAGGCGGCCATTTTGAGCTCTGGGCCTTCCCAAATGTCCATTTTCCCGTGGAATTTCTCCATTTTTCCCTGGAATTTCTCCATTTTTCTCCTTTTTCCCCCAGAATTTCTCCATTTCTCCCCCTCACCATGGCGTGCAGGGTCTCAGGAGCGCCCTTGACGGCCGCCAGGTACCGGATTTCTCCCGAGGCGTTTTCCAGGGATGCCAACACCGCCATCCTCTTCAGGGCACTGGAGAAATGAAAGCGCTGGTGAATTCTCATTCCCGGAGTTTTTAGACTCCTCGGGAAAACTTTCTCATCTGGAAACAAAGGAAATCAGGAAATCCTGAAAGGAGGTGCTGGGAGGGGAAAAAAATAAAAAAAAATTGGGAATGGTGGGGGAAAAAAAAATAAAATTTGGGAATTGGGGGTGGTTTGAGAGGGATTCGGGTGGGAATTGTGAATTCGGGGATTTAGGGAATTTGAGGGGTCATTCAGGGGGAATTTTGGAGAATTTAAGTGGAATTAATCAGAACTCAGGTGGATGATTAAAGTAGAATTCAAGGGGATTTTTGTAGGGATTTTTGCTGAATTTTGGGTGAGGATTTTGAGAGTTTTTGTGAGGATAATATGGGATTTTTGCGGAATTTTTGGTGATGATTTGAGGGTTTTTGTGAGAATTTTGTGGGATTTTCTGTGGGAATTCTGTGATGTATTTTTGTGAAGATTTTCAGGGATTGTTTCTGGGAATTTTGGGGGATTTTGTGGGATTTTTTGAGGATTTTTATGGGATTTTGGTTGAATTTTTGGTAAGGATTTTGAGGGTTTTTGTGAGAATTTTATGGGATTTTTGCTGAATTTTTGGGTGATGATTTTGAATGTTTTTGTGAGGATTTTATGGGATTTTTACAGAATTTTTGGTGATGATTTTAAGGGTTTTTGTGAGTATTTTATGGGATTTTTGCTGAATTTTTAATGAGGACTTTGAGGGACTTTGTGATAATTTTATGGGATTTTTACTGAATTTTTGGTGAGGATTTTGAGGGATTTTGGGAGAATTTTGTGGGATTTTTGCGGAATTTTTGAGTGATGACTTTGAGGATTTTTGTGAGGATTTTATGGGATTTTTGCGGAATTTTTGGTGATGATTTGAGGGTTTTTGTGAGAATTTTGTGGGATTTTCTGTGGGAATTCTGTGGTGTATTTTTGTGAAGATTTTCAGGGATTGTTTCTGGGAATTTTGGGGGATTTTGTGGGATTTTTTGAGGATTTTTATGGGATTTTGGCTGAATTTTTGGTAAGGATTTTGAGGGTTTTTGTGAGAATTTTATGGGATTTTTGCTGAATTTTTGGGTGAGGATTTTGAGGTTTTTTGTGAGAATTTTGTGGGATTTTCTGTGGGAATTCTGTGATGGATTTTTGTGAAGATTTTCAGGGATTTTTTCTGGGAATTTTGTGGGATTTTTTGTAGGGATTTTGTGTCATTTCTGTAGAAAGATTTTGTGGGATTTTTTGGGATTTTTCTAAAAAGATTTACTGAGATTTTTGTGGGGGTTTTGTGAGGATTTTGTGACATTTCTGTAGAAAGATTTTGTGAGATTTCTGTGGGATTTTTATGCAGATTTTGTGAGAATTTTGTGGAATTTTTCGGTGAGAACTTTCTGGGATTTCTGTAGAAAGATTTTGTGAGATTTTTGTGTGATTTTTGTGGAATTTTTTGGTGAGAATTTTGTGACATTTCTGTAAAAAAATTTAGTGACATTTTTGTGGGATTTTTGGTGAGGATTTTGTGGCATTTCTGTAGAAAGATTTTGTGAGATTTTTGTGGGATTTTTGAGGAGATTTTTATGGTGATTTTTACAGTGATTTTATGGCATTTCTGTAGAAAGATTTTTTTGGTGGAATTTTTACAGAAAGATTTAGTGAGATTTTTGTGGGATTTTTGTGAGATTTTTGTGGGATTTTCGTGGAGATTTTGTGGCATTTCTGTAAAAAGATTTACTGAAATTTTTTTGGGGGGATTTCATGAGGATTTTATTTAATTTTTTGGTGAGATTTTTACAGAAAGATTTAGTGAGATTTTTTTTGGGGGGGATTTCATGTGATTTTTTTGCTGAGATTTCTACAGAAAGATTTAGTGAGATCTTTGTGGAGACTACAGAATTTCTTGATGACAATTTTATGATGATTTTTTAAGAACTTTACACAATTTTAACCCGATTTTCACACCACAATTTCTTATTTTATTTCTTTTTTTTTTTTTTTTTTTTTTTTTTTTTTTTTTTTTTTTTTTTTTTTTTTTTTTTCTTAAGCTTTTCCCACCCGGAAACGCCTCAAAATCCCAGGAAAAAAATTTTTAAAAATTGAATTTTTTTACCTTTGGTCAAAGTCCAATCCACAGCTGTCAGCATTGCTTTTTCCAGAGGATCCCCCACAATTGTTCCATCCTCCAGCTGCACCAGGGAGTGGCAGCAGGCGATGGCTCGATGAGTTTCCACCGGAATTTCTGACACTGGCAGCACCTCCTTGCCTTCCCTGAGGGAAAATTTGGAATTTTGGGATCATCCCCAAAAAGGTTTTGGAAAGGGGGGTTGAGAAAAAAAATGAGGTGGGGAAAAAAAATGGGGAAAAAATGGGTGAAAAAATCAAATTTCTGTGCATTGGGTGATAACCCCAAAAATCCTATTAAAAAACCCCTAAAAAATCTCAAAAAAATGCCAAAAAAAAAGCCAAAAAAGGGGAAAAAGAATCCCAAAAAATTCCAAAAATCCCCTAAACCTCAAATTTTGGATTCCCACTGGAATTTTTGGGATCTGGACCCACCTGAACTCAGCCACCCTTTCATGGAAACCCCAAAAATCCTGAAAAAATGTGAAAAAAACCCCCAAAAAATGCAAAAAAAAAAATCGAAAAAAAATCCAAAAAAATCCCAAAAAAATCCAAAAAATTCCTAAAAACTCAAGTTTTGATTCCCAGTAAGAATTTTTGGGATCTGGACCCACCTGACCTCGGCCACCCCTTGGTGATAACCCCAAAAATCCCAAAAAAAACCCCCCCAAAAAATCCGAGAAAAAAACCGAAAAAAAATCCAAGAAACGCCAAAAAAAAAGCCCAAAAAAAAAATAGAAAAAAAAAATAAAAAAAAATCCCAAATAAATCCTTAAAACCCAAATTTTGGATTCCCAATGAGAATTTTTGGGATCTGGACCCACCTGAGCTTGGCCACCCCTTGGTGATAACCCCAAAAATGCCAAAAAAAAAAAAAAAAAAATCCAAAAAAAAAAATCGAAAAAAAATTGAAAAAAACCCCAAAAAATTCCAAAAAAATCCCCAAAACCCAAATTTTGGATTCCCATTGAAAATTTTTGGGATCTGGACCCACCTGAGCCCGGCCACCCCTCTCACCACCAGGTGGTCGCTGGTCAAGGTCCCGGTTTTGTCGAAGCAGCAAAACTGAACCTTCCCCGCGAAGGGGATGCGGAATGGCTCCGTGCAGTAGACGTCTGGAAAAGGGAAATTTGGGAGGAAAAATATCAGGAATTTGGGGGGAAAAAAGATGGGGGGGAGTGGGGGAAAATGAGAGGAAGGAGGGGGGAAAAAATGGGGTTGAAAGGAGAAAAATTGGGGTTTTTTGGGTGAAAAAAGTCAAAATTTGGGGGGAAAATGGGGATTTTTTGGGGGGGAAATGGGATTTTTTGGGTGAAAAAAATCAAGATTTTGGGAGTAAAAAATGGGGATTTTGCAAGGGGAAAATGAGGATTTTGGGAGGGGAAAAATGGGGAATTTGGGGGAAAAATTGGGGGAAAAAAATTGAGGATTTGGGGAGAAAATTGGGGGTTTTGGGGGAAAAAAAGTAATATTTTTGGGGGGAAAACTGAGGTTTTTAGGAGGAAAAATTGGGGGTTTTGGGGAAAAAAATTGGGGTTTTATTGGGTAAAAATTTGGAAGTTTTGAGAGGGAAAAATGGGGAATTTTCTTGGGAAAAATTAGGAGTTTTGGGGGGGAAATGGGGATTTTTTGGGGGGAGAAATTGGGGATTTTTGGAAGGGAAAAAATGGGGATTTTTTAAGGAAAAATGACAAATTTTGGGGAGAAAAATTGAGGATTTTGTGGAGGGAATTTTTTTTTTTTTTTTTTGGAAAAAAATTAGGAATTTTGGGGGGAGGAAATGGGGATTTTTTGGGGGAAGAAAAATGAAAAATTGGTGATTTTTTTGGGAGGGGAAAAATTGAGAATTTGGGGGAGAAAATTTGGGAGTTTTTGGAGGGAAAAACAGGGACTTTGGGGGAGGAAAATTGGGGATTTTTTTGGGGGAGAAAAAAAAAAAAAAACCAACCAACCAACCAACCAACCAAAAAACCCCCAAAAAATCCCAAAAAATCCCCAAAAAATTCCCCAAAAAATACCCCAAAAAACCCCAAAAAATCCCAAAAAATACCCCAAAAAATTCCCCCCAAAAATCCCCAAAAATCACAAAAAAAATCCCCAAAAAACCCCAAAAAATCCCTCACACCAACCCCTTCCCCCCAAAAATTCCCAGAATTCCCAAATTTCCCCCAAATTTCCCCAAATTCTCACAGAGCTTGGCCAGGGCAATGAGGGAGGTGTTGACAGCCAGGGAGAGCTCGATGGGCAGCTCGGGGGGCACCACTGAGGTCAGGATCAGGGCACACTCCAAAAACAGCCGGTACTGGTTCCTCCTGGGGTCCTTGGTGCCTGGAAATGGGGTAAAAAACGGCAAATTTGGGAAAAAACTGGGTTAAAATGGGATAAAAAATGGGGAATTTGGGAAAAATTGGGTTAAAATGGGAAAAAACGGGGTTAAAATGGGGTAAATGGGGTAAAACTGGGGGGAAATGGGGAAAAATGGGGGGAAAATGGGGTAAAATTTGGGTAAAAATGGGATAGAAATGGGGTCAAAATGGGATCAAGACTGGAAAAAATGGAATAAAGACGGGATAAAAATTAATAAAAATGGAATAAAAAAGGGATAAAAATGGAATAAAAATGGAATAAAATTGGGATAAAAATCAAATAAAAATGGGATAAAATGCGATAAAACGGGATAAAAAAAGGATAAAAATGGAATAAAAATTGGATAAAAACTGAATAAAAACTGGATAAAAATTGGATAAAAATGGGATTAAAATGGCATTAAAATTGGAACAAAATGAGATAAAAATGGGATAAAAATGGGATAAAAGTTGGATAAAAATGGAATAAAAAAGGGATAAAAATGGGATAAAACGGATTAAAATGAGATAAAAATGGAATAAAAATGGAATAAAAAAGAGATAAAATTGGAATAAAAATTGGATAAAAACTAAATAAAAACTGGATAAAAATGGAATTAAAATGGGATTAAAATTGGATAAAAATGAGATAAAAATGGAATAAAACTTGGATAAAAAAGAATAAAAATAGGATAAAAACAAAAAAAATGAGATAAAAATGGAATAAAAATAGGGTAAAAAAGGGATAAAAATGGACTAAAAATAGAATAAAAATGGGAAAAAAAGGGATAAAAGTGATAAATCAGATAAAAATGGGATAAAAATGGAATAAAAACGGAACAAAAACAGAAAAAAAAAAAGGGATAAAGCCACTTCTACCTCCCAGATCTTTGGAAATCCTCCCCCCAGGCCCCTCCCCCTGGCAGAATTCCCAGAATTCCCAAATTAATTCCCAGAATTCCCAGATTCCCACCCTGGATCCAGACGTAGGCGGCAGCGGCCACGGCGAAGACGAGGAGGAAGAGGATGAAGATGAAAGTCTCCAGGTTGTTGGCTGTGACTCTTTTCACCCCAAACAGGATTGTCCTCAGCAGCTTTCCCTGGGGAAAGGGAAATCCCAAAAAATTCCCCAAAAATTCCTAAAAATTCCAGAAAAAATTCCGGAAAAATCCGGTAAAATTGCGCAAATTTATGGAAAAATTAAAAAAAAAAAAAAATTTCTTGGAGATTTTATGGAATTCTGGAAAAAGCCAATGGGAAAAAAATATGATATAATTACATAAAAATGCCACAAAAATCCCAAAAAAATTCCCCAAAAATTCCGGGAATTTCCAGAAAAAAAACTGGAAAAATCCGGTAAAATTTAAGGAAAAATAAAAAAAAAATTCTTGGAGATTTTATAGGATTCTGGAAAAAGCCAATGGGAAATAAATCTGATGGAATTCCATAAAAACCCCAAAGAATTCCCAAAAAAATTCTGGGAATTCCCAGAAAAAAATCATGCAGAATTCCAGAAAAATAAAAAAAAAATTCCCAGGGGAAAAAAAAAAAGAATCAGTGAAAATTCCATAAAATTCTGGAAAAATTTCACAGAATTCCAGGAAAATCTCATGGAAAAAAAATCTCCTAGAAATTCCATTAAAATCTGTCAGAATGCCATAAAAATTCCACAAAAATCCCACAGAATTCTAGGAAAATCCTGCAGAATTCCCTGAAAATTCCATGGAAATTCCATTAAAACTCCATGGAACTCTGGGAAAAAAATCCCAGAGAATTTTGGGAAAATCCCACTGAAAAAATTCCATGGAAATTCCAATAAAATTCCACAAAAATCTGGGAAAATAAAAAAAAAAAATTCCATTAAAATTCCAGGAATTTCCATGAAAATTCTGCATAAAAATCCCACAAAAATTCCATTAAAATTCTGAAAAAAAACCCCAAAAAAACCTGAGGAATTCTGGAAAATTCCATGGAAATTCCATAAAACTCCCACAGAAAAAAAATTCATTCAAATTCCATAAAAATCCAACAGAAATGTGGGAAAAAATCCCATAAAAATTCCATTAAAATTCTCTGGAATTCTGGGAAAAAATAATTTAAAATCCCATAAAAATCCGGAAGAATTCTGGAAAAATTCTAGAAAATTCTGTGAGAATTCCTCAAAAAAAATTTTTTTTTGGGAATTCCTTAAAAATTCCTTAAAAAAATCTGAGAATTTCTTAAAAAAATTTGAGAATTCCTCAAAAAAATTCAAGAATTCCTTAAAAAAATTCCAGAATTCCTTAAAAATTTCACAAAAAACTGGGGGAAAATCCTGGAATTCTTCCCCAATCTTGGTTCTGCCCCGCCCCCACCCCCAGGGACTTGGGGAATTTGGGAATTTTTGGGAATTTTTGGGAATTCTGGCTCACCTGGGAGGTGTTGAAGCCGGTGCGGAGAGCGAAGGCCAAGCAGCCGTTGTCCAGAGCTGGGGGAGGGGAGACACAGTCAGGGCCCAGAATTCCCAAAAAATTCCCCAAATATTCCCAAAATTCCCAGAGAAATCTCAGAGAGTTCCCAAAAAAATCTCAGAGAAATTCCCAAAGAAATCCCAGAAAAT
Source organism: Oenanthe melanoleuca (assembly GCF_029582105.1). Taxonomy (NCBI): domain Eukaryota; kingdom Metazoa; phylum Chordata; class Aves; order Passeriformes; family Muscicapidae; genus Oenanthe; species Oenanthe melanoleuca. The sequence continues at coordinate 8,420,517 of NC_079358.1, forward strand.
TCCCAGAGAATTCCCAGAAAAATAAAAAAAAAAAATCCCAAATAATTCCCACAGAAATCCCAGAAAAATCCAAAAGAATTCCAAAAAAATTCCCAAAGAATTCCCAAAGAAATCCCAAAATATTCCCAAAATTCCCAGAAAATTCCCAAAGAATTCCCAGAAAATTAGAAAAAAAAAATCCCAAAGAATTCCCAGAAAAATCCCAGAGAAATCCCAGAAATTTCCTAAAAAATCCCAGAGAATTCCCAAAAAATCCCAAATAATTCCAAAAATTCCCAGAGAATTCCCAGAGAATTCCCAGAGAATTCCCAAAAAATTCCAAAAGAATTCTCAAAAAAAATCCAAAAATTCCCAGAGAATTCCCAGAGAAATACCAGAAAATAAAATAAAAAAAAATCCCAAATAATCCCCAAAGAATTCCCAAAGAAATCCCAAAGAATTCCCAAAAAATTCCCAGAGAAATCCCAGAAAAATCTCAGAGAAATTCCCAAAGAAATCCCAGAAAACTCCCAGAGAATTCCCAGAGAAATAAAAAAAAAAAAAAAATCCCAAAGAATTCCCAGAGAATTCCCAAAATTCCCAGAGAAATTCCCAGAGAAATTCCCAAAGAAATTCCCAGAGAATTCCCAGAGAAATAAAAAAAAAAATCCCAAAGAATTCCCAGAAAATTCCAAAAATTCACAGAGAATTCCCAAAAAATTCCCAAAGAAATCCCAATAAATTCCCAGAAAAATAACAGAAAAATCCCAGTGAATTCCCAAAAAATTCCAAATAAATCCCAAAATTCCCAGCGAAATCCCAAAAAATTCCCAGAGAATTCCCAAAGAATCCCCAGAGAAATCCAACAGGGAAACATCCCTGGGAATCTCTGAGGGAATTCCAGGATTTTGGGAATTTTGGGATTTCAGGGCTGGGAATTTGGGAATTTTTGGGTGGAAATTTGGGAATTCTGGGCTGGGAATTCCAGGGAATTTGAGGGTGGAAATTCCTGGGAATTTGGGAATTTTTGGGTGGGAATTTGGGGCAGAAAAATTGGGAATTTCAGGGTGAGAATTTGGGATTTTTGGGAATTTCAGGATGGGAATTTGGGATTTTGGGCTGCAAATTTTGGGATTTTGGAGTGGGAATTCCAGGGAATTTTGGGATTTCTGGGCTGGGAATTCCAGGGAATTTGGGGCTGGAAATTCCTGGGAATTTTGGGAATTGCAGGATGGGAATTTGGGAATTTTTGGGTGGAAAATTTGGGATTTTTTGGGTGGAAATTTGGGGATTTCAGGGTGGGAATTTGGGATTTTGGGAATTCCAGGATGGGAATTTTGGGAATTCTAGCCTGGGAATTTGGGAATTTTGGAGAGGGAATTCCAGGGAATTTGGGGCTGGAAATTTGGGAATTTCAGGGGATTTTTTGGGTGGGAATTTGGGAATTTTGGGGTGGGAATTCCTGGAAAATTTGGAATTTTGGGTTGGGAATTTCTGGGAATTTGGAGTGGGAATTCCAGGTAATTTGGGGCTGGGAATTCAGGATTTTGGGAATTCTGGGATGGAAATTTGGGGGTTTTAGGCTGGGAATTTCAGGATTTTGGGGTTGGAATTTTGGGATTTTGGGACTGGGAACTTGGAAATTTTGGAGAGGGAATTCCAGGGAATTTGGGGCTGGAAATTTGGGAATTTCAGAAGATTTGCTGGGTGGGAATTTGGGAATTTTGGAGTGGGAATTCCCAAGAATTTTGGGATTTGCTGGGTGGGAATTTGGGAATTTTTTGGGTGGAAATTTGGGAATTCCAGGGAATTTGGGGCTGGGAATTCTTGGGAATTTGGGAATTTTGGGTGGGAATTTGGAGCTGAAAAATTGGGAATTTCAGGGTGTGAATTTGGGATTTTGGGAATTAATGACTGGAAATTTGGGAATTTCGGGGGATTTTTTGGGTGGGAATTTGGGAATTTTGAGGTGGGAATTCCTGGAAATTTTGGAATTTTGGGTTGGGAATTTCTGAGAATTTGGAGTGGGAATTCCAGGGAATTTGGGGCTGGGAATTCAGAATTTTGGGAATTTGGGGATGGAAATTTGGAATTTCAGTGTGTAAATTTGATATTTTGGGAATTTTGGGATGCTAATTGAGGATTTTGGGATCCAGACTCACACCTGAGCCCAGCTGAGGCGGGGACGGAGGAGATGCCCCAGTGAGGATTTTGAGCTGGGAATTCGGGAATTTTGGGAACTCCAAGGTGAGAATTTGATATTTTGGGAATTCCAAGGTGAGAATTTGGGATTTTTGGGGTGCTGACTCACGCCTGAGCCCAGCTGAGGCTCTCTGGGGGGGGATGTGCTGAACCACCCGGGTGCCCCCGAACAGGACGTGGAGCCGCCCGTCCTCGCTCAGCTGCAGCTGCCGCTCAGGGCTCAGCCCCTCCACGGGCTCCTGGGGGGGGGAAAAAAGTAAAAACCAAACAAAATTCCCAAATTCTATCTTATCCCAAATTTTCCCCATTTTTACCCCATTTTTCCCCAATTTTTTACCATTTTTCCACTTTTTTTTTTCCATTTTCCCCCCATTTTTTCGACAATCTTTTTCCCATTCTTCCCCCATTTTTCCCCCATTTTTTCCCTCATTTTTCCTAATTTTTTCCCATTTTTATCCCATTTTTATCCCATCACTCCCAGAGCTGCAGCTGCTGCTCAGGGCTCAGCCCCTCCACGGGCTCCTGGGGGGGGAAAAGTGAAATCCCACCAGAATTCCCAAATCCCAATTTATCCCAAATTTTCCCTATTTTTTCCCCATTTTTATCCCATTTTTTTACCATTTTTTTCCCCCCTTTTTCCGATTTTTTTCCCATTTTTCCCCAATTCTCCCCCAATTTTCCCATTTCCACTGAATTTTCCCCAAATTTCTCCCCAAATTTCCCCCATTTTCCCCCCATTTTTTTCCCAATTCCCCCATTTTTCCCCCAAATTCTCCCCAATTTTTCCCCATTTTTCCACATTTCCCCCAATTTACCCATTTTTCCCTCAAATTTTTCCCATTTCCCCCCAATTCTCCCCCAATTTCCCACCAAATTTCCCCCAATTTCCCCCCAGAATTTTCCCCATTTTTCCCCCAAATTGCCCCAAATTTCTCCAAATTTCCCCCATTTTCCATTTTGCCCCATTTTCCCCCAGATTTCCCCCATCTTCCCCCAAATTCTCCCCAATTCTTTCCAATTTCTCCCCAATTTCCCCCAGATTTTTCCCCATTTTCCCGCAATTTTCCCCCATTTCTTCCCTTTTTCCCCCTTAATTTTTCTCCCCAATTTTTTCCCATTTTCCCCCAACTTTCCCCATTTTTTCCCTTTTCCCCCCTTATTTTTCTCCCCAATTTTTCATTTTTTCCCCAATTTCCCCCCTTTTCTCCCCAAACCTTCATCTGAGGCACCGACTCCCCCGTCAGCATCGCCTCGTCCACCACGCAGCGACCCCGGAGCAGGAGGAGGTCACAGGGCACCAAATTCTCCTGGGGGGAGCGACCTGGGCGGGGCAGAATTCCCAAAATTCCCAAAAATCCCAAAAAATTCCCAAAAATTCCCAAAAATTCCCACTCAAAAAAAGCGATTTTTCCGTTTTTCCCGCTTCAAAAATCTCAATTTTTGGATTTTTCCGCCCATTTTTTCTCACAGGAAAAGGGTTTAGAAAAGAGAAATTTGGGGAAAATTTTGGGAAAATTTTGGGAAAATTTGGAATTTTTATGGAATTTATAGGGAATTTTGCCATTATAAATCTCAACTTTTGGCAATTTTTCCATGAAAAAAAATCCCAATTTCCTGTAGAAATTCCAATTTTAAAGGGAATTTTTTATGCAAATCCCAAATTTTGGGAATTTTTTTAAAAAATATCCTAAAAAATTCCCAAAAATTCTCAAAATTCCCATTTCTTGATCCATTTTTTAATTCAAAATTCCCATTTTTTGGCCATTTTTTCTCCAAAAATTCCTCTTTTTTTTCCCCTTTTCCATAAAACTCCCAATTCTGGGATTTTCCGCCAAATAATCCCAAATTTTTTTTGACATTTTTCCAAATAAATCCCAAATTTTTTTTTTAAATTTTTCCCAAAAAAATTCTCATTTCTTGGCCATTTTTCAATTTAAAATTCCCATTTTTTTTGCCATTTTTTCTCCAAAAATTCCCAATTTTTTTCCACTTTTCCATAAAACTCCCAATTTTGGGATTTTCCCCCAAATAATCCCAAATTTTTTTTTACATTTTTCCCAAAAAAATTCCATTTTTTGACCATTTTTAAATTAAAAAATTCCCAATTTTTGATCCATTTTCTAATTAAAAATTCCCAGTTTTTGACCATTTTTTCTCCAAAAATTCCCATTTTTTGGCCATTTTTTCTCCAAAAATTCCCGTTTTTTTTTCCCCTTTTCCATAAAATTCCCATTTTTGGGATTTTCCCCCAAAAATCCCAAATTTTTTATTTTACATTTTTCCTAAAAAATTCTCATTTTTTGATCCATTTTCTGATTAAAAATTCTCATTTTTTGACCATTTTTTGAATTAAAAATTCCCATTTTTTGCCATTTTTTCTCCAAAAATTCCCAATTTTTTTTCCACTTTTCCATAAAACTCCCAATTTTGGGATTTCCCCCCAAATAATTCCCAATTTTTGATCCATTTTCTAATTAAAAATTCTCATTTTTTGATCAATTTTTAAATTAAAATTCCCTTTTTTTTTTGCCATTTTTTCTCCAAAAATTCCCTTTTTTTTTTCCACTTTTCCATAAAATTCCTGGTTTTGTGATTTCCCCCAAAAATCTTAATTTTTTATTTTACATTTTTCCCAAAAAAATTCCATTTTTTGGCTATGTTTCCTCCAAAAATTCCCATTTTTTTTGCCAATTTTTCCCCAAAAATTCCCATTTTTTCTTCCCCTTTTCCATAAAATCCCCAATTTTGGGATTTTTCCCCAAATTCCCAAATTTTTTGTCCATTTTCCCCCAAAATTCCTGATTTTTACCGATGGAAACGACGTCACCGGCCACGATTTCATCGCTGGGGATCGGGCGCCACTTCCGGTTCCTGTAAACCTGAAACGGGCAAAAATTCCCAAATTTTGGGTCAGAATCAGCAGGAAAAAAACCAAAAAAAATCACAAATTTTGGGGAAAATTATCCCAAAAAAATTCCTCAAACAAATTCCTCAAAAAAATTCCCAAATTTTGGGGAAAAAAAGCAAAAAAAATTCAAATTTTGGGTTGAAAAATGCAAAAAAATATTTGAATTTTGGGATAAAAAAATCCAAAAAAATTCTCAAATTTTGGGTCAGAATCAGCAGGAAAAAAACAAAGAAATTCACAAATTTTGGGGAAAAATATCCCAAAAAAATTCCCAAATCTTGGGGAAAAAAATAAAAAAAATTCCCAAGTTTTGGGATAAAAATCCAAAAAATTCCCAAATTTTGGGGAAAAAAAAATCCAAAAATAATTCCCAAATTTTGAGTCAAAATTAGCAGCAAAAATCCCAAAAAAATCCCAAATTTTGGGGAAAAATATCCCAAAAAAAATCCCAAATTTTGGGGGAAAAATGCAAAAAAAAAATTCCCAAATTTTGGGATAAAAAATGCAATAATTCCAAATTTTGGGTCAAAATCAGCAGGAAAAAAACCAAAAAATTCACAAATTTTGGAGAAAAAATATAAAAAAAATTCCAAAATTTTGGGGAAAATAAGCCACAAAAAATTTCCAAATTTTGGGGGAAAAAAATCCCAAAAAAATCCCAAATTTTGGGTCAAAATCAGCTGGAAAAATCCAAAAAAATTCATGAATTTTGGGGAAAAATATCCCCCAAAAAATTCCCAAATTCTGGGGAAAAAAACCCAAAAAAAAAATTTCCAAATTTTGGGATAAAAAAATAAAAAAAAATTCCCAAACTTTGGGATAAAAAATGCAAAAAATTTCCGAATTTTGGGACAAAATCAGCAGGAAAAAACTCACAAAAAATTCCCAAATTTTGGGGAAAAAAAGCCCAAAAATCCCAATTTTTGAGCTAAAATCATGGGGAAAAAAGCACAAAACTCCAAATTTTGAATATTAATGATTCCCAAAATTCCCAGAATTCCCAAAATTCCCAAAAAATTCCCAAATTTTGGGAAAAAGCAGCAGAAAAAAATGGAAAAAAAAAGAAAAAAAGGGAAAAAAAGGCCAAAAATGTCAATTTTTGATCTAAAACTTCCAGGAAAAAAGCACAAAACTCCAAATTTCAAATATTAATAATTCTCCAAATTCCTAAAATTCCCAAAAATCCCAAAATTCCCAAAAATCCAAATTTTGGGACAAAACCAGTTGAAGAAACCCGAAAAAAATGAAAAAAAAAGGGGAAAAAAAAGCCCAAAATGTCAATTTTTGAGCTAAAATCATGGGGAAAAAACCCCAAAACTCCAAATTTTGAATATTAACGATTCCTCACATTCCCAGAATTCCCAAAATTCCCAAATTGTGGGACAAAACCAGCGGAAAAAAAAAGAAAAAAAGGTAAAAAAACCCCAAAATCCCAATTTTTGAGCTAAAATCATGGGGAAAAAAGCACAAAAATCCAAATTTTAAATATTAATGATTCCCCACATTCCCAAAATTCCCAGAATTCTCAGAAATTCCCAAAAAATCCAAATTTTGGGACAAAACCAGCAGAAAAAAAAAGAATAAAAAGGAAAAAAAAAGCCCAAAAATGTCAATTTTTGAGCTAAAATCATGGGGAAAAAAGCACAAAACTCCAAATTTTGAATACTAACAATTCCCCACATTCCCAGAATTCCCAAAATCCCCCAAAATTCCCGATTTTCACCTGGATCATGAAGGGTTTGTTGCCCATTTTCCGGATCTCCGAGAGGTTCCGCAGCTGCTGCTGCACCAGGGAGGCCTCGAAGGCCACGAGCATGGAGAGGGTGAAGACACTGTAGTACCAGAACTCATCCAGGCACCACAGGGCCACACAGAACACCTGGGAAAAAATTGGGAATTTTGGGAATTTTGGGGAATTTTGGGAAGGTGAGAGGTGGGAAAAGGGGAAACGGCAGCAGGAAAATCCAGGCGGGATTGAAATGGGTCTGAAATTCCAGCCCAGAATTCCTGAAATTCCAAAGGAAAAGGAGCCAAAATTGTTCCTGAAATTCCAGGAAAAAAGGACCAGAATTCCCAAAATTCCAGAAAAAAAGTTATTCCTGAAATTCCAGGAAAAAAAAAAAAAAAATTTCAATCCGGTTCTGAATTCCTGAAATTCGAGCCCAGAATTCGCAAAATTTAAACCCAGAATTCCTGAAATCCCAGAAGAAAAGGGACCAGAATTCCCAAAATTCCAGCCCAGAATTCCCAAAATTCCAGCTCAGAATTCCCAAAATTCCAGAGAAAAAGGAGCCAAAGTTCATCCCAATCCAGCCCAGAATTCCTCAAAATTCCAGGGAAAAAGGAGCCAAAGTTCATCCCAATCCAGCCCAGAATTCCTCAAAATTCCAGGGAAAAAGGGCCCAGAATTCCTGAAATTCCAGCCCAGAATTCCTGAAATTCTAACCCAGAATTCCCAAAATTCCACTGTAGTACCAGAACTCATCCAGGCACCACAGGGCCACACAGAACACCTGGGAAATACAAAAATATTCCTGGAATTCCAGCCCAGAATTCCCAAAATTCCAGAGGAAAAGGATCCAAAGTTATTCCTGAAATTCCAGGGAAAAAGGAGCCAAAATTGTCCCAAATTTGGCCCAAAATTCCACGGAAAAAGGGCCCAGAATCCCTGAAATTCCTGAAAAAGACCTCCTCAAATTCTGACTCTGAATTCCCAAAATTCCAACCCAAAATTCCCAAAATTACAGAGAAAAAGGAGCCAAAATTCATCCCAATCCAGCCCAGAATTCTCAAAATTCCAAAGAAAAAGAGATCGGAATTCCCAAAATTCCAGTCCAGAATTCCAGAAATTCTTGCCAGAATTCCCAAAATTCCAGGGAAAAAGGGCCAAGAATTCCTGAAATTCTGACCCAGAATTCTGAAAATTTCAACACACGATTCCTGAAATCCCAGCTCAGAATTCCCAAAATTCCAGCCCAGAATTCCCAAAATTCCAGCCCAGAATTCCCAGGTCCCACGAGCATGGAGAGGGTGAAGACACTGTAGTACCAGAACTCATCCAGGCACCACAGGGCCACACAGAACACCTGGGAAAAAATTGGGAATTTTGGGGAATTTTGGGAAGGTGAGAGGCCCTGATTTTTCCCTATTTTTATTCCCATTTTTTCCCAAATTTTGGGGAATTTTTCCTAGTTTTTATTCCAGATTTTTCCCAAATTTGGGGGATTTTTCCCAGTTTTTATTCCCATTTTTTCCCAAATTTTGAGGGATTTTCCCAGTTTTTATTCCCATTTTTCCCAAATTTTGAGGGATTTTCCCAGTTTTTATTCCCATTTTTTCCCAAATTTTGAGGGATTTTCCCAGTTTTTACTCCTTTTTATTCCCTGTTTTTTTTTCCACTTTTTCCCAAATTTTGGGGGATTTTTCCCTGGTTTTATTCCTGATTTTTCCCAGTTTTTATGCCCAACTTTCCCCAATTTTTTTGGAATTTTTTCCACTTTTTATTCCCATTTTTTCCCAAATTTGGGGATTTTTCCCAGTTTTTACCTGGAACACGAAGAACGGCGCCGTGGCTCTTTCCTTGAACAGCTCCAGGAATTCTGGCACCACCATCTCTGCCCTGGGAAAAGGAAAATCGTTGGAAAATCTGGGAAAAATCCTGGGAAAATCTTGGGAAAGTCATGGAAAAAACCTGGGAAAATCCCAAGGAAATCCTGAAAAAATTCTTGGAAAATCCTGGAAAAATCCTGGGAAAATTCTGGAAAAATCCCAAGAAAATCCTTGAAAAACCCTGGAAAATCTTGGGAAAATCTTGGAAAAATCCCAGGAAAATCCTGGAAAAAGTCTTGGAAAAGTCATGGAAAAATCCTGGGAAAATCCCTGGAAAAATTCCAGGAAAATTCTGGATATTCCCAAGAAAATCCCTGGAAAATCCTTGGGAAAATCATGGAAAAATCCTGGAAAATAATTGGAAAAAATCCTTGGAAAATCCTGGGAAATCTTGGAAAAATCCTGAAAAAATAATTGGAAAAATTCTGGGAAAATACCGAGAAAATCCTTGAAAAACCCTGGAAAATATTCTGGGAAAATCTTGGAAAAATTCTTAGAAAATTGAAATATTTTCCAGGAATATTTAAAATATTTTTTTAATATTTTCCTGGAATATTTAAAATATTTTCCTGAAATATTTGAAACATTTTACTAATATTTCCCTGAAATACTTAAAATATTTTATGAATATTTTCCAGAAATATTAGAAATGTTTTACTAATATTTTATATTTTATTAGTATTTGCCTAAAATATTTAAAATATTTATGAATATTTTCCTGCAATATTTAAGATATTTTATGAACATTTTCCTAGAATATTTAAAATATTTTATTAATATTTTCCAGGAATATTGGAAATATTTCCCAGAAATATTTGATATATTTTCCTGAGATATTTAAAATATTTTATTAATATTTTCCTGGAATACCTAAAATATTTGCTTGAAATATTTAAAATATTTTTATGAATATTCCTTAAAATATTTCTGACATTTTTTCACATTTCCCAGGAATATTCCAACCTCATTTCCCATTAAAAAAAACCCCAAAAAATTCAGAAAATCTCACTTGTTATTCCCAAATTTCCTCTCAGCTTCCCGAATTTCCTGCTCCTCCTGGAATCCTCTGGAATTCTGATAAAATCCCAAATTATTTTCCACAGGGAAAGCCACAGGCAGGAATTGTTTTTTTCCATGGATTTCATAAGAATATTTAATTTTTTGGAATTCAAAGCTCAGAGATTCTTGGCCATCCTCACCCTGGAAAAAAAAAATTTAAAAAATTTTAAAAACTAATTTAAAAAAAAAAAAAAAAATGGAATTTTTCATTTTTAAAAATATCCAGCTTGGATGGGGTGAAAATTTTGGAATTTCAATTTTTTTTACTGGAGAAAAATTCCAAAATACAAATTTTTCCAGGAAAAAAATTCACAAAATTTCAATTTTTTCCTGGAAAAAAAATTCCCAAATTTCAATTTTTTCCTGGAAAAAAGTTCCAAATTCCAATTTTTTCCTGGAAAAAAGTTCCCAAAATTCCAAATTTTTCCTGCAAAAAAGCCCCAAATTTCAATTTTTTCCTGGAAAAAAAATCCCCAAAACTCAATTTTTTTCATGGAAAAAAAATCCCAAAATTCCAATTTGATTTTTCAGGGATAATTCCCCCAGAATTCCCAAATTAATTTGATTTTCAGGGATAATTCCCCCAGAATTCCCAAATTTGATTTTTCATGGATAAATCCCCCAGAATTCCCAAATTAATTTGATTTTTCATGTATAACCCCCAGAATTCCCAGATTTTCATGGATAAATCCCCCAGAATTCCCAGATTTTCATGGATAATCCCCCAGAATTCCCAAATTTCCCCCCATTAATTTGAATTTTCATTGATAATCCCCAGAATTCCCATATTTTCCCCCCATTAATTTGATTTTTCATGGATAATTTCCCCAGAATTCCCAAATTTCCCCCATTAATTTTAATTTTCATGGATAATTCCCCCATTAATTTGAATTTTCATGGATAATTCCCCCAGAATTCCCAAATTTCCCCCATAAATTAAATTTTCATGGATAAATCCCATTGGAATTACCAGATTTTTCCCCATTAATTAAATTTTCAATTCCCAGGTTTTCATTAATAAATCCCCCAGAATTCCCAGATTTTTCCCCATTAATTGGATTTTCTAGAGATAAATCCCCCAGAATTCCAAGATTTTCATGGATAACCCCCCAGAATTCCCAAATTAATTTGATTTTTCATGGATAAACCCCCCAGAATTCCCAGATTTTCATGGATAAATCCCCCAGAATTCCCAAATTAATGTGATTTTTCATGGATAATTCCCAAATTAATTTGATTTTCCCCACCTGCTCCCTCAGGATTGGCACCAGCTCCACGGAGCCGTTGTTGGGGGTTGGCACCACCTTGGCCAGGGTGGCTTTTTGGGGACAGGGTTCCTGGGGGGAAAAAAACAGGAAAAAACCTTCAAAATCTCATTTTTCATCCCTTAAAAAATCTCATTTTTATCCCTCAAAAATCACATTTTTATCCCATAAAAATCCTATTTTTTATTCCTTAAAAATCCCATTTTTTATCCCTTAAAATTCCCATTTTTCATCCCTTAAAAATCCCATTTTTTATCCCTTAAAATTCTCATTTTTCATCCCTTAAAATTCCCATTTTTATCCCTTAAAATCCCCTTTTTTATCTCTCCAAATTCTAATTTTTATCCCTCAAAAATCTCCTTTTTATCCTATAAAATCCTCTTTTTTATCTCTCAAAATTTCCATTTTTATCCCTTAAAAATCCCCTTTTTATCCCTCAAAAATCTCATTTTTTATATCTCAAAATTCCCATTTTTCTCTCTCAATATTCCCCTTTTTATCCCTTAAAAAACCCATTTTTTATCATTTAAAATCCCATTTTTTATCCTTTAAAATTCCCCTTTTTATCCCTTAAAATTCCCATTTTTATCCCTCAAAAATCCCACATTTTATATTTAATAACCAACATTTTTCATATTTAACACCCAACAATTTTCATATTTAACATCCCAATATTTTAATGAAATTAATGAATATCTCAATTTTAATGAATTACTCAAGTTTCTATATTAGTCATTTCATATTTAATACATCAATGCCTCAAATCCTGTCAGCCCCAAATCCCCTTCAAACCCCAAATCCCCTCAGACCCCAAATCCCCTTTAAACCCAAAAAATTCCTCACAGATCCCAAATCCCCTTTAAACCCCAAACCCCCCTCAGATCCCAAATCTTCCAAAAATCCCCCTCAGACCCCAAATCCCTCAAACCCCAAATCTCCTTTAAACCCTAATTCTCCCTCAGACCCCAAATCCCCCCAAACCTCCTTTAAACCCCAAATCCCCCTCAGATCCCAAATCCTCTTTAAACCCTAATTCTCCCCTCAGACCCCAAATCCCCCCAAACCTCCTTTAAACCCCAAATCCCCCTCAGACCCCAAATCTTCTTTAAACCCCAAAATCCCCCTCAGATCCCAAATCCCCCTCAGACCCCAAACCCTCTTTAAACCCTAATTCTCCCCTCAGACCCCAAATTCCCCCAAACCCCCTTTAAACCCCAAACCCCCTTCAGACCCCAAAGTCCCCTTTAAACCCCAAATCTCCCAAAAATGCCCCTCAGACCCCAAACCCCCTTTAAACCCCAAATATCCCTCAGACCCCAAATCTCCCCTCAGAATCCAAAATCCCCCTCAAACCCCAAATCTCCCAAAAATTCCCCTCAGACCCCAAAATCCCCCTCAGATCCCAAATCTCCTTTAAACCCCAAATCTCCCTGAGACCCCAAACCCCCTTTAAACCCCAAATTCCCCTCAGACCCCAAATCCCCCTCAGCCCTTCCCGCGCTCACCCTCACGCAGCTGAGCGCGCACTCGGCGTGCACGGACCAGAGCCCGGCCAGCGCCGTCAGCACCTGCAGCGCCGCGATGGCGCCGAGCGCCAACAGCGCCGCTTCGGGCGGCCCCGCCGCCTCCCACAGCCGCGGCCCCCACAGCCACAACCACGCCGGGTAGAGCCCGGCGGCGAAGGGCAGCACGGTACCGCGGAGCAGCCGCGGCCGCCGCCGGTAAAGCGTTACCGACGAGACCAGCTCGTCCTCAGGGGCAGCCGAGGCCGCCGCCATTTTCTCTCCGCCCTCACAGCGCCGCTTCCGCTTTCGCTTTTGCTTCTGCGCATGCGCCACGCCCCGCGTTTCCCGCCTCGGCGCTGGCGCATGCGCAGAGCGAAGGAGTGGCGGAAGTGAAGCGGTGGAGGAGGAAGAGGCGCCATGTGAGTGAGGGGCGGCAGGGTCGGGCCGTGTCCCCTCTCTGTTCGCTCCTGTCCCCTCGTGTCGCGCTGCGTCCCCTCGTGCCGCGCTGTGTCGCCTCCTGTCCCTGCCGCTCCTCAAAACCCCGCGCTGTTCACGGTGTTGGTGGCCTCGGTGTCCCCTCTGTGTCCCCTCATGTCCCCCCCATCCAGCCCCGCGATGTCCCCTCGCTTCTACCCTCGATGTCCCCTCGGTGTCCCTCGAAATGCCCCCGCAATGTCCCCCGGTTCTACCCCGCGATGTCCCCTCATGTCCCCCGGTCCTGGCCCTCCGTGTCCCCTCGATGTCCCCCCGGTTCTGGCCCTCCAGGTCCCCTCCGTGTCCCCTCATGTACCCCCGGTTTTACCCCGCGTTGTCCCCCAGAATGTCCCCTCGATGTCCCCCGGTTCTGCCCCTCAGTGTCCCCAGGTGTCCCCTCCGTTCTCCTCCGAAATGTCCCCTCGCTCCAGCCCCGCGATGTCCCCACGGTGTCCCCCGGTTCTGACCCTCGATGTCCCCTAGGTTCTGGCCCTCCGTGTCCCCTCGGTGTCCCCCGGTTCTGACCCTCGATGTCCCCTCGGTGTCCCCCGAAATGTCCCCTCGGTGTCCCTCGGTTCTACCCCAAAATGTCCCCTCGGTTCTGGCCCAACGTGTCCCCTCGGTGTCCCCCACAACGTCCCCTCGATGTCCCCCAATGTCCCCTCGGCTCCAGCCCCGCGATGTCCCCTCGGTTCTCCCCCGCAGTGTCCCCTCCGTGTTCCCCGAAATGTCCCTTCTATGTCCCCTCGGTGTCCCCCGTTTCTGTCCCGACTATCGCGACAGTGTGGCTGTCGCTGTCGCAGGGAGGCGCTGGCTGTCACCGCCCAGCTCTGCGGGCCGGAGCTGGAGCGCTACGGGCGCTGCGTGGCCGCGAGTCCCGGCAGGTGGCACCGGGATTGTCACCAGCTGTCCCTGAGCGTCACCGAGTGCGCCACCAACCAGTGAGTGACACAAACTGGGGGCACTGGGAGCACTGGGATTGTCACTGGGAGCACTGGGATTGTCACTGGGATTGTCACTGGGAGCACTGGGATTGTCACTGAGTGTCACCAAGTGCGCCACCAACCAGTGAGTGACACAAACTGGGGGCACTGGGAGCACTGGGATTGTCACTGGGAGCACTGGGATTGTCACTGGGATTGTCACTGGGAGCACTGGGATTGTCACTGAGTGTCACCAAGTGCGCCACCAACCAGTGAGTGACACAAACTGGGGGCACTGGGAGCACTGGGATTGTCACTAACCCAAACTGGGTGCACTGGGAGCACTGGGATTATCACTAACCCAAACTGGGAGCACTGGGATTATCACTAACCCAAACTGGGAGCACTGGGATTGTCACTGGGATTGTCACCATCCCAAACTGGGAGCACTGGGATTATCACTAACCCAAACTGGGAGCACTGGGATTGTCACCAACTGTCCCTGAGTGTCACCGAGTGCGCCACCAACCAGTGAGTGACAAACTGGGGGCACTGGGATTGGCACTGGGATTGTCACCAACCCAAACTGGGAGCACTGGGATTGTCACTGGGATTGTCACTAACCCAAACTGGGAGCACTGGGATTGTCACCAACTGTCCCTGAGTGTCACCGAGTGCGCCACCAACCAGTGAGTGACAAACTGGGGGCACTGGGAGCACTGGGATTGTCACCAACTGTCCCTGAGTGTCACCCAGTGCACCGCCAGCCAGTGAGTGACACAAACTGGGAGCACTGGGATTGTCACTGGGATTGTCACTGGGATTGTCACCAACCCAAACTGGGAGCACTGGGATTGTCACCAACCCAAACTGGGAGCACTAGGTTCCAATCCCGGTTTTTTCCTGATTTATTCCCAATTTTTATCCCAATTTTCTTCCAACTTTTCCCCTGACATTTCTCCCATTTTTCCCCAATTTTTCCCTGACATTTCCCCAATTTATTCCAAATTTATTCCAAATTTATTCCCATTTTTTCCCCAATTTATTCCCATTTTTTCCCCAATATTTCCCCAAATTTCCCCAATTTTCCCCCAATTTTTCCCTGATATTCCCCCAACTTTTCCCCATTTTCCCCCCAATTTTTCCCTGATATTTCCCCAATTAATTCCAAATATTTCTCCAATACTTTCCCAAATATTTCCCCAATTTATTCCAAATTTATTCCCGATTTTTCCCCCAATTTTTCCGATATTCCCCCAACTTTTCCCCCAATTTCCCACAATTTTTCCCTGATATTCTCCCAATTTTTCCCACTATTTCCCCAATTTATTCCCATCTTTTCCCCAATTTATTCCCATTTTTCCCCAATATTTCCCCAAATTTTCCCTGATATTTCCCCAATTCATTCCAAATATTTCCCCAATTTTTCCCTGACTTTTCCCCAACTTTTCCCCAATTTTCCCCCAACTTTTCCCCTGATATTCCCCCAATTTCCTCCAATTTTTCCCTGACATTTCCCCAATTTATTCCAAATATTTCCCCAAATTTCCCCAAATACTTCCCCAATTTATTCCCGATTTTTCCCTAATTTTTCCCCAATTTTCCCCTGATATTCCCCCAACTTTTCCCCAATTTATCCCAAATTTTCCCCCAATTTATCCCGAATTTTTTCCCCATTCCCAATTTTTTCCCAGCCCCCTGGTTCGCCAGATCCGCCGCGATTGCTCCGAACCCTTCGGTGCCTTCGAGCGCTGCCTCCGAACCCGGCCCCAGGAGGTGGCAGAGTGCCAGCCCCAGGTCACCCAGTTCCTGCTCTGTGCCCAGAGTGTCACCCAGAATGTCACCTCAGGTGTCACACCTGGTGTCACCCCCACAGGTGAGGCTGGAGCCAAAAATTTGGGGTGAAAGTGGGAAAAAAACCCAAAATTCTGCTCAAAATTTCACCAAATTCCTGCTGTTTGTCCCAAAAATGTCACCAAATGTCACCCAAATGTCACCTCAGGTGTCACACCTGGTGTCACCCACACAGGTGAGGCTGGAGCCAAAAATTTGGGGTGAAAATGGGAAAAAAACCCAAAATTCTGCTCAAAATTTCACCAAATTCCTGCTGTTTGTCCCAAAAATGTCACCAAATGTCACCCAGAATGTCACACCTGGTGTCACCCACACAGGTGAGACTGGAGCCAAAAATTTGGGGTGAAAATGGGAAAAAAACCCAAAATTCTGCTCAAAACGGCACCAAATTCCTGCTCTGTGTCACCCAAATGTCACCCAATGTCACCCAATGTCACCCAGAATGTCACCTCAGGTGTCACACCTGGTGTCACCCACACAGGTGAGGCTGGAGCCAAAAATTTGGGGTGAAAATGGGAAAAAAAACCAAAATTCTGCTCAAAATGTCACCAAATTCCTGCTGTTTGTCCCAAAAATGTCACCAAATGTCACCCAAATATGCCCAAATGTCACCAAATGTCACCCAAATGTCACCCAGAATGTCACCCAGAATGTCACACCTGGTGTCACCCACACAGATGAGGCTGGAGCCAAAAATTTGGGGTGAAAATGGGGAAAAAACCCCAAAATTCTGCTCAAAATTTCACCAAATTCCTGCTGTTTGTCCCAAAAATGTCACCAAAATTTTGGGATTTTTTTTTTCCCTGAAAATGGAAATTTTGGGGTAAAAATTTGGGATTATTTTATTTCCTGGAAAAAGGGAAATTTGGGATAAAATTTGGGATTTAAATTTCCTAAAATAAATCCAGTTGCCTTTTTTTTTTTTTTTTTTTGTGGAAAAAAAGGGGAAAAAAATGAAAATTTGGGATAAAAATGGGATTTAAATTTGGGATTTTTTTTTCCCTGTAAAAAGGAAATTTGGGATAAAAATTGGATTTTTTTTCCTGGAAAAAAGGGAATTTGGGAAGGAAATTTGGGATAAAAATGGGATTTAAATTTGGAATTTTTCTTCTTGAAAAAAAGGAAATTTGGGATGGAATTTTGGGATTTTTTCCCTAAAAAAGAAAGGAATTTTGGGCTAAAATTTGATTTTTTTGTGATTTTATTTTTTTTTTTTCTTTTCCCAGAAAATTCCTGGAATTAAAATGTTGGAACCTTCTGGAATCTTCTCCCAAATCCTCAGAATTTCCCCTCTGAAAAAGGAACTTTGGGCTTTGATCCCAAATTTCCAGGATTTTATCCCAAAAAATCAGAGCAAGAAATAAAAATTCCAGCCAAACCCAAAATTTGGGGTTTTTTTTCTTTTTATTCCAAATTTTTTTCCTTTTTTTTTTTTTTCCCCAAGTTTTCCTTTTTTTTATTATTTTTGGGATTCCTGGGATTGGGATTTTTGGGATTTGGATTTTTGGAATTTTTGGGATTTTGGGGTTTGGGAATTGGCGGGAAAAAAACCCGGGAATTGTCGGGGAATAAAATCGGGAATTTCAGCCCAAAACGGGAAAATCAGGAATTCAGGAAAATTCAGAAAAAATCTTGAAAATTTGGGAAAATTTCAGGAAAAAATCTGGGAAAGTTTGGGGGAAATCTGAAAAATTCAGGAAATTTGGGAAAATTCAGGGAAATTTGGGGAAAACTTGGGAATATTTAGGAAAAATCTGGGAAATTTGGGAAAATTCAGTGAAATTTTGGGAAAAATCTGGGAAATTTGAGGAAAATTTGGGAAAATTCAAGAAAATTCAGGAAAAATTGGGAAACAGCAAGAAAATTCACAAAAATTTGGGGAAAATCTGGGAAATTCAGGAAAATTCAAGAAAATTCAGGAAAACTCTGGGAAATTTCAGGAAAAAATTGTGAGAATTCAGAAAAATCCTAATTTTGACCAAATGAGAACTTTTATTTCCCCCCAAAATTCCGATTTTTTTTGGGAATTTCGCTCGGGAGGGCTCAGAAAATTCAGGAAATTTGGGATTTTTTTGGGGATTCCCAGATTTCAGTGGGGATTTGGGGATTTGGGGGCCAGGGGCCTCTCACAGATGAAGAAACACTCGAAGGTGCAGTGAAGGAATTGCCTGGAAATTGGGGGAAAATATGGGAAAATTCAGGGGAATTTGGGAAAAATCAGAAAAATTCAGGAAAAATCTTGGAAATTTAGGGAAAATTTGGGAAAATTCAGGGAAATTTTGGGAAAAATCTGGGAAATTTGGGGAAAATTTGGGAAAATTCAGGAAAAATTGGGGAAATTCAAGAAAAATTGGGGAAAATCTGGAAAAATCAGGAAAATTTGGGAAAAATCTGGGAAAATTGGGAAAAATCTGGGAAATTTGGGAAAATTCAGGAAATTTTGGGTAAATCTGTGAAATTCAGAAAAATTCGGTGAAAATTCAGAAAAAATCTGGGAAAACTTTTGGAAAATCTGGAAAATTTGGGAAAATTCAGGAAATTTTGGGAAAAATCAGGAAAATTCAGGAAAATCTGGGCAAATGAAAAGAAATTTGGGAAAAATCTGGGAAAATATTGGAAAAAATCTGGGGAAAAGTCAGGAAAATAAAGAAAAAATCCAGAAAAATCCCAATTTTGACCAAACGAGAACTTTTATTTCCCCCCAAAATTCTGATTTTTTTTGGGAATTTCGCACGGGAGGGCTCAGAAAATTCAGGAAATTTGGGAATTTTTTTTGGGGATTCCCAGATTTCAGTGGGGATTTGGGGATTTGGGGGCCAGGGGCCTCTCACAGATGAAGAAACACTCAAATTTCTTGGAAATTGGGGAAAAATCTGGGAAATTTGGGAAAATTTAGAAAAAATCTGGGAAAATTTGGGAAAATTCAGAATAATTCATGGAACATCTGGAAAACTTGGGAAAACTCAAGAAAATTCAGAATAATTCAAGGAAAATCTGGGAAAATTCAGAAAAAAAAATCCAGAAAAATCCCAATTTTGACCAAACGCGAACTTTTATTTCTGCCCAAAATTCCCGATTTTTTTGGGAATTTCACTGGAAAATTTGGGAATTTTTTGGGGATTCCCAGATTTCAGTGGGGATTTGGGGATTTGTGGGCCAGGGGCCTCTCACAGATGAAGAAACACTCAAATTTCTTGGGAATTGGGGAAAAATCTGGGAAATTTGGGGAAAATTTGGGAAATTTGGGAAAATTCAGGATAATTCAGGGAACATCTGGGAAAACTTGGGAAAACTCAAGAAAACTCAGAATAATTCAAGGAAAATCTAGGAAAATTCAGAAAAAAAAATCCAGAAAAATCCCAATTTTGACCAAACGCGAACTTTTATTTCCGCCCAAAATTCCCGATTTTTTTGGGAATTTCACTGGAAAATTTGGGAATTTTTTGGGGATTCCCAGATTTCAGTGGGGATTTGGGGATTTGGGGGCCAGGGGCCTCTCACAGATGAAGAAACACTCGAAGGTGCAGTGAACATCGTTCCACTTGCCCGAGATCCAGAGGTGAGCACAATCCTCGTTCCGACCGCTGTCGTTGGGCTCCCCCTCCTTCCAAAATCTGGGAAAAAAAATCCCAAAATTTGGGAATTTGGGAATTAGGAAGTGGAATTTGGGAAAAAAATTAAAAATTTTAAAAAAAAAAAATTGGATGTTTTTAAGTGGAAATTTGGGTTTTTAAGGGTTTTTTTGGGGGGGGGAGTTAAAGGAAAAATTCAGGATTTTAAAGAGGGAAATTCCCAAAATTTTAAGATTTGGGTGAAAAAATTCCTCAAATTTCAAGATTTGGGTGGGAAAATTCCCAGAATTTTAAGATTGGTTGGAAAAATTCCTCGAATTTTAAGATTTCGGTGGAAAAAATCCCAAAATTTCAAAATTTGGGGGGAAAAAATTCTAAAATTTAAAATCTGGGTGGAAAAATTTCCAAAATTTCAAAATTTGGGTGGAAAATTCCTCAAATTTCAGGATTTTGAGAAGGAAAATTCCCAGAATTTTAAGATTTGGGGAAAAAATTCCTCAAATTTAAAATTTTGGTGGAAAAATTGCCAAAATTTCAAAATTTGGAGAAAAAAATTCCTCAAATTTCAAGATTTGGGTGGGGAAAATTCCCAAAATTTCAAAATTTGGGTGGGAAAAATTTCTCAAATTTCAAGATTTGGGGGATTCTTTGAGAGGGAATTTCCCAAAATTCCAATGTTTCAACTTTAGGATTTTTGGTGTGGAATTTTGGGGCAAAATCCTGGGATTTTGGGGGCAGAATTTCACCATTTTGGGGCTGAATTTTGGGATTTTTGGGCAGAATTTCGGGATTTTGGGATGAATTTTGGGATTTTGGGGTAAAATTCTGGGATTTTGTGGCACAATTTTGGGATTTTGGGGTGGAGTTTCACCATTTTGAGGCAAAATTTTGGGATTTTCGGGCAGAATTTGGAGATTTTGAGATGAAATTTTAAGATTTTGAAAAGAATCCCAGGACTTTGGGGTGGAATTTTGAGATTTTGAAGCAGAATTTCGGGGTGGAATCCCAGGATTTTGTGGTAGAATTTCACCATTTCGGGGCGGAATTTCAGGATTTCGAGGGGAATTTCGGGATTCTGAGGAAATTTTGGAATTTTGAAGGGAATTTTGGGATTTTTGGGCAAAGTTTTGTAATTTTTAAGGGAATTTTAAGATTCTGAGGGAATTTTGGGGTTTTGGGGTGGAATTTTGGGATTTTGAAGGGAATTTCAGGATTCTGAGAGAATTTTGGGATTTTTGGACAGAATTTTTGGATTTTGAAGGAAATTTTGGAATTTTGAGTTGAAATTTCAGGATTCTGAAGGGAATTTTGGGATTTTGGGGTGGAATTTTGGGATTCTGAAGGGAATTTTGGGATTTTGAGAGAATTTTGGGATTTTTGAGCAGAATTTTGAGATTTTGAAGGGAATTTTGGGATTTCAAGTTGAAATTTTGGGATTCTAAGGGAATTTTGGGATTCTGAGGGAATTTTTGGGATTTTGGGGTGGAATTTTGGGATTTTTGGGCAAAATTTTGGAATTTTGAAGGGAATTTTGGGATTCTGAAGGGAATCTTGGGATTTTTGAGATGAAATTTTGAGATTTTGAAGCAGAATTTCGGAGTGGAATCCCAGGATTTTGTGGCAGAATTTCACCATTTCGGGGGCAGAATTTCGAGGGGAATTTCGAGATTCTGAGGGAATTTTGGGATTCTGAGGGAATTCTGGGGTGGAATTTTGGGATTTGGGCCCTGGGGCTCACGTGAAGGCCGATGTGTAGTCGGTGCCATCCACCCACTCCCAGTTCCCCTCGGAGTTTCGGTCGCTGAGGCCGATCCAGAATCGCTCGTTGCGCGTGCGCGACATCAGGAACTGCTGCAGGGGGAGTTGGGATTTGGATCATTGGGATTGGGATCACTGGGATCATGGGAATTGGGGATCATTGGGATCTTTGGGATCTTTGGGATTTGGGATCATTGGGATCTTTGGGATCACCGGGATCATGGGAATTGGGGATCATTGGGATCATTGGGATCACTGGGATTTGGGATCGTTGGGATCGTTGGGATCATTGGGATCTTTGGGATTTGGGATCATTGGGATCATTTGGATTTGGGATCATTTGGATTTGGGATCATTGGGATTTGGGGATTGGGGATTTGGGATCATGGGATTTTAGATCATCGGGATCATTGGGATCTTTGGGTCATTGGGATTTGGGATCATTGGGATTTAGGGATTGGGATCATTGGGATCATGGGAATTGGGGATTTGGGATCATTGGGATCACTGGGATTTGAGATCGTTGGGATCATTGGGATTATATGGATCTTTGGGATTTGGAATCGTTGGGATTTGGGAATTGGGGATTTGGGATCGTTGGGATCATTATTTGGATTTGGGATCGTTGAGATCATTGGGATTTGGGATCATTGGGATCATTGGGATTTGGGAATTGGGGATTTGGGATCATTGGGATCATTGAGATTTGGGATCGTTGAGATCATTGGGATTTGGGATCATTGGGATCATGGGAATTGGGATCATTGGGATTTGGGATCATTGGGATCTGGGGATTTGGGATCATCGGGATCTTTGGGATCATTTGGATCATTGGGATCTTTGGGATTTGGGATCATTGGGATCTGGGGATTGGGATCGTTGAGATCATTGCGATTTGGGATCGTTGGGATCATTGGGATCGTCGGGATCATTGGGATCCTTGGGATTTGGGATCATTGGGATCATTGGGATCATTGGGATTTGGGACTCGGATCATCAGAATCATTGGGATTTGGGATCATTGGGATCTTTGAGACTTTGGATAGGGATCGTTGAGAACATTGGGATTTGGGATTGGGGATTTGGGATTGGGATCAACAGGATCATTGGGATTTGGTGTTTGGGATTGTTGGGATCATTGGCATCTTTGGGATTTGGAATTTGGGATTGGGATCACTGGGATCTTTGGGAATTGGGATCATTTTGGGATCATTATTGGGATTTGGGATCGTTGGGAAAATCGGGATTTGGGATTGGGATCATTTGGATCTTTGGGATTTGGATCATCAGGATCATTGGGATTTTGGATTGAGATAATTGGGATTTGAGATCGTTGGGAATATCAGGATTTGGGATTGGGATCATTGGGATCAATGGGATCATTGGATCACTGGGATCTCAGATCAGGATTCAGGATTTGGGATTTGGGCTTGGGATTTAGGATCAGGATTTAGACTCAGGATTAGGATTTAGACTCAGAATTAGTGATTTAGGCTGACCTAAAGCTACTGACCATGGCGAGGTTTGCACGGCACTTGGGAATTCCCATTTGGGATTTAGGACTGGGATTTAGGATCAGGATTTGGGATTTAGGCTCAGGATTAGGATTTAGTCTCAGGTTTAAGGATCTCACCTGCTTAGCAAAGCTGCTGACCACAGCCAGGCTGGCCGAGCGCTTGGGAATTCCAGTTTGTGATTTGGGTTCAAGATTTAGGATTTGGGATTTGGAATTTAGGATCAGGATTTGGGATCAGGATTTTCGATTTAGTCTCAGGATTAGGATTTAGTTTCAGGTTTAAGGATTTAAACTCACCTGAAGCTGCCGACCACAGCCAGGCTGGCCCGGCGCTTGGGAATTCCCTTGGGATTTGAGCTCGGGATTTGGGATTTGGGCTCAAGATTTAGGATCAAGATTTGGGATTTAGATTTAGGATTTAGTTTCAGGATGAAGGATTTAAACTCACCTGCTCAGCAAAGCTGCCGACCACGGCCAGGCCGGCCTGGCACTCAGGAATTCCAGTTTGTGATTTGGGATTTGGGCTGGGGATTTAGGACCAGGATTTGGGATTTAGTCTCAGGTTTAGGATTTAGTCTCAGGTTTAAGGATCTCACCTGCTCAGCAAAGCTGCCGACCACGGCCAGGCCGGCCCCGCGCTCCCGGCACTGCTCCAGCGCTCGCTCCCAGCTCGTCCGCGCCAGCGAGAAATAATAACAGTGCCCCGAGAAATATTCCCACTCTGGGGAATCCGCCCCGCAGGGAAACACTGGGGAAGGAAATCCGGGAATTTTGGGAATTTTGGGAATTTTAGCCGGGAAAAATCGGCAAAATTTTGAAGGTTTCGGAGCTTTTTTCCGCGAAAAAAATGGAGCGAAAGTTGATTTTTTAAAGGATTTTTTCCATCCTAAAAATTCATTTTTTTTTGCGCCCAAAAATTCATTTTTTTAGGAATTTTTCCCTCCCAAAATTTCATATTTTTAGGGATTTTTTCCCCCCCAAAAAATGAGGGTTTTTTGCCCCAAAAATTCATTTTTTAGTGATTTTTTTTTCCCCAAAAAGTACAATTTTTTAGGGATTTTTTTCCCCCAAAAAAAATCTTTTTTTTGGGGTTTTTTTTGCCCCAAAAATTCATTTTTTAGTGATTTTTTTCCCCAAAAAATACAAATTTTAGGGATTATTTCCCAAAAAAATTCATTTTTTGGGGGATTCTTTTTGCCCCAAAAATTCATTTTTTTAGTGGTTTTTTTCCCCCAAAAATACAATTTTTTAGGGATTTTTTTTCCCCAAAAAACCTCATTTTTTGGGATTTTTTCGCCCCAAAATTTCATATTTTTGGGATTTTTCCCTCCCAAAAATTCATTTTTCAGGGACTTTTCCCTCCTCAAAATTTCAATTTTTTAGGGATGTTTTTCCATCCAAAAAATCATTTTTAATGGATTTTTCTGCCCTAAAAACTCTTTTTTTGGGGAATTTTTCCTCAAAAATTTAGATTTTTTTAAGAGAGTTTTCCACCCTAAAACTCAATTTTTTAGGGATTTTTTTACCCTAATTTTTTTTTTCCCTCCCAAATAATTCTTTTTTTTTAGATATTTTTCCCTCCCCAAAATTCGAATTTTTAGAGATTTTTTTCAACCTGAAGTTAATTTTTTAGGGACTTTTATACTAAAATTTTATTTTTTAGGGACTTTTGCACTAAAATTTCATTTTTTAGGGATATTTCCCTCCTAAAAATTCAATTTTTAGGGATTTTTTCACCTCAAAATTTTCTTATTTTAGAGATTTTTTCCCTCCCAAAAATGTATTTTTTTAGGTTTTTTCCAACCCCAAATTGCCCAAATTTTGGGGTTTTTTTCCATTAAAAGTAGACTTTTTAAGTATTTTTTTGAGAAAAAATGATCAAAATTCTGAGAATTTGGATTTTTTTTTTCCCCAAAAAAAATTCTGCAAAAATTGGTAACTTTAGATTTTTCTCCCCAAAAATTCTCTCAATTTGGGAATTTGGAAATTCTCCTTCAAGTATCGAGATTTTGAAATTTTATCCCTAAAAAAAAAAAAAACCAAAATTTGAGAATTTGGGGATTTTTTAGTGTCAAAAATGCACCAAAAATTTGATTTTTAAAAAAAGTTTATCCAGGAATTTGGGAATTTCGGGAATTCGGAATTTTCTCCCAAAAAATTCCACAAAAATTGTGAATTTGGGATTTTTTTCCCTAAGAATCCAGAAAAAAAAGGGAATTTGGGATTTTTCTCCCCAAAAATTCCCTGAAATTGGAGTTTTTTGCCCCAAAAATGTCCCAGATTTTGGGATTTGGGAATTTTCTGCCCCAAATTTTGGGATTTGGGAATTTTCTGCCCCAAATTTTGGGATTTTGGGAATATCCAGATGGAAAATTTTGGGAATTTTGGGACTTACAGAAGGAATCCGAGTCGGTAAAATTCCGTTCCAGAGGTTCCTGGTGGAGTTTGGAGGAAATGGAGGAAACTGGGGAAAAAAAAAATTGGGAAAAAATTCCTGGAAAATTGGAATGTTGGGATTGAGGTGGGAAGGAGGGAATTTGGGAATTTGGGGGAATTTGGGAATTTTGGAAGTCTGGGATTTGGGAATTCAGGAATTTTGGGATTTTTGGGAATTCGTGAATTTTGGGAATTCAGGGATTTAGGATTTGGGAATTTTGGGAATTCAGGAATTTGGGAATTCAGGAATTTGGGAATTCAGGGAATTTGGGGATTCAGGAATTTGGGATTTGGGAATTTTGGGAATTCAGGGATTTGGGAACTGGAGAATTCAGGAATTTGGGAATGAGGGAATTTGGGGAATTCCAGGATTTGGGAATGAGGGAATTCAAGGATTTGGGGATTTGGGAATTTTGGGAACACAGGAATTGGGGACTTCAGGGATTTGGGAATTCAGGGAATTTGGAAATGAGGGAATTCAGGGATTTGGGAATTTTGGGATTCGGGAATTTTGGGAATTCAATAATTTGGGAATGAGAGAATTCCGAGATTTGGGAATTTTGGGAACTCAGGAATTAGGGAATTCAGGGATTTGGAGAATTTGGAAATGAGGGAATTCAGGGATTTGGGAATTTTGGGATTCGGGAATTTGGGATTCGGGAATTTTGGGAATTCAATAATTTGGGAATGAGAGAATTCCGAGATTTGGGAATTTTGGGAACTCAGGAATTAGGGAATTCAGGGATTTGGAGAATTTGGGAATGAGGGAATTCAGGAATTTGGGAATTCAAGGATTCGGGGTGGAATTGGGGAATTCAGGATTTTGGGAACGAGGAGGAATTCCAGGATTTGGGAGCTCCGATGTCAGGAATTCCGGGGGAATTTTTTTGGGGATTTTGTGGGTATTTTGTGGGAATTTTTGGGAATTTTGTGGGGATTTTGGGGAATTTTGGGTGTGTCCCACCTCTGGCGAGGGCCAGGGCGCTGAGGGTGAGCAGCAGCAGCGAGGTCAGAAACAGGGTCAGGTACACGGCCGGGAAGGAGCGGAGACAGCGCGGCAGAGCGGAGCGGGCTGGGGGAGAAAAATGGGGAGAAAAATGGGAAAATTGGTAAAAATGAGGAAAATGGGGAAATGGGGAAAATGTGTTGGAGAACAGGGTCAGGTACACGGGTGGGAAGGAGAGGAGACAACGCGGCAGAGCGGAACGGGCTGAGGGAAAAATGGGGAGAAAATTGGGAAAATATGGGAAAAATGGGGGAAATGGGAAAAATGGGAAAAATGGGAAAATGGGGGAATGGGGAAAATGGGAAATGGGAAAATGGGGGAAATGTGTTGGAGAACAGGGTCAGGTACACGGGTGGGAAGAAGAGGAGACAGCGCGGGAGAGCGGAGCGGGCTGGGGGAGAAAAATGGGGAGAAAAATGGGAAAATTGGTAAAAATGGGGAAATGGGAAATGGGAAAAATGGGGAAATGGGAAAATGGGGGAAATGGGGAAAATGGGGGAAATGGGGAAAATGGGAAAAACCGGGGAAAATGGGGGAAATGGAGAAATTGAGAAAATGGGAAAAATTTGGGAAAAATGGGAAAATTGGGAAAAATGGGAAAATGGGAAAAATGGGGAAATGGGAAAATTGGGGAAAATGTAAAAATGAGAAAAATGGGGAGAAAAATGGGAAAAATGGGAAAAATGGCAAAATGCAAAAAATGGGAAGAAAAATCGGGGAAATTGGGAAGAAAATGGGGAGAAAAAGGGGAAAAATGGGAAAAATGGGAAATGGGAAAAATAGGGAGAAAAACAGGAGTAATGGGGAGAAAATGGGGAAAATGGGGAGGAAAATGGCAAAAATGGGGAGGAAAATGGGAAAAATGGGGGAAATGGGGAGAAATGGGGGGAAATGAGGGGGAAATGAGAAAAAAATTGGAAAAACGGGGAAAATGGGGGAAAAAGTGGGAAAAATGGGGGATGGGGAATGGGGAGGAAATTGGAAAAAAATGGGAAAAAATGGGGAGAAAATGGGGAGGAAAAAAGAGGAAAAATGAGAAAAAAATGGGAGAAATGGGGAGAAAAACAGGAGAAATGGGGAAAATGGGGGATAAAGAGGAGAAAGGGGCAAATGGGGGAAATGAGGATAAAATGGGGGAAATTGGGATAAAACAGGGGAAAAAATGGGATAAAATGGGGATAAAATAGGAGGAAATTGGATAAAATGGGGATTAAATTGGGGAAATGAGATAAAATGGAGAAAAAACAAGGATATCAAGGAAAATCAAGGAAAAAATCAGGGGAAATCCAGGAAAAATTCAGGGAAAGTCCAGGCAAAAATCAAGGACAAGCCAGGGGAAATGCAGGGGAAATTAAGGAAAAATCCAGGAAAAATCCAGGAAAACCCCAGGAAAAGTCCAGGAAAAGGGAGGGAAAATGAAGGGAAAATCCTGGGAAAAATCAGGGGAAAAAATCAAGGAAAATCCAGGAAAAACTCAAGGAAAATCAAGGAAAAACTCGGGAAAAATCAAGGAAAAAAACAGGGAAAAATAAGGAAAATTTCAAGGAAAAAGAGGGGAAAATTCAGGAAAAATCCAAGGAAATTCCCCCTCATTTTTCCCCAGGATTTCCCCCCAGCTTTTCCTGCTCTGTTTATCCAGGGATTAATAAATAACCAAGTTCTGCTCTAGGAGGGGAAAAATTTGGGATAATTCCCAGGATTTGGGATCCTTTTATTGGGAATTATTTAGGGATTCATTCTTGATTAATTCCAGAATTATTTAGATGGGATCATTAATTCTGATTAATAATTTGGGAATTATTTTGGAATTTTTTTGTAATTATTTTGGAATTATTTAGAGAATTATTTTGGAATTATTTAGGGAATTATTTCCGAATTATTTTGGGAATTATTGGGGAATTATTTAATGAATTATTTTTTAATTATTTTAGGATTTCCAGGAAATTGAAGCTCCCAGGATTAGAATTTTTGGGATTAATCAAATTCCCTGCTCAGGGGAGGAAAAAAGAAGGAAAAACCTTTGGAAAAAAACTTGGAAAAAGCAGGAAAAATTTGGGAATTCCACCTGGGAACTGGCGCAGGTCATCCTGGAGCTCCTCCTCATCCATCCTGGATTTTTTTTGGGAATTTTTTTGGGATTTTTCAGGATCAGAAGAAATCCAGGAACGATCCCAGGAATGTTCCAGTTCCCCCTCCCCCACCAGAAAGTTAAAATTTAATCCAAGGAATTTTGGGGGATTTTTTTTGGCCAATCCCAAAGAATTTCTTGGGGTTTTTTAGCTCTTCATTTAAGGAATTTTGGGAATTTTTAGAGATTTTTTTTAAAACAAACAAAAAAAAAATTAATTTTTTTAGGGATTTTTTGGGAGATTTTTGTGTGATTATCATGGATTTTTCGAGACTTTTTGTGGGGTTTCCATTGATTTTTTAAATTCATTTTAATGGATTTTTTTCTCTTTTAGGGGAATTTTAAGGTATTTTCATAGGTTATTTTTTGATTGCAGGGTTTTTAAAATGTATGGATTTTTTTTTAAATTTTTGAGCAATGTTTTATGGATTTGGGAGGATTTTTGTGGACTTTTAATGGATTTTTTGTGGACTTTTGAATAATTTATTATAGATTTGGGATTTTAGTGGATTTTTTTTTTTTTTTTTAGATTTTGGGGGGATTTCTGTGGATTTTTGAGGGATTTCTTTGGATTTTGGAGAATTTTTCTTCTAATTTTGGGGAGATTTTGGGGGAATTTTCAAAGATTTTCCTCCTCTTTTTGAATCAAATCCACAAAATCCCGGAGCTGCCGCCTCCAAACCCCCATAAAAAACGAGTGTGGGAAATGGAAAAAATCGGGAATTTTCCCCTCCCTCCTAAAAAAAAACCAAAAAAAACCCCGAAAACTTGGATTTAGGAATAAATACCTCAATTCCGAGGGCACGGAGACCTAGAAATGTCACCGGGTTTCGTCACCGGGGCCAAATTCCGGACGATTTTCTGGCCACAGCTCCAGAGGATTCGGGGTCAAAATGGCACCGAGTCCCTGAGGGGAGGGGAAAAGGGCGGGAAAAAAAAGGCGGGAAAAACAAAAAAGGGGGAAAAAAGGGCAGGGAAAAATTCTCTTTATCTAGGTCCATGTTCTTTTCTTATTTTAAATATTCTGGTTTCTACAAACTCCAAAACTTCCATGATTAACACTAATAATTTATCAATTATCACATTGGGTTTAATCATCGATTTCCCTTTATCCAAGTCCGTGTTCTATTCTTATTTTAAGCATTCTGGTTTCTACAAACTCCAAAACTTCTGTGATTAACACGAATTACTTATCAATTACCACAGCCGCGCGGGTTCTGGAGCATTGAATTTATTTATATTAAAACTGTTTTTAGAGTTTCCCGTTATTTCGTGGCTCTGGTGGAGCCGGGTCGCCGTAATCGTGCACGGCTTTGCGTTCTCATTAAATTTGTCCACGCGCTGCCGCCGTCCCTCCTTTCCCGCGTGCTTCTAGGCTTCACCGAGAGTATGATTGACAGGTGTATTCACCAATAGAATTGCGCAAAGAGGGCAGCAGAGTCTTAACCGACCAATGGGAGCTCGAGAGTGGCGGCTTTGCCCCGCCCCCCGGCGCTCCGCTGTGGGCGGGTCGCGCAGAGCGGGCAGAGGGAAGGGAAGATGGCGGAGGAGGAGAAGCTGCCCGCGGGGTGGGAGAAGCGCATGAGCCGCAGCTCCGGTAAAAACCTGAGGGCGGGGGACGCCCGGGGATCCGGGGGGAACGCGGGGAAGGAGCGGCGGGGATGGAGGAGGTGGGAAAATGGGGTGAGGGCGGCGGTGTTGGGTTTAGAAGGGATGAGGGGGCGTGGGGGGGGGGAAGATGCGTGAGGGGAATTTGAGGGGGGGGCAACGAATTGCTGAGGGGGTCATGGCCTCAGGGAAAGGATATTGCAATTTAGGGGGGTTTGGGGGGGGTCATCAGCTCCGTGAGGGGAATTTTGGGGGGTCGTGACCTCAAGGAGGAGGGGACCCCCAATTGAGGGGGAATCACCTCCATGAGGGGAATTTTGGGGGTTCCCCTAATTTTGGGGGGGTTCTGAGGGGGATCATCGCCTCAGAGAATAGGGGACTCCCCAATTGGGGTGGAGGAACCTCCATGAGGGGAATTTTGGGGGGTCCCCTAATTTTGGGGGGTTCTGAGGGGATCATCACCTTAGGGAATGGGGGACCCCCAATTGAGGTGGGGAGACCTCCATGAGGGGAATTTTGGGGGTTCCCCTAATTTTGGGGGGTTTTTGAGGGGATCATCACCTCAGGGAATGGGGGACCCCCCCAATTGGAGTGGAGGAACCTCCATGAGGAGAGTTTTGGGGGTTCCCCTAATTTTGGGGGGTTTCTGAGGGGATCATCACCTCAGGGAATGGGGGACCCCCCCAATTGGGGTGGAGGAACCTCCATGAGGGGAATTTTGGGGGGTCCCCTAATTTTGGGGGGTTCTGAGGGGATCATCACCTCAGAGATTGTGGGACCCCCCAATTAAGGTAGGGGGACCTCCATGAGGGGAATTTTGGGGTTTCCCCTAATTTTGGGGGGTTTCTGAGGGGATCATCACCTCAGAGAATGGGGGACCCCCAATTGGGGTGGTGAGACCTCCATGAGGGGAATTTTGGGGGGATCCCCTAATTTTGGGGAGATCTGAGGGGGATCATCACCTCAGAGATTGTGGGACCCCCCAGTTAAGGTAGAGGGACCTCCATGAGGGGAATTTTGGGTGGGGCTCCCCCTCATGAGGGAATTTTGAGGGGGGTTCACCCCCCAGCAGGAATAGGGGAGGATTTTGGGGGGGGTCACTCGTTGATTTTGGGGGGCAAAAAGTTTCATTTTGGGGTGGCCAGGTTGATTTTGGGGGTCCAAAGTTAATTTTTTTGGGGTCTATAACCCGTTTTTTTGGGTTCTATACTGTCCATTTTCAGCATTAATCAGTACCCAGTCACTGATCAATAACTAATAATTGATCAATAGGTCTCTAGGACACGTGTACTAGTTCAACCACCTGGTAAATGTGAATCTGTGGAATCCATAAATGGAATTTTTGGGGTGGATAAGCTGAGTTTCAGTGTCTATAAACTGATTTTTCAGCATAAACCGATACCTGATCACCAATCAATAACCAATAACTAAATAATTCCTTAGGATCCGTGTAGAACTTCCACCAACTGGTAAACAGTCAATGGGGCCAATTTTAGGGTCTGTAACTGGGATTTGATGTCAATAACCTGTAGTTTTGATCCCAATCAATAACCAATCACCAATCAATAACCAATAATTAATCAATACTTCCACAGGACGCGTGTACTACTTCAACCACCTGATAAATGTGAACCTGTGGAGTTCATCAATGGATTTTTGGGGTGGATAACCCGGGATTTGATATCAATAACCTGCATTTTTGAAACCAACCACTAACCAATAACCAATCAATAACCAATAATTAATCAATACCATTGCAGGACGCGTGTACTACATCAACCACCTGATAAATGTGAACCTGTGGAGTTCATCAATGGATTTTTGGGGTGAATAAACTGGGATTTGATGTCAATAACCTGTATTTTTGATCCCAATCACTAACCAATAACCAATCAATAACCAATATGTGATCAATGCCATTCCAGGATGTGGGTACTATTTCAACCACCTGTTGAACACAATTCCATGGTGTCCCTCAATGGATTTTTGGGGTGGATAACCCGGGATTTGATATCAATAACCTGCATTTTTTATACCAATCAATAACCAATCACCAATCAATAAACAATAACTGATCAATACCATTGCAGGACACGTGTACTACTTCAACCACCTGATAAATGTGGAGTTCATCAATGGATTTTTGGGGTGAATAAGCTGGGATTTGACGTCAATAACCTGTATTTTTGATATCAGTCGATAACCAATCACCAATCAATAACCAATACCTAATCAATACTTCCACAGGACGCATGTACTACTTCAACCACCTGACGAACGCCAGCCAATGGGATCGATGAGCTGGGTTTCATTGGGTTTTTGGTGCCAATAACCTGATTTTTTTTCACCAATCACTAACCGATCACCAATCAATAACCAATAACTAATCAATACCTCCACAGGCCGCGTGTACTACTTCAACCACCTGACGAACGCCAGCCAATGGGAGCGGCCGAGCGGGGCGGGGCGGGCGGAGCCGTGCCGGGTGCGCTGCTCCCACCTGCTGGTGAAGCACAGCCAATCGCGGCGCCCGTCCAGCTGGCGGCAGGAGCGCATCACCCGCTCCAAGGAGGAGGCGCTGCAGCTCGTCAACGGTCAGAGGGGGATTCTGGGAAGGGCTTGGAATTCTGGGAGTTGTAGTTTTGGAGGGTTTTTAACTTCTTTTATTAATAAGGTGTTTATGTAAATGAGTTCTCTGCATTTCGTCAATTGCGAGTGGAGGGTTCTGGGAAAGGTACGCAGGGAATTCTGGGATTTGTAGTTTTATGGATTTTTTTTTTTTTAAATATGTAAATGAGGTCATTCGCTAGGCAATGGGAAGTGGAGGATTTTGGGAAGGGCTTGGAATTCTGGGATTTGTAGTTTTGGAGGATTGTTAACTTTTTTTTAATGAATAATGTATGTAAGTTAGTTCTCTGCAGCTTGTCAATTGCGAGTAGAGGATTCTGGGAATGAAAGCCAGGGGATTCTGGGATTTGTAGTTTGGGGGATTTTTTTTTTTTTTTTTTTTTTTTTTTTATGTTTAAAAATATGTAAATGAGGTCATTTGCTAGGCAATGGGAAGTGGAGGATTCTGGGAATGAAACCCAGGGAATTCTGGGTTTTGTAGTCTGGGGAAATTTTAGGATATTTTCATAATTAATTCATGGAAATGACAATTTTTTTGGAAAATAACCTGAGAATGGTGATTTTTTAGGAGAAAAGTGGGAATGGTGATATTTTTTTTGTGGAAAAAAAACAGGAATGGTGATTTCTTGGGAAGAAAAAAGTGGGAATGACAATTTTTTGAGAAAAAAAAATTTGAAATTAAGATTTTTTTTGAGGAAAAAACCCTGAGAATGGCGATTTTTTGGGAAAAAAAAATCCCAGAAATGTTGATTTTGGGGTGGTTTTGGGATATTTCGGGGTTGTGTCTCCTTTCCCAAGGAATTCTTGGAATTTTTTTTTCCCTAATTTGGGATTTTTCCTGGATTTTGCAGGTTACATCCAGAAGATCAAATCAGGAGAGGAGGATTTTGAGTCTTTGGCTTCTCAGTTCAGCGACTGCAGCTCGGCCAAGGCTGGAGGGGACCTGGGAGCTTTTGGGAGAGGTGAGAGATTCATCCCAAAAATCCCAAAAACCCCAAATCCAGAGATTTTAGGGCATTTATCCCTAAAAAAAACACAATTTCAGGAGATTCATCCCAAAAAACCCCAAATTTCTGGAGGTTTATCCCTAAAAAAATCCTATTCCAAAAGATTTATCCCAAAAAAAATCCCAAATTCCAGGCAATTCATCTTAAAAAATCCCAAATCCCAATTCCCCCACTCAAATGCCATATTTTTTGGGGGAGAAAAGCCCAAAAATCCCAAATTTTTTCAGGAATTTTGGGTCTTACTCCCTCTTCTTTTCTCCCTAAATATTTTTTTCTCATTTACTTCCAATTCCAAAATTCCAATTTGGATCGATCCACCAGAAACAAGTTGGGAATTATCCCCTCCCCACTTCCAATACCAAATTTTTTTTTTGGGAAAAGCCCCAAAATCCCAAATTTTTTCAGGAATTTTGGGTCTTACTCCCTCTTCTTTTCTCCTTAATTTTCTTTTTTCCCATTACACCCCAAAATTCCAATTGGGATCGATCCACCAGAACAGATATGGGAATTATCCCCTCCCCACTTCCAATCCCAAGTTGTTTTTTTTTTTGGGAAAAGCCCCAAAATCCCAAATTCTTTAGGGAATCTTGGGGATTTTTTTTTGGCATCCAAACCTCCCTAAATATTTCTTTTTCCCATTACACCCCGAAATTCCCAGTTGGGATCAATCCACCAGAACCAATTTGGGAATTATCCCCTCCCCACTTCCAATCCCAAATTTTTTTTTTGGGGAAAAGCCCCAAAATCCCAAATTTCTGAGGGAATTCCGGGTTTTTCCTCACAGGGCAGATGCAGAAGGCGTTCGAGGACGCGTCGTTCGCGCTCAGGGCCGGCGAGATGAGCGGCCCCGTGTTCACGGAATCCGGGATCCACATCATCCTCCGCACGGAGTGAAGTGCCTTGGCAGGCCCAGAATTCCCAGGAATTCCCTGGGGAATCCTTGGGAAAGTCCTGGAGATCCGTGGGAGTCTACAGGGATCGATGGAAGCCCACAGGAATTTGGGGGAATCTGCGGGAGTTTTGTTGGAATTTTGGGGGGAATCTTCAGGAATCCTCGGGAAATGGTTGGGATTTGTGGGAATCCTCAGGAATTCGTGGGAATCCTCAGGAATCCATGGGAATTCTTGGGAATCCATGGGAATCCTCAGGAATCCATGGAAATTTGTTGGAATTTGTGGGAATTCTCAGGAATTCATGGGAATCCTTGGGAATCCACAAGAATCCGTGGAAATCCTCAGGAATTCATGGGAATTTTTAGAAATCCTCAAGAATCCTTAGGAGTCCATGGGAATCCTTGGAAATCCATGAGAGTCCATGGGAATCCTCAGGAATCCATGGAAATTAATGGGAATCCTCAGAAATCCATGGGAATTCTTAGGAATCCTCAGGAATTCGTGAGAATCCATGGAAATTCTCAGGAATTCATGGGAATTGTTTGGAATTCGTGTGAATTCTCAGGAATCCATTGAAATCCTTGGGAATCCACGAGAATCCATGGAAATCCTCAGGAATCCATGGGAATTCATTGGAATTTGTGGGAATTCTTGGGAATCCTCAGGAATTCATGAAAATCCATGTAAATCCTCAGGAATCCTCAGGAATCCGTGGAAGTTCATTGGAATTTGTGGGAATTCTCAGGAATCCATGGAAATCCTTGGAAATCCACGAGATTTTATGGAAATCCTCAAGAATCCTCAGGAATCCATGGAAATCCATTGGAATTCGTGGGAATTCTCAGGAGTCCATGGAAATCCATGGGAGTCCATGGAAATCCTCAGAATCCATGGAAATCCTTGGGAATTCGTGGGAATCCATGGGAATCCTCAGAAATTCGTGGGAATTCTCAGGAATCCATGGAAATCCTTGGGAATCCATGGGAATCCTGAGGAATCCTGAGAAATTCGTGGGAATGCTCAGAAATCCATGGGAATTCATGGGAATCCTCAAAAAGCCATGAGAATTCATGGAAAACCGTGGGAATCCTCAGGAATTAATGGAAATTTTTGGGAATCCATGGAAATTCATGGGAATCCATTGAAATCCTCAGGAATTCATGGGAATCCTTGGGAATTCTCAAGAATCCACAGGAAATTAATGGGAATCTTCAAAAATTCATGGGAATTCCTGAAAATCCTTGGGAATCCATGGAAATTTCTGGGAATCCTTGGGGATTCATGGAAATCCATTGAAATCTTCAGTAATACATGAAAATCCTTGGGAATCTTCAGGAATTCATGGAAATCCTCAGGAATCCATGGAAATCCTTGTGAATCCACAAGAATCCATGGAAATCCTCAGGAATTGATGGAAATCCATGGGAATCCTCAGGAATCCATGGGAATTCATGGAAATTTGTGGGAATCCTCAGGAATCCATGGAAAACCACAGGAATCCCAAGGAATCTTCAGGAATCCACAAGAATTTATGGAAATCCTCAGGAATTCCATGGAAATCCTCAGGAGTCCACGGAAATCCTCTGGAATCAACAAGAATTCCATGGAATCTGCGGGGATCTAGAGGAATTCCATGGAAATCCTTGGGAATCTGTAGAAATCCTCTAAAATCAACAGGAATTCCATGGAATCTGTGGGGATCTAGAGGAATTCCATGGAAATCTTCCGGAATCGGCGGGAATTCCATGGAAATCCTTGGGAATCTGTGGAAATCCTCTGGAATCAACAGGAATTCCATGGAATCTATGGGGATCCACAGGAATTCTATGGAAATCCTCCGGAATCCGCGGGAATTCCATGAAAATCCTCTGGAATCCGTGGGAATTCCATGAAAATCCTCTGGAATCTGTGGGAATTCCATGGAAGTCCTCTGGAATCCACGGGAATTCCGTGAAAATCCTCCGGAATCTGTGGGAATTCCACAGAATCCGTGGGAATCCTCGGGAATTCCACAGAATCCGCGGGAATCCCGCCCGGCGCTCCTGGCGCTGTTCCAGATCCCAGAACTTTTCCGTTCTTCCACGCGCTCCCGGTCGGCCCCGGATGGGGCGGGAACCAAAACGGGGAATTCCCGCGGTTTTTTGGGAATGTTGGGGCAGCCGGAGCCGGCTCCCGGCGGTGCCGGTGCCGGGAATGCGGTGGCTGCAGTGGTGGTGGTGACCATGGCAACGGTGACGTTGGCCAACGGTGACAACAGTGACAACAATGACCATGACAACGATGACCATGGCCAACGATGACAACATGGCCAACGATGACAATGGCCAACCATGACAATGGCCAACCATGACAATGGCCAACCATGACAACGATGATGGTGACAATGACCAACGATGATGATGATGATGATGGCCATGATGATGACGACCAACAACGATGACAATGACAGTGGCCATGATGATGATGACGATGCCAACAATTGCGATGACCAACAGCGATGACAATGACGGTGGTGAGCAGCAGTGACCATGGTGACAATGATGGTGACAGTGACAATGATATCAACAATGACAATGACACCGATGATGATGTCAATGGCAGCCATGACAATGACAACAGTGACACCAATTATGATGGCACCGATGATGATGACACTGGTGACAATGATAATGCCCAACGATGACAATGACACCAATGACAATGACACCAATGGTGATGCCCAGTGATAACAATACCAGTGGCCAATGCCCAACATGGACAATACCCAACAATGACAATGCCCAACAATGACAATGCCCAACATGGACAATGACCAATGATGACAATGGCACTGATGATGATGCCCAACGATGACAATACCCAACATGGACAATGACCAATGATGACAATGGCACTGATGATGATGCCCAACGATGACAATACCCAACATGGACAATGCCCAACAATGACCAACGATGACCAACAATGACAATGACCAACGATAACGATGACCAGTGATGGCAATGACACCAGTGACAATGACACCGATTATGATGCCCAACGATGACAATACCCAACATGGACGATGACCAACGATGGTGAACAATGATGACGATGACACCAATGACAATGATGCCCAACAATGAGAATACCCAACATGGACAATGACCAACAATGACAATGACAAACGATGATGAACAACGATGACAATGACCAACGATGACAATGCCCAATGATAACGGTGACCAACGATGATGCCCAACAATGACAATACCCAACATGGACAATGCCCAACGATGACAATGACCAACGATGCCCAACATAGACAATGACCAACAATGACAATGACCAACGACGACAATGCCCGAGATGGACAATGCCCAACAATGACTATGACCAATGATGACAATGACAAACGATGATGAACAACGATGACAATGACAACAACGATGACAATGATGACAATGCCCAACAATGACTATGACCAATGATGACAATGACAAACGATGATGAACAACGATGACAATGACCAACGATGACAATGCTCAATGATAACGGTGACCAACGATGATGCCCAACAATGACAATACCCAACATGGACAATGCCCAACGATGACAATGACCAACGATGCCCAACATAGACAATGACCAACAATGACAATGACCAACAATGACTATGACCAATGATGACAATGACAAACGATGATGAACAATGATGACAATGACAAACGATGATGAACAACGATGACAATGACCAACGATGACAATGACCAACAATGACAATGACAAACGATGATGAACAACGATGACAATGACCAATGATAACGGTGACCAACGATGATGCCCAACAATGACAATACCCAACATGGACAATGCCCAACGATGACAATGACCAACGATGCCCAACATAGACAATGACCAACAATGACAATGACCAACGACGACAATGCCCAAGATGGACAATGCCCAACAATGACTATGACCAATGATGACAATGACAAACGATGATGAACAACGATGACAATGACAACAACGATGACAATGCCCAACAATGACAATGACCAACAATGATAATGCCCAGTGATAACGATGACCAACGATGATACCCAACAATGACGATGACCAACATGGACAATGACAATGACCAACAATGACGATGACCAACATGGACAATGACCAACAATGACAATACCCAACAATGACACCGATGACGATGACACCGATGACAATGACGCCGCCACCACTGAAGCCACCACAGCCCCCGGCGCCGAGCCAAGCCCCTCCCCCACCCCGTGCATGTTTATTTAACTCATTCCCGCTCTTTTCTCCCCAAAAAAAAACTCCCCCCATCCGAAGGCTCCGCTTGATCCAAGCCATTAATTAATTATTAATTAATTGATTAATAACCAACACTCGAGGCAGCTCCCGGTGTCCGTCCGGATCCTCCCGGGAATTTCCCGGCAATGTCGCTTGGACTTCCAAAAAAAAAACCCAACAAACCAAAACCCGCCAGATTTTTGGGGCGATTTCCCGGGAAATCGGTGGAGGAAATCGCCAGATTTCTGTTTTCCTGCTGGTTTTCAGTTTGGGTTGAAAAAAGTTGGATTTGGGGTGGTTTTTTTTTTTGGACAAGATTTTTCGGTTTTGTGGTTTTTTTCGCTTCTGTTCGGTGGGAAAAAAAAGGAAATAAAAAAAAAAAAGTGAAAAAAATTCCAAAAATCCCAAAAAAAAAATCCCAGCTTGGATCCGTGTGAAAGTTCCCAAAAAATGCTGTAAAGCCCCGGCTCTTTTCCTGCAAAAATAAATCCCTCTCCAGTGGAATTTCTGGGAATTCTGGGTTTTTATTTTTCTCTTTTTTTATTTTTTTTAATAAATTGGAAAAGGGAAAATTTCGGGTTTTTGGGGGATTTTTTTTCTGGGATTTAGTGCCTAAAATGGAGGGGAAAAAAGGCTAAAATTGGGAATTTTGGGGTTTTATTTAATAGGAAAATAAGGTTTGTTAATAAGGAAAAATTGGATTTATTAATAGGGAATAATTGTATTTATTTAATGTGGAATTGAGGATTTATGTAATAGGAATATGGGATTTAATTAATAGGAAATACGGGTTTAATTAATGGGAAATATGGGATTTATTAATTGGACATAATTGGATTTAATAAGGAATTGGATTTATTAATAGGGAATAATTAGATTTATTTAATGAAGAATTGGGGATTTATTTAAGAGGAAAATGGGGTTTAATTAGTGGGAATATAGGATTTAATTAATGGGAAATACGGGATTTATTAAAAGGACATAATTGGATTTAATAGGGAATAATTTGATTTAATAATAGACAATAATTAGATTTGTTTAATGAAGAATTGGAGATTTATATAAAAGGAATATGAGGTTTAATTAATAGGAATATGGGATTTAATAGGGAATATGGGATTTAATTAATGGGAAATATGGGATATATTAATAGGACATAATTTGATTTAATAGGGAATAATTGGATTTATTAATAAGGAATAATTAGATTTATTTAATGAAAAATTGGGGATTTAATAGGAATATGGGATTTAATTAATAGGAAATATGGGTTTAATTAATAGGGAATATGGGTTTAATTAATGGGAAATATGGGATTTATTTATAGGACATAATTGGATTTATTAGAGAATAATTTGATTTATTTAATGGGGAATAATTGTATTTATTTAATGTGGAATTTGGGATTTATATTATAGGAATATGGAGTTTAATTAAAGGGAATATAGAATTTAATTAATGGAAAATATGGCATTTATTAATAAGGAATAATTGGATTGGGAATTACTTGGGAATTAATGGGGAATAATTTAATTAAATCCCAATTAATAAATCCCATGTTGCCCAATAAATAAATTCAATTATTTCTTAATAATTAATCCCATATTTCCCATTAATTAAATCCCGGATCAAATTAATTAATCCCAGAATTCAATTCAATTAATTACCCCAAAATCAAAGGGAATTGGGGGAATTTTGGGGAAATTTTGAAGGAAATTTTTTGAATTTTGGAATTTTTGGGGAAGGGGATTTTCAGGGGGAAAATTTGGAAGGATTTTGGGGGATTTGAGGATATTTTGGGAGATTTGGGAGAATTTTGGAAATTTTGGGGAGAATTTGGGGGATTTTGGGGGGATTTTGTGGATTTGGGGAATTTTGGGGGATTTGGGGGAGTTTTGAGGAAATTTGGGGTTTTTGGGGGGATTTTCGGGTGTTTTGGGGGAATTTTGAGGAATTTTTTTGAATTTTGGTGTAATTTTGGGGGATTTGAGGGAATTTTGGGGAAATTTGGGACAGTTTGGGGGGAATTTTGGGAATTTTGAAGGGATTTTTGGGGGGGTTTGGAAAAATTTGGGGAGATTTGGGGAGTTTTGAGGCGATTTAGGGGAATTTTGGGGGATTTGGGGGAATTTTGGGGCAATTTGGGGGGTTTGAGGGAATTTTGGGGGATTTGAGGGAATTTTGGGGGGATTTGGGGCAATTTTGGGGGATTTGAGGGAATTGTGGGGGGAATTTTGGGGGATTTGAGGGAATTTTGGGGGGATTTGGGACAATTTTGGGGGATTTCAAAATCCGAGAAAAAAGGGGAGGGGAGGACGAGAACGAGACCACGCCCCACCCCCAAAACCCCCCAAAAATACCCCTAAAAACCCCAAAATCCTCTTCCCCTCCCCCCACCGCCCCTCCCCACATTTTTTGTGATTTTTTGTGATTTTTTTGGGATATTTTTGGGGTTTTTTGGGGGGGATTTTTTGGGGGCGGCGGCTCCGAAACTGCGGCTGCGCGGAAGCTCCGGGGTGGGGGAGGGGGGGGGGGCTCGGGGGGGTTTTTTGGGGGAAATTTGGGAATTTTTAAGGAAATTTGGGGGGGGTCAGGATGCGCTTCCTCCCCCCCATCCTCCTCCTCCTCCTCTGCGCCCGGCAGGTAAGGGGGGAAAATTTTGGGAAATTTGGGAATTTTTTAATTTTATTTTAGGGGATTTTGGGGGGTTTTGGAAAGGGTGGGGGAGGGGAGGGATGGAAACGGGAATTTTTTGGGAATTTTTTTTTGGGGGGGGAGGGTTTTGGAAAGGGAGGGGGAGGGGGGGGGGACGGCGGCGGGAATTTCCGGAATTTTGGGAATTTTGGGGATGGCGCTGGGTGTGGCCGGGTGGGGGAGGGGAGGGGGGGGGAGACACGGGGACAGCGCGGGGGGAGGGGAGGGGGATACTGGGGGATACTGGGAGATACTGGCGGCACTGGGAATCCTCCCAGTTTAAACTGGGAGATACTGGGGCGCACTGGAAGATTCTGGAGGATATTGGGGATACTGGGGACACTCCCAGTTTAAACTGGGGGATAACTGGGGACACCCCCAGACCTTCCCAGTTTGAACTGAGGGACACTGGGAGATACTGGCGGGACACTGGGGAGACTGGGAGTTTAAACTGGGAGATACTGGGGGGCACTGGGGACACTCCCAGTTTAAACTGGGGGGCACTAGGGGACACTGGGGACCCTCCCAGTTTGAACTGGGGGATACTGGGATAAAGAACTCCCAAATTCCGCCCAAAAGCCCCGAACCGCGCGGGAGATTCTGGGGGATTTTTGGGGGTCCCGGGAGATTTTGGGGGATTCTGGTCCCCGAAATTTGGAGATTTTGGGGATTTTCACTTAGACCCGCCCTTCACTAAACCCGGTCCTAAATCCCCCCTAAACCCGCCCTAAACCGGCTTTAAACCTGCCCTAAACCCGCCCTAAACCTGCCCTAAACCCGCCCTAAATCAGCCCTAAACCCGCCCTAAACCTGCCCTAAACCCGCTCTAAACCCGCCTCAAACCCGCCTTAAATCCCCCGTAAACTCGTCCTAAACCTGCCCTAAACCCGCCCTAAACCCACCCTTAGCCTATCCTAAACCCATCCTAAACCCATCCTAAACCCGCCCTAAGCCGGCCCCGGTCCCGCCCCGGTCTCGCCCGGTGCTGGCGCCGATCCCATCCTAAACCCGCCCTAAACCCACCCTAAACCAAGTCTAAAACCATTCTAAACCCGCCCTAAACACGCCCTAATCCCTCCCCGGTCCCGGTGCTGATCCCACCCTAAAGCCGCCCTAAACCCGGCCCGGTCCCGCCCGGTGCCTTTCCACCCTAAACCCGCCCTAAACCAGGTCTAAACCCGCCCTAAACCCGGCCCGGTCCCGCCCGGTGCTGATCCACCCTAAACCCGCCCTAAACCCGCCTTAAACCCACCCTAAACGGCCCTAACCCCGCCCTAACCCCGCCCTAAACCCGCCCCGGTCCCGCCCGGTTCCGATTCCATCCTAAACCCGCCCTAACCCCGCCCCGGTCCCGCCCGGTTCCGATTCCATCCTAAACCCGCCCTAACCCCGCCCCGGTCCCGCCCGGTCCCGCCCGGTGCCGATTCCATCCTAAACCCGCCCTAAACCCGCCCTAAACCCGCCCTAGTCCCATCCTAACCCCGCCCCGGTCCCGCCCCGGTCCCGCCCGGCGCCGGTGCCGCTCCCGCCCCGTTTCGGGGCCGTTCGTTTCTGGCCTCGGGCCAGCGGAGCCGCCTCAGCCCCGGGCCGCGCTCACAGCGGGGGCGGCTCGGACGGGACCGGACCCGGCACCGGTACCGGGGACACCCCCGGGACTGGGGGGGGGACACCGGGAACAGCCCCGGGGGGGGTCGGGGGGTCCCGGTACCGATTTAAACCGCGGGGGGGGGGGAATCCGGTAAGGCCGGTACCGGGTGTTGGTGCCGCCGGTGCCACCCCCGGGGGGGTTCGGGGGTCCCGGTGCCACCCCCGGTACCGATTTCAAACCGGTCCCGGTTCCCGGTGCCACCGTCGGGGTGGGGGTGGCGGTGACACCCCCGGTTTTGGGTGACACCCCCGGTTTTGGGTGACACCCCCGGTTTTTCGGTGACTCCCCCGTTTTTCGGTGCCGCGTTTTTAACTCGGGGGAGGAGAAAATTCCGATCGAGCCGGTGCCGGTTCCCGGTTCCATCCCCGGTTCCATCCCCGGTTTTCGGTTCCATCTCCGGTTCCCGGTTCCCGGTTCCATCCCCGGTTCCCGGTTTTACCGGGGAAGGTTCCCGGTGCCGCATTTTTAACTCGGGGGGGGGGCTCGATTCCCACTGAGCCACCCCCGGTTCCCGGTTCCATTCCCGGTTCCATCTCCGGTTTTCGGTTCCATTCCCGGTTTTCGGTGCCACTCCGATTCCCGGTGTTACCGGGGAGAAAATTCCCGGTGCCTCCCCCGCCTCTTTTCGGTACCGCATTTTTAACTCGAGCCACCCCCGATTCTCGGTTCCATCCCCGGTTTTCGGTACCACCCCCGGTTTTCGGTGTTACCGGGGAGGAAATTCCCGTTGTCACTCCCGGTTTTCGGTGTTACCGGGGACCCGGTGCCACCCCCGGTTCCCGGTGCCGCATTTTTAACTCGGGGGCGGTCGATTCCCTTTGAGCCACCCCCGGTTTTCGGTACCAGCCCCCAATCCCGGTGTTACCGGGGGAGGATTCTCATTACCACCCTCGATTCCCGGTTTTCCCGGTCCCCATCCCATTTCTCGGTGTAACCGGAGGAGGATTCCCGGTGCCCCCCCATTCCCGATTCCACCCCCAATTCCCGGTTTTCCCGGTGCCCCCCCATTCCCGGCATTACCGAGGGAGGAATTCCCGATCCCACCCCCAATTCCCGGTTTTCCCGGTGCCCCCCCCATAATCCCGGTGTTACCGGGGGAGCTTTTCCCGATCCCACCCGCGTTTCCCGGTGTTACCGGGGGAGGTTTTCCCGGTACCCACCCCCATTCCCGTTGTTACCGGGGGAGGATTCCCGGTGCCCCCCCCATTCCCGGTGTCACTGTGGGATCTTTTCCCGGTTTTCCCGGTGCCCCTTTTCCAATCCCGGTGTTACCGGGGGAGGATCCCCGATCCCACCCCCATTCCCTGTCCCACCCCCGTCCCTTCTCTCCCACATTCCCACCTCTCCATCCTCTCCCCCACCCCCTCCCCGGTTTCCCCCCGCCCGTTCTCCCCGGTTTACCGGGGGGGGTGTGATGGGCTCGGGGCGCTGCCGGTGGCGCTCCCGGTGGTGGCGGCGCGGTGACAATGACGGTGCCGCTGCTGAAAATCGGGGCCGTGCTCAGCACCATGGCCATGGTCACCAACTGGATGTCCCAAACCCTCCCGTCCCTCGTGGGGCTCAACGGCACCGCCGTGTCCCGGGCCGGCACCTCGGAGAAAATCGTGAGTTATCGCGACAGCAGCGCAGCCGCCACTTGGAATTATTTGGGATTTTTTGGGGGATTTTTTTTTTTTTTTCTGGATTTTTTGGGGATTTTTTAGGGATTTTTTTGGTATTTTATGGGGATTTTTTGGAGATTTTGGGGGATTTTTTCCTGGATTTTTAGGGATTTTTTGGCGTTTTTTGGAAGGTTTTTGGGGGGTTTTGGGGATTTTTTGGGGATTTTTTTGGGATTTTTTTGGGATTTTTTTGGATTTTTTCCTGGATTTTTAGGGATTTTTTGGCGTTTTTTGGAAGGTTTTTGGGGGTTTTTGGGGATTTCTTGGGGATTTTTTTGGGATTTTTT
This sequence comes from Oenanthe melanoleuca, assembly GCF_029582105.1. Lineage (NCBI taxonomy): Eukaryota > Metazoa > Chordata > Aves > Passeriformes > Muscicapidae > Oenanthe > Oenanthe melanoleuca. Next base: position 8,465,433 of record NC_079358.1, read on the forward strand.
GGGATTTTTTCCTGGATTTTTAGGGATTTTTTGGCGTTTTTTGGAAGGTTTTTGGGGGTTTTTGGGGATTTTTTGGGGATTTCTTGGGGATTTTTTTGGGATTTTTTTGGATTTTTTCCTGGATTTTTAGGGATTTTTTGGCGTTTTTTGGAAGGTTTTTGGGGGTTTTTGGGGATTTTTTGGGGATTTCTTGGGGATTTTTTGGGATTTTTTAAAATTTTTTATTTTTTCTAGATTTTTTTGGGATTTTTAAAGGGATTTTTTTGACATTTTATGGGGATTTTTTGGGGATTTCTTGGCATTTTTAGGCATTTCTTGGAGGGTTTTGGGGATTTTTGGGGATTTTTTTTATTTTTAGGGATTTTTTGGCATTTTTTGGGGGGTTTTGAGGATTTTTTTGGGGATTTTTTTTGGGATTTTTAGGAGATTTTTTTTGGATTTTTTTGAATTTTTTCAGGATTTTTGTTTTAGATTTTTAAGGGATTTTTTGGCTTTTTATGGGGATTTTTGGGGATTTTTTTTTTATTTTTTGGGGTTTTTTTTGGGATTTTTTGAAGGGGTTTTTTGGGGTTATTTTGGAATTTTGAGGGATTTTTTGGGGGTTTTGGAGAGACTTTTTGGAGTTTTTTAGGGGTTTTTTGGGGTATTTTGGGACTTTGGAGGGGGTTTAGGTTCTTTTTTATTTTTGGGTTTTTAGGACTTTTTTCTGGATTTTTAGGGATTTTTGGGATTTTTTTTGTTTTTTTGGGGGGTTTTTAGGGTTTTTTTTTGGGATTTTCCAGGGATTCTTGGGGTTGTTTTAGGATTTTTTGGGTTTCTTGGGGGTTTTTTAGGGGTTTTCGGGGATTTTTTGGGGTTTTTTGGGGTTTTTTGGGGGTTTTTTGGGGGTTTTTTGGGGTTTTTGGGATTTCTATGGTTTTTGGGGGGATTTTTTGGGTTTTTTTGGGGGGGTTTTGGAGGGATTTTTGGGGAATTTTTTTTTCTTTTTTGGGGTTTTTTTGGGATCTTTTAGGCATTTTTAAGCGATTTTTGGGGATTTTTTGGGATTTTTTGGGGGGGTTTTTGGGGATTTTTTTAAAATTTATTTTTAGCGATTTTTTGGGGAATTTTTTAGCGATTTTTTGGGGATTTTTTTAGCTATTTTTTGGGGATTTTTTAGCGATTTTTTGGGTGTTTTTTTGGATTTTTTGGGTTTTTTCAGGCCTTTTTCAGGGTTTTTTTTAAGCTGCGGCAGCGGTGGGGGAGGGGTGGAGTGGAGAAGGGGGGGGAGGGGCGCTTCCCCACCCCCCCATCCCCCCCTCGCTTGTTTTCGGAAAAACGGGACCCCCCCAAAAAAACCCCAAAATCGATTTTTGGGGACCCCTCCCAAAAAAAACCCCCAAAACTCAAAAAAAAAATCCTCAAAAAACCCGAATTTTGGGGACCTCCCCCGGTGATTCCCCCAAAAATCGGGACCCCCCCAAAATCCCCCCCCCCCCAAACTTTGGGGACCCCCTCAAAAAAAAATCCCCCCCAAATTTTGGGGACCCCCCAAAATAAAAAATTTGGGGATTCCCTCATTTTTTGGGGGGTTTTTGATCTTTTTTTCCACCGGAAATCCAAATTTTGGGAGGAATTTTGGGGCTCCGGGATGGGGGAGGGGGAGAATTCCCAAAATTCCCAAAAAATTCCCAAATTGGGAACGGAGATTTTGGGGTTAAAAATCGCGATTTGGGGATTTTTTTTTTTTTTTTTTTTTTTTTTTTTTGAGGGGGAAAAATTTGGGATTTTGGGGGATTTTTGGGGGGATTTGGGGGGAGATTTTTGGGATTTTTTTTTTGGGGGGGTGATTTTGGGTTTTTTGGGACTTTTTATTTTGGGGGATTTTTGGGGGTTTTGGGGAGAATTTTGGGATTTTTGGGGATTTTTAGGGGATTTTTTGGGGATTTTTTGAGGATTTTTGGGGAATTTTTGGGGATTCTTTCGGGATTTTTTGGGGGAATTTTTGGGATTTTGGGGGGATTTTTGGGAGATTTTTTTGAGGAATTTTTGGGATATTTTGGGGGGATTTTTGGGAGGAATTTTTGGGATTTTGGGGGGAGAATTTTTGGTTTTTTTTTTTTAATTTTTGGGGTTTTTTTTTAAATTTTCGGGGATTTTTTGGGTCTTTTTGAGGATTTTCTTGGGGACTTTTTGAGGAGTTTTTGGGGCTTTTTTTTGGGATTTGGGGGATTTTAGGGGAGACTTTTTGTGGGATATTTGGGATTTTGGGGGGGAATTTTTGGGGATTTTTTGGAGGTTTTTTGGGGCTTTTTTAGGAAATTTTGGGCAATTATTTGTGGCTTTTTTTGGGATTTTAGAGGAATTTTTTGGGGTTTTTTGGAGATTTTGGGGGAATGTTTGGGGAAATTTTTTTTTTATTTTTTGGGGAATTTTTGAGATTTTTGGGGGATTTCTGGGATTTTGGAAGAAGTTTTTAAATTATTTTTTATTCTTATTTTTGGGGGATTTTTTTTGTATTTTGAGGATTTTTGGGGGCTTTTTGGGGGATTATTTGGGAATTTTTTGGGATTTTTTTGGGATTTTTGGGATTTCATTCCCAGCCCCTCCCCCCCTTCCCCAGCTGTCAATCATTAATTAATAATTAGGACTTTAATTAGTTCCTCATTAACCGCCCTTGTGGCTCATTAATCACCGGGAAGAGAAATTGGGAGGAAAAAAAAAAAAAAAAACTTGGAATTTTGGGATAAAAATTCGGGATGAAAAATTGGAGATTTGGGGAGAAAAAATTTGGGTTTTGGGGATAAAAAAAATGGAAATTTTGGGGTAAAAATTTGGGGTAAAAATTGGGGATTTGGGGATAAAAAATTGGAGATTTTGGGTTTAAAATTGGGAATTTTGGGGAAAATTTGGGGTAAAATTTGGGGATTTGGAGATAAAAAATTGGGAATTTTGGGTCAAAAAGCTGGGAATTTCAGGGTAAAAATTTGAGGTTTGAGGAGAAAAATCTGGGGTAAAAATTGGGGATTTGGGGATAAAAAATTGGGAATTTTGGGTTAAAAAACTGGGAGTTTTGGAGAGAAAAATTTGGGATTTGGGGATAAAAAATTGGGATTTTCAGGTAAAAATTTGGGGTTTGAGGAGAAAAATTTGGAGGATTTAGGGATAAATATTTGGGGTTTAGAGATCAGAAATTTGGGGTAAAAAATGGGGATTTGGGGAGAAAAATTTGGGGATTTGAGGATAAAAATTGGGAATTTTGGGATAAAAATTTGGGATGAAAAATTGGAGATTTGGGGATAAACAATTGGGGATTTTCAGATAAAAATTTGGGGGTTTAGGAGAAAAAAATTTGAGGATTTAGGGATAAAAATTTGGGGTTTAGAGTTCAGAAATTTGAGGTAAAAATTGGGGATTTGGGGATAAAAAATTGGAGATTTTGAGTTAAAAAATTGGAAATTTTGGGGTAAAAATTTGGGGTTTTGGGGATAAAACATTGGGAATTTTCAGGTAAAAATTTGGGGTTTGAGGAGAAAAATTTGGAGGATTTCGGGAGAAAAATTTGGGGGTTGGGGATAAAAAATTTGGAATAAAAAATTGGGAATTTGGGGATTAGAAATTGGGGATTTGGGGATAATAAATTCAGGATTTTTGGGATCCCATCCTTGGATTTTTGGTGATAAAATCTTTGAATTTTGGGATCAAATCCCTGGGAAATTCGCCCTTTTTCCAAAAAATCCCAAATTCTTAAAATCCCAAATTCTTAAAATCCCAAATCACTGAAAAATTCCATTTTTTCCCCCATTTTTTCCTCTTTTCACCCCAAAAATCCCCAAATCCCAAATCCTCGAAAATTCATTTTTTTTTCCCCTTTTTCCCCCCAAAAAATCCCAAAAATCCCCAAATCCCTGAAAAATTCCCTTTTCCCTCCCCAAAAAAATCTCCAAAAATCCTTTCCCGCCCCTCCCCCCCCAGCCCAGGCCGCGCTCATTAATTATTCATTAATCGCTCATTAATTATTCATTAACGCTCCCTAATTAAGGATTCATGGCGGATCCCAGGGGTGGGGGAGGGGCTGCGGGGATTTATTTATTTATTTTATAATTGCCGGAATTTTTTTGGGGTGGAAAAATCGCGATTTGGGGGATGACGTCATCATTGTGGGGGTTTTTTTTGGGGTAATTCCCGATTTTTTGAGGGTTTATCCCGATTTTTTTTTTTTTTAAATTTTGGAGAGGTTTTCCTTTTTTTTTTTTTTTTTAATTGAGAGTGTGACGTCAGTGTGGTTGTGACGTCATGTGACGGGGAATGGAATTTTCCCGAGGGGGGAAAAAAAGGGAAAAAAAGGGAAAAATGAGGAAAAATACGCAGAAAAATGGGGGGAGAAAGAGAAAAAAAAATGGGGAGAAATTGGGAAAAAATGTGGGAAAAATGTGGAAAAAATGTGGAAAAAATGTGGAAAAAATGGGAAAATATAGGAAAAAAAATGGGATAAAAATTGGGATAAAAATGAGAAAATATTGGGGAAAATGATGAAAAAAGGGGAAAAAGATTAAAAAATGGGGAAAAAATGGGGGGAAATGGGGAAAAAAGGGGGAAAAATGATGGAGAAAACGGGAATAAAATGAGAGAAAAATTGGGAAAAAATGTGGGGAAAATTAGTAAAAAATGAGGAAAAAATAGGGATAAAATTAGAAAAAATGGGTAGAAAATGGGAAAAAAATGAGAAAAAATGGGGAAAAAGTGGGAACAAAGAGGGGGGAAATGGGGAAAATATGGGAATAAATTTGGGAATAAATTTAGAAAAAATGAATAAAAAATGGGAAAAAATGGGGGGAAATGGGGAAAAATCGGGAAAATGGGGGGAAAAATGGGGGAAAATGGGGAGAAATGGGAATAAATGTAGAAAAAAAGGGGGAAAATGGGAATAAAATTAGAAAAAAATAGGGGGAAAATGGTGAAAAAATGGGGGGAAAAATGAGTAAAAAGTGAGTAAAAAATGAGTAAAAAATGAGGAAAAAATGGAAAAAAGTGGGGGAAAAATGGGAATAAATTTAGAAAAAAGTGGGACAAAAATGGTGAAAAATGGGGAAAAAAGGGGAAAAAATGGGGAAAAAATGGGGAAAAATGGGAATAAATTTAGCAAAAAGTGGGACAAAAATGGTGAAAAAATGGTGAAAAAATGGGGAAAAAATGGGGAAAAATGAGTAAAAAATGAGGAAAAAATGGGGGGAAAATGGGGAAAAATGAGATTTTTTTTCGGTGGGTTTTTTTGTGATGGGGATTTTTGTTAATTTTGGTAATTTTGTGAATTTTGGGGATTTGCAGACGCTGTTCCAGAGCCCAGATGAGGGCTGGCAGGTTTTCACCTCGGCTCAGGCGCCGGATGGGAAATGTCTGTGCACGGCCGTGATCCCCGTGCAGGGCTCGTGCCACAGGGACCTGAGGGGGATCCAGCTCCGCCAGCTCCTGGAAAAGGTGATTATTAATTAATTATTAGTCATTAATTAGCTATTAATTAATTATTAATCGATTGGTTAATTAGTGAGGGGTGTTAGGTGATCCCCGTGCAGGGCTCGTGCCACAGGGACCTGAGGGGGATCCAGCTCAGGCAGCTCCTGGAAAAGGTGATTATTAATTAATTATTAGTTATTAATTAGGTATTAAATAATTATTAATTAGTTATTATTAATTATTAATTGATTAATTGAATAATGAGGGGTGTGAGGTGATCCCCGTGCAGGGCTCGAGCCACAGGGAGCTGAGGGGGATCCAGCTCAGGCAGCTCCTGGAAAAGGTGATTTATTAATTAATAACTAGTCATTAATTAGCTATTAAGTAGTTATTAATTAGTAATTAGTCGATTGGTTAAATGATTAATTGATTAATTAATGAGGGGTGTGAGGTGATCCCCATGCAGGGATCCTGCAGCCTCCAGCTCCTGGAAAAGGTTTATTAGTCATTAGTTCATTAATTAGTTCATTAATTGGTTCATTAATTAATTAGTTCACTAATGAATTAGTTCAGTAATTAATTAATGAGGGGGGGAATGGAATGTTTCCTTCCATGGGGGGGAAAATCCCACAGGGACCTTTAGAGGTGAGAATTCCTGTGGGATCCTGATGGGGATTCACATTAATTAATTAATTAATTAATTAGCCTCATTAATGACCTCAATTAACCCATTCATGACCTCAATTAACCCGGTAATGACCCCAATTAACCCGTTAATGACTCTAATTAACCCATTAACGACTCTAATTAACCCATTAATGACTCTCATTCCAGGTACAGAACGTGTCGCTGTTGGTGCTGCTGCTGGATCTCCACGTCATTAACTGCAATAATTCCAATTTTTACCCAAATAATTCCAATTTTACCCCAAATAATGACCCAAATTAACCCATTAACGACTCTAATTAACCCATTAACGACTCTAATTAAGCCATTAATTAACCCTTTCAGGTTCAGAACCTCTTGCAGTCAGTGGCGCTGCTGGATCTCCAGATCCCGGCGGTGTCGTCAACACCAATAATTCCAATTTTAACCCAAATAATTCTGATTTTACTCCCAATAATGACCCAAATTAACTCATTAATGACTCTAATTAACCCATTAATTAACCCTTTCAGGTTCAGAACCTGTCCCAGTCCATGTCCCTGCTGGATCTCCGCACCTTCCGTGACCTGCAGTACGTGCGGGACGCGGAGTCGCTGCTCTCGGCTTAGGGCTAATGAACAATTAATGACTAATGAACCCATTAATGACTCTAATTAACCCACTGATGACTCTAATTAACCCATTAATGACTTTAATTAACCCGTTAATAACTCTCATTCCAGGTACAGAACGTGTCGCTGTTGGTGCTGCTGCTGGATCTCTGTGTCGTTAATCACAATAATTCCAATTTCAACCCAAATAATTCCAATTTTACCAATACCAATTAACGACTCTAATTAACCCATTAATGACTCTAATTAACCATTTAACGACTCTAATTAAGCCATTAATTAACCCTTTCAGGTTCAGAACCTCTTGCAGTCAGTGGCGCTGCTGGATCTCCAGATCCCGGCGGTGTCGTCAACACCAATAATTCCAACTTTAATCCAAATAATTCAGATTTTACTCCCAATAATGACCCAAATTAACTCATTAATGACTCTAATTAACCCGTTAATTAACCCTTTCAGGTTCAGAACCTGTCCCAGTCCGTGTCCCTGCTGGATCTCCGCACCTTCCGGGACCTGCAGTACGTGCGGGACGCGGAGTCGCTGCTCTCGGCTCTGGGCTAATGAACCAATTAATGACTAATTAATCCATTAATGACCCTAATTAACCCATTGATGACTCTAATTAACCATTTAACGACTCTAATTAACCCGTCCAGGTTCAGAACATCTCGCAGTCCATGGAGGTGCTGGATCTCCAGATCCCAGGGGTGTCCTCAACACCAATAATTCCAACTTTAACCCAAATAATTCAGATTTTACTCCCAATAATGACCCAAATTAACTCATTAATGACTCTAATTAACCCGTTAATTAACCCTTGCAGGTTCAGAACCTGTCCCAGTCCGTGTCCCTGCTGGATCTCCGCACCTTCCGGGACCTGCAGTACGTGCGGGACGCGGAGTCGCTGCTCTCGGCTCTGGGCTCGCGGCTCCGCGCGGCCGCCGAGGGGCCCCGGGGGCTCAGCGCCCGCAGCTTCCAGGTCAGGAAATCGCTTCTTTAACCCCTAAAAATATCAGGTTTTTATCCTAAAAAAATCTGCTTTTTATCACCAAAAATCCCCCTTCTTACCCAGCAAAAAATCTCCTCTTATAACCCTAAAAATCTCCTTTTTAACCCCAAAAATATAATTTTTATCACCAAAAATATAATTTTTATCACCAAAAATATCATCTTTTATCACCAAAAATCCCCCTTCTTACCCGGCAAAAAAATCTCCTTTCATAACCCCAAAATCTTCTTTTTACTCCTCAATTCTCGGCCCATTATTCCCAATTTTTTCCCGATTTTTTTCCCAAATTTTTCCCCAGTGATCTCCACCATTCTCCCCTCATTATTCCCAATTTTTTCCCCAATGATCCCACAATTCTCCCCCCATTATTCCAAATTTTTCCCAATTTTTTCCCCCTTTTTTCCCAATAGATCCCATTTTTTCCCAATTTTTTCCCCATTTTTTCCCATTTTTCCCTATTTTTTCCCAATTTTTCCCCAATGATCCCAGCCATTCTCCCCCTATTATTCCCAATTATTTTCCCAATGATCCAAACCCAAGCCCCCAGTTATCCCCCCATTACTCCCAATTTTTTCTCAATTTTTTCCCAATTTTTCCCTGATTTTTTCCCGATTTTTTCCCGATTTTTTTCCCAATTTTTTCCCAATTTTTCCCAATTTTTTCCCGATTTTTTTCACAATTTTTTTCCCAATTTTCTCCCAACTTTTCCCTCATTTATTCCCAATTTTCTCCCAATTTTTCCTGATTTTTTTCATTTGTTCCCAATTTTTTCCCGAATTTTTTTCCCGAATTTTTTTCCCAATTTTTTCCCAATTTTCCCCAATTTTTTCCCGATTTTTTTCACAATTTTTTCCCAATTTTCTCCCAATTTTTCCTGATTTTTTTCATTTGTTCCCAATTTTTTCCCGAATTTTTTCCCAAATTTTTTTCCCAATTTTTTCCCAATTTTCCCAATTTTTTCCCGATTTTTTCCCAATTTTTCCCTGTTTTTTTCCCAATTTTCTCCCAATTTTCTCCCAATTTTTCCTGATTTTTTTCATTTGTTCCCAATTTTTTCCCGAATTTTTTCCCGAATTTTTTTCCCAATTTTTTCCCAATTTTCCCCAATTTTTTCTCAATTTTTTCCCAATTTTTCCCTGATTTTTTCCCGATTTTTTCCCTGATTTTTTCCCAATTTTCTCCCAATTTTCTCCCAATTTTTCCTGATTTTTTTCATTTGTTCCCAATTTTTTCCCGAATTTTTTCCCAAATTTTTTCCCAATTTTTTCCCAATTTTCCCCAATTTTTTCCCGATTTTTTTCACAATTTTTTCCCAATTTTTCCCTGATTTTTTCCCAATTTTCTCCCAATTTTCTCCCAATTTTTCCTGATTTTTTTCATTTGTTCCCAATTTTTTCCCGAATTTTTTCCCGATTTTTCCTCAATTTTCTCCCAATTTTCCCCCAATTTTCTCCCGATTTTCTCCCAATTTTTCCCCATTTTTCCCCAACAGGACCTGCAGCAGAAGATGCAGGAGCTGCTGCCGCTGCTGCCGGTGCTGGAGCAGTACAAATCCGACTCCAGGCTCATCGTGCACCTCAAGGACGAGGTCAGGAACCTCTCTGGGATCCTCCTGGCCATCCAGGAGGAGATGGGAGCCTACGACTACGAGGAGCTGCAGCAGCGAGTGCTGCTGCTGGAGGCCAGGCTGCACGCCTGCCTGCAGAAACTGGGTAAAAATTCCTCAAAAAAGCAAAAATTTGGGTTAAAAGCAAAAAAAACCCGGTTAAAATCGGGCAAAATTTGCCCCAGAACCATCAAAAAATTCCACCCCGAAATCTTCTTGAAATGTCTTAAAATCCGTCTCAAAATTTGCCCGAAATTCCCCCAAAAAATTCCCCCTAAATCTCAAAAATCCATCTCAAAATCCCCCTTCAAAATCCCCTCAAAAATCTTCTCAAAATGTCTCTAAAATTTCTCACAAATTCCCAAAAAAATCTCCCTCAAAATCCCCCCAAAAAGGCCCAAAATCCACACCAAAAACTGGGTAAAAAAATCCCCAAAAAACCCCAAATTTGGGCTAAAAGCCAAAAAAATCCAGTAAAAAAAGACCAAAAAAAAAATACCCAAAATTTGCCCCAAAACCAAAAAAAAAACCCCCAAAATCTTCTTGAAATATCTTAAAAATCCCTCCCAAAATCTGCCCAAAATTTTAAAAATTCCTCCCAAAATTTGCCCCAAAATCTCCAAAATTCCTCCCAAAATCCTCCTCAAATCCCCTTCAAAATCTTCTCAAAAAATCTCTAAAATTTTCCCCAAAATCCCCCAAAAATCCTCCAAAATCCCATTTTCACCCCACTTTCCCAAATCCCTTATTTTTCCCAAAATTCCCAATTTTCCAAATCCCCATTTTTACCAAAATTGCCATTTTTCCCCCCAAATTCCCATTTTTCCTCAAAATTCCCATTTTTTCCCCAAAATTCCCGGTTTTTTTTGCCTAAAATCCCCGTTTTTTCCCAAAAATCCCCATTTCCCCCCAAAATTCCCGTTTTTTCCCAAAATTCCCGTTTTTTGCCCCAATTCCAGGCTGTGGGAAGCTGACTGGGATCAGCAATCCCATCACCATCCCCACTTTGTCACCCCTCATTTTTTCCTCAAAATTCCCATTTTTTCCCCAAAATTCCCTTTTTTTTTGCCCTAAAATCCCCATTTTTCCCCCCAAAATTCCCGTTTTTTCCCCAAAATTCCTGTTTTTTTCCCAAAATTCCCGTTTTTTACCCCAATTCCAGGCTGTGGGAAGCTGACTGGGATCAGCAATCCCATCACCGTCCCCACCTCGACATCCTTGATTTCTTCCCCAAAATTCCCATTTTTTCCCCCAAAATTCCCGTTTTTTCCCCCAAAATTCCCGTTTTTCCCCCAAAATTCCCGTTTTTCCCCAAAATTCCCGTTTTTTACCCCAATTCCAGGCTGTGGGAAGCTGACTGGGGTCAGCAATCCCATCACCATCCGCGCCTCGGGGTCGCGCTTCGGATCCTGGATGACCGACACGATGACGCCAAGCGCTGACAACCGGGTGAGGAAATCGGGATTTTCCCAAAAATTTGGGATTTTTCCCCAAAAAATTTCTCCAGGATTTGGGATTTTTAAGGGATTTAGGTAAAAATCTCAGAGGATTTTGGGAGAAAATCGGGGGATTTAGGAGGTGGATGGGAATCCCAGAGGGATTTTAGGAGGATTTGGGATTATGGGATGATTTCGGATTTTGGGATGATTTGGGATTTTGGGGGAATTTGGGATTTTGGATTCCTTGGATTTGGAATTTTGGGAGGATTTGGGATTTTGGGGGGTTTTGGGGGGATTTGGGATTTTGGGGTCCTTGGATTTGTGATATTGAGGTCCTTGGATTTAGGATTTTGGGAGGATTTGGGATTTTGGGGGTGATTTGGGATTTTGGGAGAATTTTGGATTTTGGGTGCATTTGAGATTTTGGGAGAATTTTGGGTTTTTTTAACCCTTTCCCTCCCGCTCCAGGTGTGGTACATGGACGGCTCTACAAGGGCTGCCCTGTGCTGGAATTTTAACCTCATTTCCCTCAATTTTAATCATTTTACCCAATTTTACCAAATTTTAACATATTTTAACCATTTTACCCAATTTTAACCCAATTTTACCCAATTTTAACCCACTCCAGGTGTGGTACATGGACGCCTCTACAAGGGCCGCCACGTGCTGGAATTTTAACCCCATTTCTCCCAATTTTAACCATTTTACCCAATTTTAACACATTTTACCCCAATTTTAACCCTTTCCCTCCCGCTCCAGGTGTGGTACATGGACGGCTCTACAAGGGCCGCTGCGTGCTGAAATTTTAACCTCATTTTAACCAAATTTAACACATTTTACCCAATTTTAACATATTTTAAACATTTAAGACCAGTTTTACCCAATTTTAACCCACTCCAGGTGTGGTACATGGACGGCTCTACAAGGGCCGCCACGTGCTGGAATTTTAACCTCATTTTGCCCAATTTTAACACATTTTACCCAATCTTTCCCCACTCCAGGTATGGTACATGGACGGTTCTACAAGGGCCGCCGCGTGCTGAAATTTTAACCTCATTTTAACCAAATTTAACACATTTTACCCAATTTTAACATATTTTAAACATTTAAAACCAGTTTTACCCAATTTTAACCCACTACAGGTGTGGTACATGGACGGCTCTACAAGGGCCGCCGCGTGTCGGAATTTTAACCTCATTTTAACCAATTTTAACACATTTTACCCAATTTTAACCCAATTTTACCCCACTCCAGGTATGGTACATGGACGGCTACTACAAGGGCCGCCGCGTGCTGGAGTTCCGCAGCCTCACCGACTTCATCAGCGGCCAGAACTTCGTCCAGCACCTCCTGCCTCACCCTTGGGCCGGCACCGGCCACGTCGTCTTCAATGGCTCCTTGTACTACAACAAATTCCAGAGCAACGTCGCCGTGCGCTACCACTTCCGATCGCGCAGCGTCCTGGTGCAGCGGAGCCTCGCCGGCGCCGGCTACAACAACACCTTCCCTTACTCGTGGGGTGGATTCTCCGACATCGACTTCATGGTGGACGAGAACGGCCTTTGGGTGGTCTACACCACCAACCAAAACGCCGGCAACATCGTGGTGAGCCGGGTGGATCCGCAGACCTTGGAGGTGTTGAGGAGTTGGGATACCGGTTACCCCAAGCGCAGCGCCGGCGAGTCCTTCATGATCTGCGGCGTCCTCTACGTCACCAACTCCCACCTGGCCGGCGCCAAGATTTATTTCGCTTACCACACCAACACCTCCAGCTACGAGTACACCGACATCCCCTTCCACAATCAGTATTCCCACATTTCCATGCTGGACTACAACCCGCGCGAGAGGGTTCTCTACACCTGGAACAACGGCCACCAGGTCATCTACAACGTCACGCTCTTCCACGTCATCAGCACGGCCGGAGAGCTCTGATGGACCTGCACAATTCCTGGGGCTTTGGGGGGGTTTTTTTTGTTGGTTTTTTTCTTTTTTTTTTTGTTTTTTTTTTTTTTTTTTCCGATGCTTCCGCGCTTCTCCTTTCCGAGTTGGAAATTCCCGAGCTCGAATTCGGTTTTGGTGCCATTATTCTGCTCCTGGGTTGAGTTTTTCCTCCTTTTTTTCATTTATTCCTCCTTTTCTTCCTTCATTTTCCCTCTCTTTTTCCCCTTTTACCCATTTTTTCACTTTCCACCTTTTTCGCTTTTTCCCTCCCTTTTTTCCTTCTTTTTCGCCCATTTTTTTCCTCCTTTTCTCCATTTTTCTCTCTCTTTTTCCCACTTTTTCTCCATTTTCCTTCCCCCATTTCCCATTCATTTCCCCCCTTTTTTCCTTCTATTTTCCTCTTTTTCACCATTTTTCCGTCCCCCTTTTCTCCTTTTTTCCTCTTTTTCCCCAATTTTTCTCAATTTTTTCTTCCCACCTTTTTTCCATTTCCCTCCCCCTTTTCCCCTCCTTTCCTTTCTTCCCCTCACTCCATTTTCCCTTCTATTTTTGTGCAACTCACTAGATTTTTTTTTTTCCCCCAGATTTTTCCCCAATTCCATTTTTTAAATTCCTCCTCCCCCACAATTCTTCTGGAATTCCATCGGATTCATGGCGCATGGAGCTGCTCTGCCTTGGGGTTTTTCCATTATTTTTTTCTTTTTTTGGGAATTTTGGGGCAAAATTCCATCTTTATTTCGACGGCAAATAAAAAATAAAAATTATCTCCGGCCTCTGGTGGGATTTGATGATGTTTTATTCCACTCCTTTTTTTCTCTCTTAATTAATTTTTAAAATTATTATAATAATGTCTCGCTCCTCAGGGCTTTTCCTGGTATTTTTCCACCTGTTTTTCCAGGAGGAAAAGGCAAAAAAGAAGGAAAAAAAAGAGTGAAAAAAAGGGGGAAAAGAGGATGGAAAAGGGGAAAAGATGGAAGGGATGGAGAAGTTGGGATGATAGAGGGGAAGGAGGATTTGGGATAAACCTGAAGGTTTGGAATAATCCCGGGAATGGGCACAAATCCCAAGAATGGGCACGGATCCCGTTGGAGATTGGAAATGGGCACAGATCCCAGGAACGGGCACAAATCCCACTGGAGATTGGAAATGGGCACAGATCCCAGGAATGGGCACAAATCCCATGGAAAATTGGAAATGGGCACAAATCCCACTGGAGATTGGAAATGGGCACAGATCCCAGGAACGGGCACAAATCCCACTGGAGATTGGGAATGGGCACAGATCCCAGGAATGGGCACAAATCCCATTGAAAATTGGAAATGGGCACAAATCCCACTGGAGATTGGAAATGGGCACAGATCCCAGGAATGGGCACAAATCCCTTTGAATATTGAAAATTGGAAATGGGCACAAATCCCACTGGAGATTGGAAATGGGCACAAATCCCAGGAATGGGCACAAATCCCATGGAAAATTGGAAATGGGCACAAATCCCACTGGAGATTGGAAATGGGCTCAAATCCCAGGAATGGGCACAAATCCCATTGGAAATTGGAAATGGGCACAAATCCCACTGGAGATTGGAAATGGGCACAAATCCCAGGAATGGGCACAGATCCCGTTGCAGATGGGGAATGGACACAGATCCTGGTCCTGGCACCAAAAGACGAATTTTGGGAATTGTGGCCGAACTCCCATCGAGCGTCAGGAAAAGACCCTGCAGAGATTAATTAGGAATTTAATTGGGAACATAATAGGGAACGGTGGCCAGCACAACAGGGTGGGATGGAAGGGGCCAGGGCAATGGTAGCAGTGAGCAGAAAGAGGGGACAGGGATTGGGAATGAGGACAGGGAATGAGATGGGAATGGGGACAGGGAATGGGATCCAGACTAAGATGGGAAAAGAATGGAAGGGGGGTCAGATGAGAATGGGATGGGGCAAAAAGAGTGCAAGTGGGGACAGGGGACAGCAGGAGTCGGGACAGGAGGACCTGGGGACAGGGTCAGAGCAGAGCATCATTGATCAGATGCCCCAGAACCTCAGCCAGGGTCCCCAGAGCTGCCAGAGCCACTGGGCCTGGGGTGCCCAAAGCCCTGAGCAATCCCCAAGGAACCTTTAAATCTCTGGAACCCAGCATCCCCTGGAAGATCTCCCCATGTCTCCAAACACATCTTTGCTCAAATACTTCATTTTAACCTAGATGTGGGTATTTGGGAAGGACAAAGAGAAATGCAAAGAACATTCAGGGAATGGGGAGGCAGGAGGATGTGGAGCCCTCAGCCAGGTGTCTTCCCAACACGGATCAGCGGCACCAGGGCTCAGCGGGGCTCTGCCCACCGGGGGTCACTGGGGATCATCCAGCGCGGATCCTGCCCTGGGGGATGGAGCTGGAGCAGCGCACGGAGCTCTTCCCGCACTCGGGGCACTCGCAGGGCTTCTCTCAGTGGAGACTCCGTTGGTGTTTGGTCAAGTGAGAGCTCCTTGAGAAGCTCTTCCCACACTCAGGACATTTGTAGGGTCTCTCCCCAGTGTGGATGCGCCGGTGCTGGACGAGGATGGAGTTGTGCTTGAAGCCTTTACCGCAGTCATGACACTCATAAGGCCTCTCATCCCTGTGAATGCGATAGTGCTCGATGAGACGAAACCTGTCCGGAAACCTCTTCCTGCATTTATCACACTCGTAAGGTCTCTCCCCGGTATGGATCTGCCAGTGCCTGACAAGGTGTGACTTCAACTTGAAGCACTTCCCGCAGTCAAGACACTCATAAGGCCTCTCATCCCTGTGAGTGCGATAGTGTATGGAGAGACTGGAGCTGGTCTGAAATCTCTTCCTGCATTTATCACACTCGTAGGGTCTCTCCCCACTGTGGCTGCGCTGGTGGGCGATGAGGGCATAGTTTTGCCTGAAGCCCTTCCCGCAGTCAGGACACTCATAAGGCCTCTCATCCTTGTGAGTGCTATAGTGCTTGAGGAGAACGGAGTTGGTCTGAAACCTCTTCCTGCATTTATCACACTCGTAGGGCCTCTCCCCAGTGTGGCTCCTCTGGTGAACAGTCAGGTGTGAACTCTTGGTGAATCTCTTCTCACACTCCTCACACTCGTAGGGCCGTTCCCCCGTGTGGACTCTCTGGTGTTTGGTCAGGTGTGATCTCCACCTGAATCCCTTCCCACATTCCAAGCACTTGTGGGGCTTCTCCCCACGCTGAAGCTGCTCACACAGCCCCAGCTCCGAGCTCCGGCCGCCTCCCCGGCCCGGGCTGGCTCTTTCCTGCTGGGATCCCCGGGCTGTGCGTTTGCAGCCCCTCCTGCTGCGGGATCTGCGGGGCTTTTCCTCCCCGTTGTGTTCCTGCGCCGTGGAGCCGCTGCAAACGGCCTCTTGCCCGAGGCTGTGCCGCGGGGATTTGTCCTCCCTGCTGGCCGTGCTCAGCTCCTTGTCTGGGGGAGGAAGGACAAGGACACGATGGGATTTGCCTCCGTGCCACAGGCAAGGGCAAGGAGATCCCCCCAGGGCTGTGCTGCAGCCGGGGCCGTGCTGGGCTGGGAGATGGAGCACGACACAGGGGGAAAGGGGCACTGACTTCCTCCTCACCTGCCTGCGGCTCCCGGGACATCGATCTCGTCCTCATGGCCTCCTTCTCTTCCTCCTCGGTGCCGAGCTTTGAGAAATCCTGGTTTGGGGGGAAAACAAGGGCTGAGCACGTTGGGTTTGATGGTGGCGCTGCCCGAGGGCAGCTGGAGAAGTCAGCGCCCCTTTCAGCCTCGGGGGCCCGGAGCCCGCTCAGCACCGAGCTCCCGCACCCCTCCAGGCTGCCGGGGGTCCCCCGGCTCCGAGATCACCCCCGGGCGCTCTCCCCGCTCCGGGGCTCCCGCCTTCCCCCCGCCTCTGCCGGGGATCCCCAGAGCCGATATCGCCCCCTCCCCACCGGTACCGGGCGATCGCCACGCGGCACCGCCAAGATCCCGCCAGGGCCATTCCCGCCTCGGCTTTGGGCTCCGGCAACGTCCGAACATCCCCTGAAGCTCAAAATAAAACCCTCCCGGAGACCCCCACGATGGATTTGGGGCGAGCTCCCCCTCCCCGCTCACCTGCGGGTTTTTGGGGGGCGATGCTGCCGCACCCGGGGGAAGCTGCGCTCTGTGCGGCCGGGCGGCAGAAGCGCGTGGTTCCAAAATCGCTCCTCCTCTTCCTGCCGCTCCTCCCGTGTCCCTCCTCTTCCTCCCGCTGCTGCTCTTCCTCCTCTTCCTCCCGCTCCTCCTCCGCTCCCAGCCCGGCCCGGGCAGGTGTAGGAGCGGCTGCGGCCCGCGCGGCGCTGCGAGTGATACTAGGAGCGCTGGGAATGACACGGAGAGCAGCGGCAGCGATGCTGAGAGCCCCGGGCAGGAACTGGGAACGCTTTCCCTGCCAGTGCCGCTCTTACTGGGAGCGCTGGGAGGGAACTGGGAGCAAAGAGCGCCCGGCCATGAGCGCAGCTGGCGCTGGGCGGGGCCAGAGGGCGTGGTTATGCAAATCAGGGAGCGACCGCGCGCTGGGATTGGTGGGCGGGAGGGGCGCGGGGTTGCCGCTGTCACGTGAGCGCCGTGAGGGGAACGGAGCGATGGCGGCGGCGTCCGGTGAGGGGACAGGGAGCGGGAATGGGGACAGGGAGCGGGAATGGGGACAGGGAATGGGAATGGGGACCGTGAATGGGAGCGAGAAGGGGGACAGGCAGCGGGAATGGGGACAGTTAAAGGGAATGGCGATAGGGAATGGGGACAGGGAACTGGGATGGGGACAGGGAGTGGGAAGAGGGACAGGGATCGGGATTATGGGACCAAGACCTTTATTGAAACCGGGAATACGGAAGACAAACGGAGAACCGGCACCGGGAATTGGCACTGGAAGCTGGAATGGGGACAGTGACCGTGACTGTGGGACAGGGAATTCGGAAAGGGACCGGGATTTGAGGATTGGCACCAATACCGAAAATGGGACCGGGAATGGGGAAAGGGAACGAGATTGGGACTGGGCAGGGAATTAGGACTGAGTGCAGCAATTCCGGACCTGGAGTGGAAACGGGGACCGGGACTACGGGTCTCAGAGCCAGAATACGGGACAGGGACGAGGAGCAGAACCGGGAATAAGGACAGGGAACGGGAATGGGACCGGCTGTGGGGATTGGTTGTGGCTTTAGATCTGCCAAGAGCAGAGCAGCTGCTGTAAAGTTGTTTCTGGGAAAGGCACGTCAGGCTCCAAAGGCAAAGAGCCCAAGGCTCTCCAGTCCCTGTTCAATCTCTGCCACAAAGTCCCGATGGAAGCAGGAGCAGCTCTCTGCTGCAAGAGGTCGAAGCTGCAGCCTGGTGCAGAGTCTCCAGAGGCAGATGCTCCCTGGCCTTTCTTCTCCCCTTCTTTTCTTCTTCATCTTCCTCTTCTTCTTCTCTCCCGTGCTGGTAGTGCTGATGATGATGGTGGGGGAGGAAGGGAGAGCGACGAGAGAGGAGGGAGAGAGAGCTCTGGCTCCAAGATACAGATTTTTATTGACAAATTTTCCAATGATCACAAAACACAAACCTGAACCATTTCTCCTTAACCTGTTAGAATTGGGGTTCTCCAATATAAACGCTTATGTCTAACTTGTGCACATCGCCTTTGTTTTCTCCCTGTACAATATAAAAATGATTTTAACTCTATTTTTATTTTGTCTAGAACTGTGTTTTTAAGCTCTCAATGCAGCTTGTTTTTAGCACCACACTCTAAGACTTTTACTTTTTGAGGCACTTAAGAGATATTTCTACATACTTCAAACTAAGGTTTATACTTCTACTTCATGTTGATGCAACTTAATATTACTACTTACCAAAAGTAAAGCTCTGACCTCGATTTCATGTTGCCGTGGCTTAATGTATTTTAATTTTCAGAAGATTTTTAATTTGAATTTGGCATTCTGCTCTCTCTCAAATGTACTGAGAGATGCTTCTGTGTCACACATTGCAACTACTGGGACTGGGGACTGGAAGATGGGATCGGGAATGGAAATAGGAACACAGAATGGGAATACGGGAATGGGACACGGAATATGGAAATAGCAATTGGAGAGAGAATATGGGATGGGGATTTAGAAGATGGGACAGGGAATGGAAATTGGAATCTGGGAACTGCATTGGAAATACAGAAATGGAAATGTTGTATGTACATATCTGTGAGAGCTTCCTGTCAAATCCTTATCCTTCCCAGCACACAGGGAATATGGGACTGGGAACATGGGAACGACAACCGGGCAGAGAATACGGGACAGGGAGAGGGAAGGAGAGCGGGAATGGGAATTGGACTGGGATGGGAGGCAGGAGGATGTGGAGCCCCCAGTCAGGTGTCTTCCCAACACGGATCAGCGGCACCAGGGCTCAGCGGGGCTCTGCCCACCGGGGGTCACTGGGGATCCTCCAGCGCGGATCCTGCCCTGGGGGATGGAGCTGGAGCAGCGCACGAAGCTCTTCCCGCACTCGGGGCACTCGCAGGGCTTCTCTCAGTGGAGTCTCCGTTGGTGTTTGGTCAAAGTATATTTGTATGAGAAGCTCTTCCCACACTTGGGACACTCGTAGGGTCTCTCCCCAGTGTGGATGCGCCGGTGCTGGATGAGGGTGGAGCTGTGCTTGAAGCCCTTCCCACAGTCATGACACTCATAAGGCCTCTCATCTGTGTGAATGCGATAGTGCTTGAGGAGACAAAAGCTGGTCTGAAACCTCTTCCTGCATTTATCACACTCGTAGGGTCTCTCTCCGGTGTGGATGCGCCGGTGCTGGACGAGGGTGTAGTTGTACTTGAAGCCCTTTCCGCAGTCAGGACACTCATAAGGCCTCTCATCTGTGTGAGTGTGATAGTGCAGGACGAGACTGGAGCTGGTCTGAAACCTCTTCCTGCATTTATCACACTCGTAGGGTCTCTCCCCAGTGTGGGTGCGCCGGTGCTTGATGAGGCTGGAGTTTTGCTTGAAGCCCTTCCCACAGTCAGGACACTCATAAGGCCTCTCATCCTTGTGAATGCGATAGTGCAGGACGAGACTGGAGCTGGTCTGAAACCTCTTCCTGCATTTATCACACTTGAAGGGCCTGTCCCCAATGTGGATGCGCCGGTGGGCAGCAAGGGTAGACTTTTGCTTAAATCCCTTCCCACAGCTGGAGCAGCAGAATGGTCTCGCATCCCTGTGAGTGCGATAGTGCTCGAGGAGAGTGGAGCTGGTCTGGAACCTTTTCCTGCATTTATCACACTCGTAGGGTCTCTCCCCAGTGTGGCTGCGACGGTGGGTTATGAGACTGGAGCTGTGCTTGAAGCCCTTCCCACAGTCAGGACACTCATAAGGCCTCTCATCCTTGTGAGTGCGATAGTGGAGGAGAAGACCGAAGCTGGTCTGAAACCTTTTTCTGCATTTATCACACTCATAGGGCCTTTCCCCAGTGTGGCTCCTTTGGTGCACAGAGAGGCCTCAGCTGCGGCTGAATCTCTTCCCACACTCTCCACACTCGTAGGGTCTCTCCCCAGTGTGGCTGCGACGGTGGATTATGAGAGTGGAGCTGTGCTTGAAGGCCTGCCCACAATCAGGACACCTGTAAGGCCTCTCATCTGTGTGAGTGCGATAGTGTTTGAGGAGACAGTCTCTTCGCAGAAAGGTCTTCCTGCATTTATCACACTCGTAGGGTCTCTCCCCAGTGTGGATCCTCCTGTGAACAGTCAGGACTGAGCTGTGGATGAATCTCTTCCCACACTCCCCACACTCGTAGGGCCGTTCCCCCGTGTGGACTCTCTGGTGTTTGATCAGGTGTGATCTCCACCTGAATCCCTTCCCACATTGCGAGCACTTGTGGGGCTTCTCCCCACGCTGAAGCTGCTCACGCAGCCCCAGCTCCGAGCTCCGGCCGCCTCCCCGGCCCGGGCTGGCTCTTTCCTGCTGGGATCCCCGGGCTGTGCGTTTGCAGCCCCTCCTGCTGCGGGATCTGCGGGGCTTTTCCTCCCCGTTGCATTCCTGCGCCGTGGAGCCGCTGCAAACGGCCTCTTGCCCGAGGCTGTGCCGCGGGGATTTGTCCTCCCTGCTGGCCGTGCTCAGCTCCTTGTCTGGGGGAGGAAGGACAAGGACACGATGGGATTTGCCTCCGTGCCACAGGGAAGGGCAAGGAGATCCCCCCAGGGCTGTGCTGCAGCCGGGGCCGTGCTGGGCTGGGAGATGGAGCAGGACACAGGGGGAAAGGGGCACTGACTTCCTCCTCACCTGGCTGCGGCTCCCGGGACATCGATCTCGTCCTCATGGCCTCCTCCTCCTCCTCCTCGCTGCCGAGCTTTGATAAATCCTGGTTTGAGGGGAAAACAAGGACTGAGCGCGTTGGGTTTGATGGTGGCGCTGCCCGAGGGCAGCTGGAGAAGTCAGCGCCCCTTTCAGCCTCGGGGGCCCGGAGCCCGCTCAGCACCGAGCTCCCGCACCCCTCCAGGCTGCCGGGGGTCCCCCGGCTCCGGGATCGCCCCCGGGCGCTCTCCCCGCTCCGGGGCTCCCGCCTTCCCCCCCGCCTCTGCCGGGGATCCCCAGAGCCGATATCGCCCCCTCCCCACCGGTACCGGGCGATCGCCACGCGGCACCGCCAAGATCCCGCCAGGGCCATTCCCGCCTCGGCTTTGGGCTCCGGCAACGTCCGAACATACCGTGAAGCTCAAAATAAAACCCTCCCGGAGCCCCCCACGATGGATTTGGGGCGAGCTCCCCCTCTCCGCTCACCTGCGGGTTTTTGGGGAAGCTGCGCTCTGTGCGGGCGGGCGGCAGAAGCGCCTGGTTCCAAAATCGCTCCTCCGCTCCTCCTCTTCCTGCCGCTCCTCCCGTGTCCCTCCTCTTCCTCCCGCTGCTGCTCTTCCTCCTCTTCCCGCTCCTCCTCTTCCTCCCGCTCCTCCTCCGCTCCCAGCCCGGCCCGGGCAGGTGTAGGAGCGGCTGCGACCCGCGCGGCGCTGCGAGTGATACTGGGAGCGCTGGGAATGACACGGAGAGCAGCGGCAGCGATGCTGAGAGCCCCGGGCAGGAACTGGGAACGCTTTCCCTGCCAGTGCCGCTCTTACTGGGAGCGCTGGGAGGGAACTGGGAGCAAAGAGCGCCCGGCCAAGCGCGCAGCTGGCGCTGGGCGGGGCCAGAGGGCGTGGTTATGCAAATCAGGGAGCGACCCGCTGGGCGGGAGGGGCGCGGGGTTGCCGCTGTCACGTGAGCGCCGTGAGGGGAACGGAGCGATGGCGGCGGCGTCCGGTGAGAGGGGACAGGGAACGGGAATGGGGACAGGGAACGAGAATGGAGACAGGGAATGGGAATGGGTATCGGGACCGGCACTGGGACCGGCTGTGGGGATTGGTTGTGGCTTTAGATCTGTCAAGAGCAGAGCAGCTGCTGTAAAGTTGTTTCTGGGAAAGGCACGTCAGGCTCCAAAGGCAAAGAGTCCAAGGCTCTCCAGTCCCTGTTCAATCCCTGCCACAAAGTCCCGATGGAAGCAGGAGCAGCTCTCTGCTGCAAGAGGTCGAAGCTGCGGCCTGGTGCAGAGTCTCCAGAGGCAGATGCTCCCTGGCCTTTTGTCAGGGTCCACACCACATGTGGAGTCCTGGTGGGTTCTTTTAGGGATCTCAATGCACAAAGGACACAGCAGGGGACAAAACCAGTTTACTTTTGCAAAAGATGCACTTTTATTTAGTGCCAACAAAATGCGATAGAGGGACAGAGAGAAAAAGAGAGAGAGAGAAAAGGGGTTGGGATTAGAGCTACCACGACAAGCAGACGATCCTCGTGGAACCAGCCAATAGATGTCCATTGCTGTCCGGGGAGATCTCAGGGGCCTTTAGTTTGAGGGTGTCTTTCATAGTCTTTTCCAAGGCATCGGGCGACTGGCGAAATGGTGGGGAGATGTATGGACTATTGTATGTGGAGATCATTGCTCCAAGAAGCAGGTGGAAACAGGACACTGAGCAAGTATCCTGGGTGGGAGCAGTGCACCATGGCAAGCTCCAGGCACACAGGAGTAGTGCACCATGGCAAGCTCCAGGCACACAGGAGCAGTGCACCATGGCAAGCTCCAGGCACACCAACAGTCCTTGTGACCAGTTCTGCAGCAAGTCGCCTCTGTAGGAGCAGCACACCGTGACCAGCTCATTGTTCTCACACCTGTGGGAGCAGACCTGCCCTGGTTGGCACCACCTGAGAACAGTCACTTGGCATTCTTCTCTTCCCTGGCCAGCACCTTTAAACTGCAGTTCTTTAGGCCTCAGGCGAGGGTCGTTGGGCAGAACAATCCTCCACCACCCCGTGACCAACGAGCATCGCTGAGGAACTCCAGCAGTGTGATGTTGTGATGTTGTAGCATCTTCAGGACCCGTCATTGGTAGCATATCCCGGAAAACAGGAACAGAAAAATCAGGGATCAGAGAGAGAGAGAGGGAAAGAGGAAAGGAAAAGGAAAGAAATAGACACAAAGATAATAAATCAAAATAATCACAACAAGTTGATTGAAAAACAATTTTCACAACAAATTGAAAAACAATTTTTTAAACAAATCACAATCATGACAAATTGAAAAACAATTTTTCAAACAAATCACAATCGTATTAATTGAAAACTTTCGAACAATCAAAATTAATGCAAATCAATAAAATAACTTTCAAACAATTATTCAAACAATATTAAAGCAAATCAATCAATAAAATAACTTTAAACAGTTCAAATTAAAGTAAATCAATTTTGATTATAACATGTTTAACAAAACAGATTAAAGCAATTGCTTTTCTAAAATCATTTTCAATCAAAAAACTTAACATTACTAAAACTAATAATACCAATCATACAAACACAAAAATTTGAATGGTTTTTTTTAAATCCATTGCTACATTTTCTACAAACACTAAATCACAAGCAGTTCTTAAGCATGCACACCCATTGCTCATACACCCCAATAGCATTTCAGGAATCTCCTTTGGATAACTTTCAAAGTTACAGACATTCTGATCTATGTCTAAGCAAATATCTTGAGCTCTGATTGCATTACTTTTACAGATAAACCCTTCTTGTTTCCAGACAATGTAAGTTTCCAAATTAATAGTTTGTTACTTTTCACCAATTTGACAGGCCCATTCTCTATGCTCAAAAGGATAGAGAATAGCTCTGTCATGATTCAGCCTTAATGCAATGAGAGGGAATATTGAATGTAATGAAACATTACATATGGTCAGTGCAAAGGCTGTGGCTGTGCTTATGCTGGGGTAGTAGTTTCACCAGGATTGGAATTCCTTTTTGAAATTGTGAACATTATTCCAAATTATTTTCCGAATTTCAGTAGGAAAAGTGGTTTCCTCCACTTCTCATATAATTAAGGCAGCAACTGACTGCATCCACAATTGAACCTGGATACAGCAGAGAGCTAAAGAAATGTTAGCCAATTTATTCATTAATACTTCTAAATCAATACTATTCAAAATTCCCAATCGTGTTCCCACAACACCGGTTATGTCTCTTGTTTGTTTCTTGAAAGGATCCTCCTGGTCTTGCATTGGCAATTTGACTTGTTTAAAAGACCATGCTGATTTAAACAATATTTGGTTTTGGCTAGTTTACCAAATTAGCTAAGATCCAATTTTAAAGATTTTCAGGCTCAGTATAACCGGTGGTTGGGCAGTAGGTGTTATAACATTAACATCAAGTTCCCCTCAGTATTTTATATTGTTTTTACCACACATAATTTCATAGGAAAATTGTACAACAGTTCAATTTTGATTTTGAATCTTCACAAAATATAACACAGCTGTAAGGTCCTGTGCTGGAACTGTATACAGGTTTGATGAGGGATTCAGCAATTAATCTTCATGTTCCGTGGTATTATTCTGTGAAAAGTAAACACAACAGAATCTGCCACAAAGAGGCAGGAGGTTAAAATGATGGAACTATTCAGCATGTAATGCAGATTGGGATTCTGTTAACTTCCCAATAATTTGCTGCTGAAAAGGGAGCCACTCTGTACCTCCTTTAAACACAGGATAAGAATCAGTGTAGTTGCAGACAAAGGAGGCACTCCATGCTTCAAGCTGGAAAACATTCCAAATAACCATCAGCAACCCAACCCAAGAGCCACCCCGTCCCCCAGCAATAATTTGTTCATCAGAAACAACATTCATGAACAAAAAAATTAGTGAACAAAGATTGTTTGGGGGAGAGGGCAGAGGCTATTTTAATTACCAAGACAGGTTTGTCATAGCTGCTACCCAAGCTCTCAGTTTCTGTCATAACCAGATTTTTTACAGTTCCTTCTGTTACTGAGAATTTCTGGGCCACCCTGTCAGGGAGGACAGTCCCAGTAGTGGCTATCTTCAAAAACTTCACTTCCTGAGAAGGTGTTTGCATTTTCTCTGAGGTAATTTGCAAGTTAGGGCTTTCCAAATGGGAGATTATTTTCTGTTGGGTATCCCCCACTAGTTCTATTTCATTTCTTCCCACAAGGCTATCACCAATATATTGATAAACAACCCCATTGTCAGGTTTGGGGTTTTGGTTTGGCCATACAGGGGAGTTTTGCAAGTCCTGTATAACCGGTTTGAGCCCTTCTTTGGCACCAGAAGGAGGAGGGTATTGTTTTACATTTACAGGTAATTGCATAGGTGATTTATAGCCAACAGTGAGTTTTATTTCATGTATAATTTGCAAGCAGGCAGCTTTGTGAATGTTTTCTAGGAGTTGGTCAGGAGTACCAACTAAAGCTACAAGGTCTCCCCTTTCCAAAGGGTTAAGCCCTGCTGCCCAATAAACTGCACACTGAGTAGGGGACCATAAGTTACGTTTGACTTCTGTTGTTAAGAAACTCCCATGTCCCCAGTACCCACTAGCTGCTTCTTCTGATAATTTAGTAGCAGTGTACAGGATTTTTGTAGTGGTTATTTGTGGGTCAAAATTCTCATCATTGATAAAACTGTATTCTGTTTTAACCAAAGGTCTCAAGCTAGGGCAGCAATATTCCCCACTATTTTTCATCAGAGTCAGTTCTTTTTGAGGATATATTTGATTAGTTTCTTTCTCTTCTGTTTCTTTTGGCAAATCAGTGTGTTTTAAAGTGTTGGTGTGTTCTTGTCTTAGGGCAGCTCTTAAAGAATGATTCTCATCTCTTAAAGAATGAATCTCATCTCTCAAAGCATGATTGTCATTCCTTTCTTCATCTAATTGTTTTTGCAAAATTTCCACTAAATTTTGTAGCGAGTCAATAATTGCTCTTTCTTCACTTCTTCGCGTAAAGCGAGTTTCTATAGCTGCCGTAAGACAGGCCCCCAAAACTGAGCAGAGAATGGTCTTATTTTTGCCCAGTTTGAATTTTGTTTCATGTTGCAAAGAATGTATCCTATCAATCACATTTTCTAAATTAAACCAGTTACTGTATGCCCAATCTTCTCCCCCTTGGGAGGGTCTGGCTTTGTACTTAGCTAGCAAAGCATAAAAAGCATTTTTATCTTCTTCAGACATCTTTATTAAGGGACTAAAACCACTCTCAGGGAGGCACACTTAAAATTACACAAAAAGCACAGCTAAAACTGTGTTTCCCTTCTCGTCCCTGGAGCGGGTGAAGAGACCACACTACTTGGGAGGTACTACCTTAGTTACAAAACAGCTTGTCTCTTCGCAATCCCAAGTAGTCAACAACAAACAACAAACACCCAGCCTTTAGCTGAGGACAACCCCTTTCTTCCCTGCCTAGGTTAGGCGTCCAAAACAACAAACACCCAGCCTCCAGCTGTGGACTATCTCCTTTCTTCCCTCCCTGGGTTAGGGGATCAAAAACTGCCTTGGAGGTTCTCTCCTCAACTACAACAAGCAGCTCAACAGCACATACACATCAAAAACACAAGTCCCATCTTTTGCACAGTTGAGATCCTTTATAAAAACTTCTCCGATAACTGAAATGGAGTTGATTCTCCACCTGGGTCTGTGTGCAGATTGCGGGAAGAGCCCAATACCACCTCCCTTGCTTCCCAACACTGTTCAGTCCTCACAGTACTGACAGGCTGGGTGCAGCTGAAATGGCACAGGTCTTCCCCTGGTACAAAGTGCACAGAAAACCCCCAACTCCTCCAGAATCAGGGAATCTGAATTGCCGACTACGCCAATTAAATGTCAGGGTCGACACCACATGTGGAGACCTGGTGGGTTCTTTTAGGGATCTCAACGCGCAAAAGACACAACAGGGGACAAAACCAGTTTACTTTTGCAAAAGATGCACTTTTATTTAGTGCCAACAAAATGCAATAGAGGGACAGGGAGAAAGAGAGAGGGATTGGGATTAGACGTACCAAGACGGGCAGACGATCCTCCTGGAAGCAGCCAATAGATGTCCATTGCCGTTCAGGGAGATCTCAGGGGTCTTTATTTTGAGGGTCTTTTATATTCTTTTCCAAGGTGTCGGGTGACTGGCCAAAAAGTGGGAACATTTATGGACTATTGTATGTGGAGATCGTTGCTCCAAGAAGCAGGTGGAAAGAGGACGCTGTGCAGGTGGCCTGGGTGGGATCAGTGCACCATGGCATGCTCCAGGCCCACAGGAGCAGTGCACCATGGCAAGCTCCAGGCACAGCAACAGTCCTTGTGACCAGTTCTGCAGCAAGTCGCCTCTGTAGGAGCAGCACACCGTGACCAGCTCATTGTTCTCACACAATGCTCTCTGGGAGCAGACCTGCCCTGGTTGGGATGGGCACCACCTGAGAACAGTCACTTGGCATTCTTCTCTTCCCTGGCCAGAGCCTTCAAACTGCAGTTCTTTAGGCCTCAGTCGAGGGTTGTTGGGCAGAGCAAGCGAGAGGCTTTTAGATGGACTCTTACACCTTTCTTCTTCTCTTCTTCTTCATCTTCCTCTTCTTCTTGTCTCCCGTGCTGGTAGTGGTGATGATGATGGTGGGGGAGGAAGGGAGAGCAACGAGAGAGGAGGGAGAGAGAGCTCTGGCTCCAATACATGGATTTTTTTTGACAAATTTTCCAATGATCAAAAAACAGGAACCTGAAGCATGTCTCCTAAACCTATGAGAATTCTGGTTCTCCATTCCAAAGCTTATGTCTAACTTGTGCATATCACCTTTGTTTTCTCTCTGAAGAATATAAAAACTATTCTAACTCAATTTTTAGTCTGTCTAGAACTGTGTTTTTAAGCAGCTTGTTTTTAGCACCACACTCTAAGACTTTTACTTTTTGAGGCACTTAAGACATATTTCTACATACTTCAAACTAAGATTTATACTTCTACTTCATGTCGATACAACTTAATATTACTACTTACCAAAACTAAAGCTCCAACCTATTGCCGTGGCTTAATGTATTTTATTTTTCAGAAGATTTTTAATTCGAATTTGGCATTCTGCTCTCTCTCAAAGGGACTGAGAGATGCTTCTGTGTCACACATTGCAACTACTCAGACTGGGGACTGGGAGATGAGATCGGGAATGGAAAGAGGAACAGGGAATGGGAACATGGGAATGGGACATGGAATATGGAAATAGCAATTGGAGAGAGAATATGGAATGGGGATTTAGAAGATGGGACAGGGAATGTAAATTCGAATCTGGGAACTGCATTGGAAATACAAAAATGGAAATGTTGTACATACATATCTGTGAGAGCTTCCTGTCAAATCCTTATCCTTCCCAACACACGGGGAATATGGGACTGGGAATATGGGAACGACAACCGGGCAGAGAATATGGGACAGGGAGAGGGAAGGAGAGTGGGAATGGGAATTGGAGTGGGATGGGAGGCAGGAGGATGTGGAGCCCCCAGTCAGGTGTCTTCCCAACACAGATCAGCGGCACCAGGGCTCAGCGGGGCTCTGCCCACCGGGGGTCACTGGGGATCATCCAGCGCGGATCCTGCCCTGGGGGATGGAGCTGGAGCAGGGCACAAAGCTCTTCCCGCACTCGGGGCACTCGCAGGGCTTCTCTCAGTGGAGACTCCGTTTGTGCCTGGTCAAAGTATATTTGTATGAGAAGCTCTTCCCACACTCGGAACACTTGTAGGGTCTCTCCCCAGTGTGGATGCGCCGGTGCTGGATGAGGGTGGAGCTGTGCTTGAAGCCCTTCCCACAGTCATGACACTCATAAGGCCTCTCATCCGTGTGAGTGCGATAGTGCTCGAGGAGATAAAAGGTGTTCGAAAAGCTCTTCCTGCATTTATCACACTCGTAGGGTCTCTCCCCGGTGTGGATGCGCCGGTGCCGGACGAGGCTGGAGTTTTGCTTGAAGCCCTTCCCGCAGTCATGACACTCATAAGGCCTCTCATCTGTGTGAGTGCGATAGTGTAGGACGAGACTGGAGCGGGTCTGAAACCTCTTCCTGCATTTATCACACTCGTAGGGTCTCTCCCCGGTGTGGATGCACCGGTGCTGGACAAGGGTGGAGTTTTGCTTGAAGCCCTTCCCGCAGTCATGACACTCATAAGGCCTCTCATCTGTGTGAGTGCGATAGTGCAGGACGAGACTGGAGCTGGTCTGAAACCTCTTCCTGCATTTATCACACTCGTAGGGTCTCTCACCAGTGTGGATGCGCCGGTGCTGGATGAGGGTGCAGCTGTGCTTGAAGCCCTTCCCACAGTCATGACACTCATAAGGCCTCTCATCTCTGTGAGTGCAATAGTGCGTGAGGAGACAAAAGCTGTTCGGAAACCTCTTCCTGCATTTATCACACTCGTAGGGTCTCTCCCCAGTGTGGATGCGCCGGTGCTGCACGAGGCTGGAGTTGTACTTGAAGCCCTTCCCGCAGTCATGACACTCATAAGGCCTCTCATCGGTGTGAGTGCGATAGTGCAGGACGAGACTGGAGCTGGTCTGAAACCTCTTCCTGCATTTATCACACTCATAGGGTCTCTCCCCAGTGTGGGTGCGCTGGTGGACGATGAGGGCAGAGTTTTGCCTGAAGCCCTTCCCGCAATCAGGACACTCATAAGGCCTCTCATCTGTGTGAGTGCGATAGTGCAGGACGAGACTGGAGCTGGTCTGAAACCTCTTCCTGCATTTATCACACTTGTAGGGTCTCTCCCCAGTGTGGATGCGCCGGTGCTGGACGAGGATGGAGTTTTGCTTGAAGCCCTTCCTGCAGTCAGGACGCTCATAAGGCCTCTCATCTGTGTGAGTGCTATAGTGCTCGACGAGACTGGAGCTGGTCTGAAACCTCTTCCTGCATTTATCACACTCATAGGGTTTCTCTCCAATAT
This sequence comes from Oenanthe melanoleuca, assembly GCF_029582105.1. Lineage (NCBI taxonomy): Eukaryota > Metazoa > Chordata > Aves > Passeriformes > Muscicapidae > Oenanthe > Oenanthe melanoleuca. The sequence goes on from NC_079358.1 coordinate 8,495,350, forward strand.
GGATTCTCCGGTGCACAGCTCGGTTTGAGCTGTAGATGAATCTCTTCCCACACTCCTCACACTCGTAGGGCCGTTCCCCCGTGTGGACTCTCTGGTGGTTGGTCAGGTGTGATCTCCACCTGAATCCCTTCCCACATTCCAAGCACTTGTGGGGCTCCTCCCCACGCTGAAGCTGCTCACGCAGCCCCAGCTCCGAACTCCGGCCGCCTCCCCGGCCCGGGCTGGCTCTTTCCTGCTGGGATCCCCGGGCTGTGCGTTTGCAGCCCCTCCTGCTGCGGGATCTGCGGGGCTTTTCCTCCCCGTTGCATTCCTGCGCCGTGGAGCTGCTGCAAACGGCCTCTTGCCCGAGGCTGTGCCGCGGGGATTTGTCCTCCCTGCTGGCCGTGCTCAGCTCCTTGTCTGGGGAAGGAAGGACAAGGACACGATGGGATTTGCCTCCGTGCCACAGGCAAGGGCAAGGAGATCCCCCCAGGGCTTTGCTGCAGCCGGGGCCGTGCTGGGCTGGGAGATGGAGCAGGACACAGGGGGAAAGGGGCACTGACTTCCTCCTCACCTGCCTGCGGCTCCCGGGACATTGACCTCGTCCTCATGGCCTCCTCGTCCTCAGTGCCGAGCTTTGAGAAATCCTGGTTTGGGGGGAAAACAAGGGCTGAGCGCGTTGGGTTTGATGGTGGCGCTGCCCGAGGGCAGCTGGAGAAGTCAGCGCCCCTTTCAGCCTCGGGGCCCGGAGCCCGCTCAGCACCGAGCTCCCGCACCCCTCCGGGCTGCCGGGGGTCCTCCGGCTCCGAGATCACCCTGGCCGCTCTCCCCGCTCCGGGGCTCCCGCCTTCCCCCCCGCCTCTGACGGGGATCCCCAGAGCCGATATCGCCCCCTCCCCGCCGCTACCGGGCGATCGCCACGCGGCAGCCGCCAAGATCCCGCCAGGGCCATTCCCGCCTCGGCTTTGGGCTCCGGCAACATCCGAACATCCCCTGAAGCGCAAAATAAAACCCTCCCGGAGCCCCCCACGATGGATTTGGGGCGAGCTCCCCCTCCCCGCTCACCTGGCGTTTTTGGGGGGCGATGCTGCCGCACCCGGGGGAAGCTGCGCTCTGTGCGGGCGGGCGGCAGAAGCGCCTGATTCCAAAATCGCTCCTCTTCTTCCTGCCGCTCCTCCCGTGTCCCTCCTCTTCCTCCCGCTGCTGCTCTTCCTCCTCTTCCCGCTCCTCCTCCGCTCCCAGCCCGGCCCGGGCAGGTGCCGACACCCAAAAGCAGCCGCGCTCTGGCCCGGGCGGGGTCGGGGCAGCTGCGAGCCGCGCGGCGCTGCGAGTGATACTGGGAGCGCTGGGAATGACACGGAGAGCAGCGGCAGCGATGCTGAGAGCCCCGGGCAGGAACTGGGAGCGCTTTCCCTGCCAGTGCCGCTCTTACTGGGAGCGCTGGGAGGGAACTGGGAGCAAAGAGCGCCCGGCCATGAGCGCAGCTGGCGCTGGGCGGGACCAGAGGGCGTGGTTATGCAAATCAGGGAGCGACCGCGCGCTGGGATTGGTGGGCAGGAGCAGCGCGGGGTTGCCGCGGTCACGTGAGCGCCGTGAGGGGAACGGAGCGATGGCGGGGGCGTCCGGTGAGGGGACAAGGAACGGGAATGGGGACAAGGAACGGGAATGGGGACAGGGAATGGGAATGGGGACCGTGAATGGGAGCGAGAAGGGGGACAGGCAGCGGGAATGGGGACAGTTAAAGGGAATGGCGACAGGGAATGGGGACAGGGAACTGGGATGGGGATAGGGAGTGGGAAGAGGGACAGGGATCGGGATTATGGGACCAAGACCTTTATTGAAACCGGGAATACGGAAGACGAACGGAGAACCGGCACCGGGAATTGGCACTGGAAGCTGGAATGGGGACAGTGACCGTGACTGTGGGACAGGGAATTCAGAAAGGGACCGGGATTTGAGGATTGGCACCAATACCGAAAATGGGACCGGGAATGGGGAAAGGGAACGAGATTGGGACTGGGCAGGGAATTAGGACTGAGTGCAGCAATTCCGGACCTGGAGTGGAAACGGGGACCGGGACTGCGGGACTCTGAGCCAGAATACGTGACAGGGACGAGGAGCAGAACCGGGAATAAGGACAGGGAACGGGAATGGGACCGGGTGTGGGGATTGGTTGTGGCTTTAGATCTGCCAAGAGCAGAGCAGCTGCTGTAAAGTTGTTTCTGGGAAAGGCACGTCAGGCTCCAAAGGCAAAGAGCCCAAGGCTCTCCAGTCCCTGTTCAATCTCTGCCACAAAGTCCCGATGGAAGCAGGAGCAGCTCTCTGCTGCAAGAGGTCGAAGCTGCGGCCTGGTGCAGAGTCTCCAGAGGCAGATGCTCCCTGGCCTTTCTTCTCCCCTTCTTTTCTTCTTCATCTTCTTCTTCTCTCCCGTGCTGGTAGTGGTGATGATGATGGTGGGGGAGGAAGGGAGAGCGACGAGAGAGGAGGGAGAGAGAGCTCTGGCTCCAAGATACGGATTTTTATTGACAAATTTTCCAATGATCACAAAACACAAACCTGAACCATTTCTCCTTAACCTGTTAGAATTGGGGTTCTCCAATATAAACGCTTATGTCTAACTTGTGCACATCGCCTTTGTTTTCTCTCTGAAGAATATAAAAACTATTCTAACTCTATTTTTAGTCTGTCTAGAACTGTGTTTTTAAGCTCTCAATGCAGCTTATTTTTAGCACCACACTCTAAGACTTTTACTTTTTGAGGCACTTAAGAGATATTTCTACATACTTCAAACTAAGATTTATACTTCTACTTCATATCGTTGCAAGTTAATATTACTACTTATCCAAACTAAAGCTCTGACCTCGATTTCATATTGCCTTGGCTTAATGTATTTTATTTCTCAGAAGTTTTTTAATTCGAATTTGGCATCCTGCTATCTCTCAAAGAGACTGAGAGATGCTTCTGTGTCACACATTGCAACTACTGGGAATGGGGACTGGGAGATGGGATCGGGAATGGAAAAAGGAACACGCATTGGGAATACGGGAATTGGACAAGTAATATGGAAATAGCAATTGGAGAGAGAATATGGGATGGGGATTTAGAAGATGGGACAGGAAATGGAAATTGGAATATGGGACTGGGAATATGGGAACGACAACTGGGCAGAGAATACGGGACAGGGAGAGGGAAGGAGAACGGGAATGGGAATTGGACTGGGATGGGAGGCAGGAGGATGTGGAGCCCCCAGCCAGGTGTCTTCCCAACACGGATCAGCGGCACCAGGGCTCAGCGGGGCTCTGCCCACCGGGGGTCACTGGGGATCATCCAGCGCGGATCCTGCCCTGGGGGATGGAGCTGGAGCAGCGCACCAAGCTCTTCCCACACTCGGGGCACTCACAGGGCTTCTCTCAGTGGTGACTCCGTTGGTGTTTGGTCAAAGTACATTTGTATGAGAAGCTCTTCCTACACTCGGGACACTCGTAGGGTCTCTCCCCAGTGTGGATGCGCCGGTGCTGGATGAGGGTGGAGCTGTGCTTGAAGCCCTTCCCACAGTCATGACACTCCTAAGGCCTCTCATCTGTGTGAGTGCGATAGTGCAGGACGAGATTGGAGCTGGTCTGAAACCTCTTCCTGCATTTATCACACCTGTAGGGCCTGTCACCAATGTGGATGCGCCGGTGGGCAGCAAGGGTAGACTTTTGCTTAAATCCCTTCCCACAGCTGGAGCAGCAGAATGGTCTCTCATCCCTGTGAATGCGATAGTGCTCTAGTAGAGTGGAGCTGGTCTGGAACCTTTTCCTGCATTTATCACACTCGTAGGGTCTCTCCCCAGTGTGGCTGCGACGGTGGATTATGAGAGTGCAGCTGTGCTTGAAGCCCTTCCCACAGTCAGGACACTCATAAGGCCTCTCATCCTTGTGAGTGCGATAGTGCTCGAGGAGAGTGGAGCTGGTCTGAAAACATTTTCTACATTTATCACACTCATAGGGCCTTTCCCCAGTGTGGCTGCGACGGTGGATTATGAGACTGGAGCTGTGCTTGAAGGCCTGCCCACAATCAGGACACCTATAAGGCCTCTCATCTGTGTGAGTGCGATAGTGTCTGAGGAGACAGTCTCTTCGCAGAAAGGTCTTCCTGCATTTATCACACTCGTAGGGTCTCTCCCCAGTGTGGATCCTCCTGTGAACAGTCAGGACTGAGCTGGAGATGAATCTCTTCCCACACTCCCCACACTCGTAGGGCCGTTCCCCCGTGTGGACTCTCTGGTGCTGGGTCAGTTCTGATCTGCTCCTGAATCCCTTCCCACATTGCGAGCACTTGTGGGGCTTCTCCCCACGCTGAAGCTGCTCACGCAGCCCCAGCTCCGAGCTCCGGCCGCCTCCCCGGCCCGGGCTGGCTCTTTCCTGCTGGGATCCCCGGGCTGTGCGTTTGCAGCCCCTCCTGCTGCGGGATCTGCGGGGGCTTTTCCTCCCCGTTGCATTCCTGCGCCGTGGAGCCGCTGCAAACGGCCTCTTGCCCGAGGCTGTGCCGCGGGGATTTGTCCTCCCTGCTGGCCGTGCTCAGCTCCTTGTCTGGGGGAGGAAGGACAAGGACACGATGGGATTTGCCTCCGTGCCACAGGGAAGGGCAAGGAGATCCCCCCAGGGCTGTGCTGCAGCCGGGGCCATGCTGGGCTGGGAGATGGAGCAGGACACAGGGGGAAGGGGGCACTGGCTTCCTCCTCACCTGCCTGCGGCTCCCGGGACATCGACCTCGTCCTCATGGCCTTCTCCTCCTCGGTGCCGAGCTTTGAGAAATCCTGGTTTGGGGGGAAAACAAGGGCTGAGCGCGTTGGGTTTGATGGTGGCGCTGCCCGAGCGCAGCTGGAGAAGTCAGCGCCCCTTTCAACCTCGGGGCCCGGAGCCCGCTCAGCACCGAGCTCCCGCACCCCTCCAGGCTGCCGGGGGTCCCCCGGCTCCGGGATCGCCCCTGGGCGCTCTCCCCGCTCCGGGGCTCCCGCCTTCCCCCCGCCTCTGCCGGGGATCCCCAGAGCCGATATCGCCCCCTCCCCGCCGCTACCGGGCGATCGCCACGCGGCACCGCCAAGATCCCGCCAGGGCCATTCCCGCCTCGGCTTTGGGCTCCTGCGACATCCGAACATGCCCTGAACCGCAAAATAAAACCCTCCCGGAGACCCCCACGATGGATTTGGGGCGAGCTCCCCCTCCCCGCTCACCTGCGGGTTTTTGGGGGGCGATGCTGCCGCACCCGGGGGAAGCTGCGCTCTGTGCGGGCGGGCGGCAGAAGCGCCTGGTTCCAAAATCGCTCCTCCTCTTCCTGCCGCTCCTCCCGTGTCCCTCCTCTTCCTCCTCTTCCCGCTCCTCCTCTTCCTCCCGCTCCTCCTCCGCTCCCAGCCCGGCCCGGGCGGTGTGGGAGCGGCTGCGACCCGCGCGGCGCTGCGAGTGATACTGGGAGCGCTGGGAATGGCACGGAGAGCAGCGGCAGCGATGCTGAGAGCCCCGGGCAGGAACTGGGAGCGCTTTCCCTGCCAGTGCCGCTCTTACTGGGAGCGCTGGGAGGGAACTGGGAGCAAAGAGCGCCCGGCCATGATCGCAGCTGGCGATGGGCGGGACCAGAGGGCGTGGTTATGCAAATCAGGGAGCGACCGCGCGCTGGGATTGGCGGGCGGGAGGGGCGCGGGGTTGCCGCGGTCACGTGAGCGCCGTGAGGGGAACGGAGCGATGGCGGCGGCGTCCGGTGAGGGGAAAGGGAGCGGGAATGGGAACAGGGAATGGGCCCGGCTGTGGGGATTGGTTGTGGCTTTAGATCTGCCAAGAGCAGAGTAGCTGCTGTAAAGTTGTTTCTGGGAAAGGGACGTCAGGCTCCAAAGGCAAAGAGCCCAAGGCTCTCCAGTCCCTGTTCAGTCTCTGTCACAAAGTCCCGATGGAAGCAGGAGCAGCTCTCTGCTGCAAGAGGTCGAAGCTGCGGCCTGGTGCAGAGTCTCCAGAGGCAGATGCTCCCTGGCCTTTCTTCTCCTCTTCTTTTCTTCTTCATCTTCCTCTTCTCTCCCGTGCTGGTAGTGGTGATGATGGTGGTGGGGGAGGAAGGGAGAGCGACGAGAGAGGAGGGAGAGAGAGCTCTGGCTCCAAGACACGGATTTTTATTGACAAATTTCCCAATGATCAGAAAACAGATACCTGTAGCATTTCTCATAAACCTCTTACAATTGGGATTTTATAATACAAAAGATAACATAAACTTGTGCACAGGTGGTGTTTGTTCTATCTGAAGAATACAACTAAAGTTCTTACTCTATTTTTATTCTCTCTAGAGCTCTGGTCTTGAGCTCTCACTGCAGGTTATTTTTCACACCAGATTCTAAGGCTTTTACTTTTAAGGCACTTCAAACATATTGTTACTTATTTCAGACTAAGATTTATCCTTCTACTTCATATGGATGCAAACTAATATTTCTACTTAGAAACAAAAGCACAGACCTCTATTTCATATCTCTGTGGCATAATGTAGTTTCATTTCTCAAAAGGTTTTCAATTCTTGTATTCTGTCCTCTCTTGGAGGGACTCAGAGAGGTTTCTGTGTTCCCCAGTCCCACATCTTAGAATGGGGACAGGGACATGGGAACAGGAAAGAGAACAGGAACTGGGAATGGGAGTATGGGAACCAGACAGGGAATATGGAAATAGCAATTGGAGAGAGAATTTGGAATGGGGATTTAGAAGATGGGAAAGGGATTGGAAATTGGAATACGGGAATGGGAATGTTCTACATACATATCTGTGAGAGCTTCCTGTCAAATCCTTATCCTTCCCAACACACAGGGAATATGGGACTGGGAATATGGGAAGGACAACCGGGCAGAGAATACGGGACAGGGAGAGGGAAGGAGAGCGGGAATGGGAATTGGACTGGGATGGGAGGCAGGAGGATGTGGAGCCCCCAGCCAGGTGTCTTCCCAACACGGATCAGCGGCACCAGGGCTCAGCGGGGCTCTGCCCACCGGGGGTCACTGGGGATCATCCAGCGCGGATCCTGCCCTGGGGGATGGAGCTGGAGCAGCGCACGGAGCTCTTCCCGCACTCGGGGCACTCGCAGGGCTTCTCTCAGTGGAGACTCAGTTGGTGTTTGGTCAAAGTACATTTGTGTGAGAAGCTCTTCCCACAGTCGGTACACTCATAGGGTCTCTCCCCAGTGTGGATGCGCCGGTGCTGGATGAGGGTGGAGCTGTGCTTGAAGCCCTTCCCACAGTCATGACACTCATAAGGCCTCTCATCTATGTGAGTGCGATAGTGGTCGAGGAGACAAGAGCTGGTGTTAAACCTCTTCCTGCATTTATCACACTCGTAGGGTCTCTCCCCAGTGTGGATGCGCCGGTGCTGGATGAGGGTGGAGCTGTGCTTGAAGCCCTTCCCACAGTCAGGACACTCATAAGGCCTCTCATCTGTGTGAGTGCGATAGTGCAGGACGAGACTGGTTCTGGCCTGAAACCTTTTCCTGCATTTATCACACTCGTAGGGTCTCTCCCCAGTGTGGCTGCGACGGTGGATCATGAGTGTGCAGCTGTGCTTGAAGGCCTGCCCACAATCAGGACACCTGTAAGGCCTCTCATCTGTGTGACTGCGATAGTGTCTGAGAAGACAGGTTCTTCCCAGAAAGGTCTTCCTGCATTTATTACACTCGTAGGGTCTCTCCCCAGTGTGGATCCTCTGGTGACGATTCAGGTTTGAGCTGTGCATGAATCTCTTCCCACACTCCCCACACTCGTAGGGCCGTTCCCCCGTGTGGACTCTCTGGTGTTTGATCAGTTCTGCTTTCCACCTGAATCCCTTCCCACATTGCGAGCACTTGTGGGGCTTCTCCCCACGGTGAAGCTGCTCACGCAGCCCCAGCTCCGAGCTCTGGCTGCCTCCCCGGCCCGGGCTGGCTCTTTCCTGCTGGGATCCCCGGGCTGTGCGTTTGCAGCCCCTCCTGCTGCGGGATCTGCGGGGCTTTTCCTCCCCGTTGCATTCCTGCGCCGTGGAGTCGCTGCAAACGGCCTCTTGCCCGAGGCTGTGCCGCGGGGATTTGTCCTCCCTGCTGGCCGTGCTCAGCTCCTTGTCTGGGGGAGGAAGGACAAGGACACGATGGGATTTGCCTCCGTGCCACAGGCAAGGGCAAGGAGATCCCCCCAGGGCTGTGCTGGGCTGGGAGATGGAGCAGGACACAGGGGGAAAGGGGGCACTGACTTCCTCCTCACCTGCCTGCGGCTCCCGGGACATCGACCTCGTCCTCATGGCCTCCTCGTCCTCAGTGCCGAGCTTTGAGAAATCCTGGTTTGGGGGGAAAACAAGGGCTGAGCGCGTTGGGTTTGATGGTGGCGCTGCCCGAGGGCAGCTGGAGAAGTCAGCGCCCCTCTCAGCCTCGGGGCCCGGAGCCCGCTCAGCACCGACCTCCCGCACCCCTCCAGACTGCCGGGGGTCCCCCGGCTCCGGGATCGCCCCTGGGCGCTCTCCCCGCTCCGGGGCTCCCGCCTTCCCCCCCGACTCTGCCGGGGATCCCCAGAGCCGATATCGCCCCCTCCCCGCCGCTACCGGGCGATCGCCACGCGGCGCCGCCAAGATCCCGCCAGGGCCATTCCCGCCTCGGCTTTGGGCTCCGGCAACGTCCGAACATCCCCTGAAGCGCAAAATAAAACCCTCCCGGAGACCCCCACGATGAATTTGGGGCAAGCTCCCCCTCCCCGCTCACCTGCGGGTTTTTGGGGGGCGATGCTGCCGCACCCGGGGGAAGCTGCGCTCTGTGCGGGCGGGCGGCAGAAGCGCCTGGTTCCAAAATCGCTCCTCCTCTTCCTGCCGCTCCTCCCGTGTCCCTCCCGCTCCTCCTCTTCCTCCCGCTCCTCCTCCGCTCCCAGCCCGGCCCGGGCAGGTGCCGACACCCAAAAGCAGCCGCGCTCTGGCCCGGGCGGTGTGGGAGCGGCTGCGAGCCGCGCGGCGCTGCGAGTGATACTGGGAGCGCTGGGAATGACACGGAGAGCAGCGGCAGCGATGCTGAGAGCCCGGGCAGGAACTGGGAGCGCTTTCCCTGCCAGTGCCGCTCTTACTGGGAGCGCTGGGAGGGACTGGGAGCAAAGAGCGCCCGGCCATGATCGCAGCTGGCGCTGGGCGGGACCAGAGGGCGTGGTTATGCAAATCAGGGAGCGACCGCGCGCTGGGATTGGTGGGCGGGAGCGGCGCGGGGTTGCCGCTGTCACGTGAGCGCCGTGAGGGGAACGGAGCGATGGCGGCGGCGTCCGGTGAGGGGAAAGGGAGCGGGAATGGGGACAGGGAACGGGAATGGGGACAGGGAGCGTGAATGGGGACCGGGAATGGGAATGGGGACAGGGAATGGGAATGGGGACCGGGAATGGGAGCGAGAAGGGGGACAGGGAACGGGAATGGGGACAGTTAAAGGGAATGGGGACAGGGAACTGGGATGGGGACAGGGAGTGGGAAGAGGGACAGGGATCGGGAATGGAGACCGAGACCTTTATTGAAACCGGGAATACGGAAGACGAACGGAGAACCGGCGCCGGGAATTGGCACTGGAAACTGGAATGGGGACAGCGACCGTGACTGTGGGACAGGGAATTCGGAAAGGGACCGGGATTTGAGGATTGGCACCAATACCGAAAATAGGACCGGGAATGGGGAAAGGGAACGAGATTGGGACAGGGCAGGGAATTAGGACTGAGTGCAGCAATTGCGGACCTGGAGTGGGAACAGGGACCGGGACTACGGGACCCAGAGCCAGAATACGGGACAGGGAGGAGGAGCAGAACCGGGAATAAGGACAGGGAACGGGAATGGGACCGGCTGTGGGGATTGGTTGTGGCTTTAGATCTGCCAAGAGCAGAGCAGCTGCTGTAAAGTTGTTTCTGGGAAAGGCACGTCAGGCTCCAAAGGCAAAGAGCCCAAGGCTCTCCAGTCCCTGTTCAGTCTCCGCCACAAAGTCCCGATGGAAGCAGGAGCAGCTCTCTGCTGCAAGAGGTCGAAGCTGCGGCCTGGTGCAGAGTCTCCAGAGGCAGATGCTCCCTGGCCTTTCTTCTCCTCTTCTTTTCTTCTTCATCTTCCTCTTCTCTCCCGTGCTGGTAGTGGTGATGATGGTGGTGGGGGAGGAAGGGAGAGCGACGAGAGAGGAGGGAGAGAGAGCTCTGGCTCCAAGACACGGATTTTTATTGACAAAATTTCCAATGATCAGAAAACAGGAACCTGAAGCATGTCTCCTAAATCTATGAGAATTCTGGTTCTCCATTCCAAAGCTTATGTCTAACTTGTGCACATCACCATTGTTTTCTCTCTGAGGAATATAAAAACTATTTTAAATCGATTTTTAGTCTGTCTAGAACTGTGTTTATAACCTAGATTTCATATTGCCGTGGCTTAATGTATTTTATTTCTCAGAAGTTTTTTAATTCGAATTTGGCATTCTGCTATCTCTCAAAGGAACTGAGAGATGCTTCTTTGTCACACATTGCAACTACTGGGAATGGGGACTGGGAGATGGGATCGGGAATGGAAAGAGGAACACGGACTGGGAATACGGGAATTGGACACGGAATATGGAAATAGCAATTGGAGAGAGATTATGGGATGGGGATTTAGAAGATGGGACAGGGAATTGAAATTTGAATACGGGAATGGGATTGGAAATAGGAAATGGAAATGTTGTACATACATATCTGTGAGAGCTTCCTGTCAAATCTTTATCCTTCCCAACGACAACCGGGCAGAAAATACGGGACAGGGAGAGGGAAGGAGAGCGGGAATGGGAATTGGAGTGGGATGGGAGGCAGGAGGATGTGGAGCCCCCAGCCAGGTGTCTTCCCAACACGGATCAGCGGCACCAGGGCTCAGCGGTGCTCTGCCCACCGGGGGTCACTGGGGATCATCCAGCGTGGATCCTGCCCTGGGGGATGGAGCTGGAGCAGCGCACGAAGCTCTTCCCGCACTCGGGGCACTCGCAGGGCTTCTCTCAGTGGAGACTCCGTTGGTGTCTGGTCAAGGTGGCGCTTTGTGAGAAACTCCTCCAACATTTGGGACATTTGTAGGGTCTCTCCCCAGTGTGGATGCGCCGGTGCTTGACGAGGGTGGAGCTGTCCTTAAATCCCTTCCCACAATCAGGGCATTCATAAGGCCTCTCATCTTTGTGAGTGCGATAGTGTTTGAGGAGATTGGAGCTGGTCTGGAACGTCTTCCTGCATTTATCACACTCGTAGGGTCTCTCCCCTGTGTGGATGCGCCGGTGGGCGACGAGGGTGGAATTGTCCTTGAAGCCCTTTCCGCAGTCAGGACACTCAAAAGGCCTCTCATCTGTGTGAGTGCGATAGTGCTGGACGAGACTGGAAATATTCTGAAAGCTTTTCATGCATTTATCACACTCATAGAGCCTCTCCCCAGTGTGGATCCTCTGGTGGGCCTTGAGGTGTGAGCTCTGGGTGAATGTCTTCCCACACTCCCCACACTCGTAGGGCCGTTCCCCCGTGTGGACTCTCCGGTGTTTGGTCAGTTCCGCTTTCCACCTGAATCCCTTCCCACACTGCGAGCACTTGTGGGGCTTCTCCCCACGCTGAAGCTGCTCACACAGCCCCAGCTCCGAGCTCCGGCCGCCTCCCCGGCCCGGGCTGGCTCTTTCCTGCTGGGATCCCCGGGCTGTGCGTTTGCAGCCCCTCCTGCCGCGGGATCTGCGGGGCTTTTCCTCCCCGTTGCATTCCTGCGCCGTGGAGCCGCTGCAAACGGCCTCTTGCCCGAGGCTGTGCCGCGGGGATTTGTCCTCCCTGCTGGCCGTGCTCAGCTCCTTGTCTGGGGGAGGAAGGACAAGGACACGATGGGATTTGCCTCCGTGCCACACGGAAGGGCAAGGAGATCCCCCCAGGGCTGTGCTGCAGCCGGGGCCGTGCTGGGCTGGGAGATGGAGCAGGACACAGGGGGAAAGGGGCACTGACTTCCTCCTCACCTGCCTGCGGCTCCTGGGACATCGTCCTCGTCTTCACGGCCTGTTCGTTCTCCTTCGTGCTGCGGTTTGGAAGTAGAAAATCCTGGTTTGGCGAGGAGAAAGCATGGGCTGAGCGGGCTGCCTGGGGAAGCGAGTGGTTCTAAAAGCGCCCCTCCTGTGCCTTCCGCGCTTTCTTTTCCGGCTTTTTCCTTTGTTCGGCGCTTCCTCCGTCTACTGCTCTTCCTCCTCTACCCGCTCCTCCTCTTCCTCCCGCTCCTCCTCCGCTCCCAGCCCGACCCGGGCTGGTGCCGACACCCAAAAGCAGCCGCGCTCTGGCCCGGGCGGTGTGGGAGCGGCTGCGAGCCGCGCGGCGCTGCGAGTGATACTGGGAGCGCTGGGAATGACACGGAGAGCAGCGGCAGCGATGCTGAGAGCCCCGGGCAGGAACTGGGAGCGCTTTCCCTGCCAGTGCCGCTCTTACTGGGAGCGCTGGGAGGGAACTGGGAGCCGGAATCGCCCGGAGTCGGTGGGTCCTGGGTGGGCGGGGTGAGAGGGCGTGGTTATGCAAATATGGGAGGTATGGCGCCCTGGGATTGGCGGGCGGGAGCGGCGCGGGGTTGCCGCTGTCACGTGAGCGCCGTGAGGGGAACGGAGCGATGGCGGCGGCGTCCGGTGAGGGGAAAGGGAGCGGGAATGGGGGCCGAGAATGGGCAGAAGTACCGGGAATGGGGACGGGGACCCGCATTAATGTTATACGGGGAACCTTATTAATGGCAGACGGGGACGCGCATTATCGGCAGCCGGGTGGGAGGAGGTGACACCTGGACGGGGGGACACCGGTGCCGGGGTGTTTAACGAGTACTGGGGACACTGTGCTCGGTACCCGGTGTGTTGGGGACAGCAGGACAGCGGTGACACCGAGCGGGGTGTTGACACCGGTGGTGTCCACAGAGACCGAGCGGCTGCTGAGCCGCGGGCCCGGGTACGGCACGGCCCCGGCCGGCCCGGATCCGGTCCCGGTACCGGAGGAGGAGGAGGAGGAGCTGCGGCGGCGCCTCAAGTATTTCTTCATGAGCCCCTGCGACAAGTACCGCGCCCGCGGCAGGCGGCCCGTGAAACTCGCGCTGCAGCTCGCCAAGATCGTGCTCGTCACCGTGCAGGTGACAGCGTGGGGGGACGGCGGGGACAGCGGGGACAGCGTGGGGGACGGCAGGGACAGCGGGGACAGCGGGGTGGGACAGTGAGGATGGGACAGTGGGGACAGCGGGGATGGCACAATGGGGGCAGCGGAGGCGGGGACAGTGGGGTGGGACAGTGGCATGAGACAATGGGGACAGCGGGATGGGACGGGGGACAGCGGGGATGGGACAGCGAGGACGGCAGGGATGTGACAGGAGGATGGGACAGTGGGGATGGGACATGGGGACAGTGGGTTGGGACGGGGGGACGGCAGGGGTGGGACAGGAGGTATGGGACAGCGGGGACAACAGAGATGGGGACAGCGGGGACAACGGAGATGGAGACAGCGGCACGAGGCACTGGGACAGTGTGGAGAGGGCACAGGGACATGGGGACACCGGGAAGGGGACATGGAGACATCAGGGACAGCGAGGACAGTGAGGATGGGGCACAGGGACACCAAGGAGGGGACATTGGGGATGAGGTGCTCGGGACGGTGAGGAGGGGTCAGAGGGACATGGGGACACTGGGAAGGGGACATGGGGACATCAGGGACAGCGAGGAGGGGCCACAGGGACATGGGGACACTGGGAAGGGACGCTGGAGTGTCCTGGGACAAAGCACAGCAGTGTCACCATGGTGGGACAGGGACTGACAGCGGCGGTGGCCTTTGTCCCCAAGCACAGGTGACACTGTTTTGGGGTGAAACACGGCGGTGTCACCCTGCTGGGACAGATGGTGACAGAGGTGGTGGCCTTTGTCCCCAGCTGATCCTGTTTGGGCTCAGCAACCAGCTGGTGGTGGCCTTCAAGGAGGACAACACGGTGGCCTTCAAGCACCTGTTCCTCAAGGGCTACGAGGACGGCGCCGATGACACCCAGGCCATCTACACCCGCGGGGACCTGGTGGAACACCTGGCCTTTGTCATCGAGAAGGTGGCACGGGGACACCGGGAGGGGCTGGGGACACCGGGAGGGGCTGGGGACACCTGGAGGGGTTGGGGACATCGGAGGGGGGGGACATCAGGAGGGGGCTGGGGACACCGGGAGGGGCTGGGGACACCGGGAGTGGTTGGGGACACCAGTCGGGATTGGGGACATTGGGGGATTGGGGACATTTGGACCTCATGGAGCACCTGGCATTTGTCCTTGAGAAGGTGGCACGGGGACACCAGGAGGGGCTGGGGACACCAGGAGGGGCTGGGGATACCAGGAGGGGTTGGGGACATTGGGACCTGCTCCACCACCTGGCCTTTGTCCTTGAGAACACGGCATGGGGACACCAGGAGGGGCTGGGGACATTGGGAGGGGGTTTGGGGACACTTGGAGGGGTTGGGGACATTGGGGGGTTGGGGACATCGGGAGGGGATTGGGGACACTGGGGGATTGGGGACATTGGGATCTCATGGAGCACCTGGCATTTGTCCTTGAGAAGGTGGCACAGGGACACCAGGAGGGGCTGGGGACAACAGGAGGGGTTGGGGACATCAGGACCTGCTGGAGCACCTGGCATTTGTCCTTGAGAACATGGCATGGGGACACCTGGAGGGGCTGGGGACATTGGGAGGGGGTTGGGGACACTGGGAGGAGTTGGGGACATTGAGAGGGGTTGGGGACGTCAGGGGATTTGGGGACATCAGGACTTTCTGTAGCACCTGGCCTTTGTCCTTGAGAAGGTGACATGGGGACACTGGGGAGACTCTGGGGACACTGGGGTGGTTTGGGGACACTCAGATGTCCCAGTGCCACCCCTAGTCCTGTGTCCCTGTCCTCAACAAGACCCTGGGCCACCACGTTTTGGGGGCACAGAGATGTTTTGGGGACACTGAGATGTTTTGGGGACACTGAGGTGGTTTGGGGACACCGAGGTGTCCCAGTGCCAACCCCGTGTCCTTGTCCCCAAAGAGACCCTGGGCCACTATGTTTTGGGGACACCGGGGTGGTTTGGGGACATTGAGGTGGTTTGGGAACACTGAGATGTCCCAGTGCCACCCCTAGTCCTGTGTCCTGTCCCCAAAAAGACTCTGGGCCACCACGTTTTGGGGACACTGAGATGTTTTGGGGACACAGATTTTTTGAGGACACAGAGATGTTTTGGGGACACTGAGGTGGTTTGGGGACACTGAGATGCCCCAGTGCCACCTCCAGCTCCATGTCCCTGTCCCCACAGTACCTGGCTGTCCCCAACGAGACCCTGGGCCGCTACGCCTACGGTGGCCCCGGTGGTGGCCCCGGTGGTGGCCCCCGGCTGCAGCTGTGCCAGCGCTTCTTCCGCAGGGGGGACATCGACCCCGGCAACGACACCTTCGACATCGACCCCGGCGTGGCCAGCGGTGCGGGGCTGGGGTGGGGTGTGGGGTTGGGTTTGGGGTTTGGATTTGGGATTTGGGGTGTGGGGTTGGGTTTGGGGTTTGGGGTTTGGGTTTGGGGTTGGGGTTTGGGGTTTGGGGTGTGGGGTGTGGGGTTGGGGTTTGGGGTTTGGGGTTGGGGTTTGGGGTTTGGGGTGTGGGGTTTGGGGTTTGGGGTTGGGGTTTGGGGTTTGGGGTGTGGGGTTTGGGGTTTGGGTGTGGGGTTTGGGATTTGGGGTATGGGATGTGGGGTTTAGGTTGGGGTTTGGGGTTGGGGTATGGGGTTTGGGGTTTGGGGTGTGGGGTGTGGGGTTGGGATTTGGGGTTTGGGTTTGGGACGGTCCCAAGGGGTTTTGATTTTGGGAGTTGGGATTTGGGAGTTGGGAGTTGTTGTTTGGGATGGTCCCAAGGGATTTGGGGTTTGGATTTGAGATTTGGGGTTAGGGTTTGGGGTTTGGGTTTGGGATTTGGGATTTGGGGTTTTGGGATTGGGGTTGGGTTTGGAGTCATCCCAAGGGGTTTGGGTTTGAGATTTGGGGTTGGGATTTGGGGTTTGAGTTTGAGATTTGGGGTTGGGATTTGGGGTTTGGAATGGTGCCAAGAGGTTTGGAGTTTGGGAGTTGGGATTTGGGGTTTGGGATTTGGGTTTGGGATTTGGAGGTTGGGATTTGGGGTTGAGATTTGGGGTTGAGGTTTGGGATGTCCCAGAGCGTTCAGAACAGTCCCATCCCATTTGGGATTTGGGATTTGGGGAGTCCCAGGGGTGACCCCAATCCCCACCCCACAGAGTGCCTGGAGGTGCAGCCTGGGGACCCCAAACCCCCCGTGCTGGATGGCACCGGCAATTTCACCCTCCAGTTCCACAGGTAAACCCCAAAAAAACCCAAAAAAACCCCCAAAAAAACCCCAAAATCCCACCAGGGGTGTCCCCATCCCGAAAATCCCCCTGGGGGATTCTGGGGTCCCATTTCCTAAATCCTTGTGTGGGATTTTGGGGTGGAATTTTCCCTTTCCCAGGAGTTTTTGGGAGAAATTTTCCCTTTTTCATTGTATTTTTGGGGGGGATTTTGAGGTGGAATTTTCCCCTTTTTGGGGTTTTCAGGGATTTTGGGGTTTTTTGGGAGAGTTTTGAGGTGGAATTTTTCCTTTTTTGGGGGGGAATATCAGGGTGGGTTTTTTAATTTTTTTTATTTTGAGCTGAAATTTTGCCCTTTTTTTGGGAATTTCAGGGGTTTTTTGGGATTTTGAGCTGAAATTTTACCTTTTTTGGGGGATTTCAGGGTTCTTTTTGGGATTTTGAGCTGAATTTTTGCCTTTTTTGGGGGATTTCAGGTTTTTTTTAAGGGAGTTTTGAAGTGGAATTTTTTCCTTTTTGGGAAGATTTTTGGGGCAGGATTTTCCCTTTTTGTTGTTTTTTTTTTGGGGTGGAATTTTTCCTGTTTTGGGGGATTTTGGAATTTTTAGGGGATTTTGGGGCCTCCCAGGGTGTTTTGTGTCCCCTCAGGCTGATCAATGTCACCGTGGAGTTCCAGCTCAAGGCCATCAACATCCAAACGCTGCTGAACCACGAAATCCCCGACTGCTACACCTTCAGTGTCACTGTCAGTGTCCCCAAGTGTCCCCTGGGTGTCCCCTGGGTGTCCCCAAATACCCCAGATTGTCCCCTGAGTGTCCCATTGTCCCCCTGTCCCTCTGTCCCTTTGTGGGCTCTGGGGGGCAGCCACGAGTGACAGTGACAATCATGGTGACAGTGAAGGTGACAGTGACACAGTGACAGTGACACAGTGACACGACAGTGAGACAGCGACAATGACAGTGATAACGACAGTGACAGTGACACAGTGACACAGTGACACAGTGACACAGTGCCACAGTGATAATGATAGTAATAATGACAGCGACAGTGACACAATGACAGTGACAATGACACAGTGATAGTCACACAGTGACAGGGACACAGTGACATGGCAGTGACACAGTGACAATGACAGTGATAACGACAGCGACAGTGACACAGTGACACAGTGACAGTGATGGTAACAGTGAGAGGGACAGGGACAGTGCCACGATGACAGAATAAGAGTGACAGTGACAGTGACACAGTAACAGGGACACTGACAATGACAGTGATACAGTGACACAATGGTAGTGACAGTGACACAATGACAGTGACAATGGCAGTGACACAGTGACAGTGACAGTGGCAATGAGAGTGATAATGATAGTGACACCGTGACAATGACAATCCCAGTGACGGTGACAGTGCCACCCCCTGTCCCCAGGTCACCTTTGACAACCGTGCCCACAGCGGGCGAGTGCGGATCCGGCTGGACACCCACGCGGCCATCCGGGAGTGCCACCACCCTGCGCTGCCGGGCAGAGGTGACACAGGGTGACAGAGGGTGACAGCGGGTGACAATGGGTGACAATGGGAGTGCCACCACCCCGCGCTGGCAGGCAGAGGTGACACAGGGTGACAGAGGGTGACAGCGGGTGACAATGGGTGACAATGAGTGACAATGGGAGTGCCACCACCCCACGCTGGCAGGCAGAGGTGACACAGGGTGACAGCGGGTGACAATGGGTGACAATGGGAGTGCCACCACCCCACGCTGGCAGGCAGAGGTGACACAGGGTGACAGCGGGTGACAATGGGTGACAATGGGAGTGCCACCACCCCGCGCTGGCAGGCAGAGGTGACACAGGGTGACAATGGGTGACAATGGGAGTGCCACCACCCCGCGCTGGCAGGCAGAGGTGACAGAGGGTGACAGAGGGTGACAGCGGGTGACAATGGGAGTGCCACCACCCTGTGCTGCTGCGCAGAGGTGACACAGGGTGACAATGGGTGACAATGGGAGTGCCACCACCCCGCGCTGGCAGGCAGAAGTGACACAGGGTGACACACGGTGACAATGAGTGACAATGATTGACAATGGGTGACAATGGGAGTGCCACCACCCTGCGCTGGCAGGCAGAGGTGACACAGGGTGACAGAGGGTGACAATGGGTGACAATGGGAGTGCCACCACCCCGCGCTGGCAGGCAGAGGTGACACAGGTGACACAGGGTGACAATGGGTGACAATGGGAGTGCCACCACCCCGCGCTGGAGGGCAGAGGTGACACAGGGTGACAGAGGGTGACAATGGGTGACAATGGGAGTGCCACCACCCCGCGCTGGCAGGCAGAGGTGACACAGGTGACACAGGGTGACAATGGGTGACAATGGGAGTGCCACCACCCCGCGCTGGCAGGCAGAAGTGACACAGGGTGACACACGGTGACAATGAGTGACAATGATTGACAATGGGTGACAATGGGAGTGTCACCACCCCGCGCTGGCGGGCAGAGGTGACATGTGACAACGGGTGACAAAGGATGACAATGACTCTGGGCTGTGACAGTGACACTGGGGTGTGACAGTGTCCCCGGGAGGTGACAGTGGGTGACAATGGGTGACAGTGACCCCAAGATGGGTGACAGTGCCCCCGGGTGTCCCCGCAGGTGACAATTCCCTGCGCCTGTCCTTCGACATCCTGGTGACAGCCGTGTGCTCGCTGTCCCTGGTGCTGTGCGCGCGCTCCATCGCCCGCGGGCTCCTCCTGCAGAGGGTGAGCGGGGCCTGGCGTCGGGGATTGGGGTTTGTGGGGTTTGGGGGGTTTATGGGATTTGGGGTTTGATGGGATTTATAGGGTTTGGGGGATTTGGGGGGTTTGGGGGGATTGGGGGGTTTGGGATTTATGGGGTTTGGGATTTGGGATTTATGGGATTTGGGGTTTGGGGTTTATGGGATTTATGGGATTTGGGGTTTGGGGTTTATGGGATTTGGGGTTTATGGGATTTATGGGATTTGGGGGATTTATGGGATTTGGGGGGTTTAGGGAGTTTTGGGGTTCAGGGGCTTTATGGGGTTTCAGGAATGGAGTTTTTGGGTTTTTTGTGGGATTTATGGTATTTGGGGGGTTTATGGGGTTTGGGGGATTTGCTGATTGGGGGAATTTGGGGAGTTTGGGGAGTTTAGGGTTAAGGGGATTTATGAGGTTTGTGGAATGGGGATGATATCTCCGTCCCCGTGAGGTGACAGTGACAATGACAGTGACAATGTCCCCAGGATTTCTCGCGGTTCCTGCACTGTCCTTGTCCCCTTGAGGTGACAGTGACGGTGACAGTGACAGTGACGGTGACAGTGACAATGTCCCCAGGATTTCTCGCGGTTCCTCCGCTGTCACTGTGCGCTGTCCCTGTGAGGTGACAATGACGGTGACAGTGACTGTGACAATGACAGTGACAGTGTCCCCAGGATTTCTCGCGGTTCCTGCGCTGTCACCACGCGCTGTCCCTGTCCCTGTGAGATGACAGTGACAGTGACAGTGACAATGACAGTGACAATGTCCCCAGGATTTCTCGCGGTTCCTGCGCTGTCCCTGTCCCCTTGAGGTGACAGTGACGGTGACAGTGACTGTGACAATGACAGTGACAATGTCCCCAGGATTTCTCGCGGTTCCTGCGCTGTCACCGCGCACTGTCCCTGTCCCAGTGAAGTGACAATGACGGTGACAGTGACAGTGACAATGACAGTGACAATGTCCCCAGGATTTCTCGCGGTTCCTGCGCTGTCACCGCACGCTGTTCCTGTCCCTGTGAGATGACAGTGACGGTGACAGTGACAGTGACAATGACAGTGACAACGTCCCCAGGATTTCTCGCGGTTCCTGCGCTGTCACCGCACGCTGTTCCTGTCCCTGTGAGATGACAGTGACGGTGACAGTGACAATGTCCCCAGGATTTCTCGCGGTTCCTGCGCTGTCACCGCGCGCTGTCCCTGTCCCTGTCGGACCGGCTCGAGTTCCTCAATGGTTGGTACCTGCTGCTCGTCACCAGCGACGTCCTCACCGTGCTGGGCACCGTGCTCAAGATCGGCATCGAGGCCAAGGTCACGTGGGGACAGTGACACTGCCATGGGGACAGTGACACCACCCTGGGGATACTGACACTGCCCTGGGGACAGTGCCACCACCCTGGGGACAGTGACACTGCCACCACCCTGGGGACAGTGACACCGCCCTGGGGACAGTGACACTGTCCTGGGGACACTGGCACTGCCCTGGGGACAGTGCCACCACCCTGGGGACAGTGACACCATCCTGGGGACAGTGCCACCGCCCTGGGGACACTGCCACCACCCTGGGGACAGTGACACCACCCTGGGGACAGTGACACCACCCTGGGGATACTGACACTGCCCTGGGGATACTGACACTGCCCTGGGGACACTGCTACCACCCTGGGGACACTGACACTGCCCTGGGGACACTGACACTGTCCTGGGACACTGCCACCACCTTAGGGACACTGCCAACACCTTAGGGACACTGACACTGCCCTGGGGA
Source organism: Oenanthe melanoleuca (assembly GCF_029582105.1). NCBI lineage: Eukaryota > Metazoa > Chordata > Aves > Passeriformes > Muscicapidae > Oenanthe > Oenanthe melanoleuca. The sequence goes on from NC_079358.1 coordinate 8,516,196, forward strand.
CAGCAGGAGGGGACACTGACACCACCCTGGGGACACTGCCACCACCCTGGGGACTGTGACACCGCCCTGGGACACTGCCACCACCTTAGGGACACTGCCAACACCTTAGGGACACTGACACTGCCCTGGGGACACTGCCACCACCCTGGGGACACTGCTACAACCCTGGGGACAGTGACACTGCCCTGGGACACTGCCACCACCCTGGGGACAATGGGAAGGGACATTGCCACCCCTGGGTGCTGGCACTGCCCTGGTGACAACGTCCTGAGTGTCTCCACAGCCCCTCCCCCAAGTGCCACCTGGAAGCTCCAGTGTCCCCAGCGTGGCACTGGGGTTGGGGACAGCCCTGGGGACATGGTGGTGGCACTGTCCCCGTGTCCCCTTCCTTGTTCTAGGGGTGGGGACAGCCCTGGGGACACGGTGGTGGCACTGTCCCCTGTCCCCACAGAATTTCTCGGGGTATGACGTGTGCAGCATCCTGCTGGGGACATCGACGCTGCTGGTGTGGGTCGGGGTCATCCGGTACCTGACCTTCTTCCAGAAGTACAACGTGAGTGACAGGGACAGCAGTGTCACCTGGGGGGACAGGAGTGTCACCTGTGGGGACAGGGACAGTGACAGTGACAGTGACAGGGTTAAATCCCATTTTTCCTGCCCAAAATCCTCCTTGTGACGCTTGGGCTTGGGGACAATTCCCATTTTCCCACCCCAAATCCCCTCTGCACGTGGCTAATTCATTTTTTCCCATTTTCCCCATTTTTCATTTTTCCCATTTTTCCCATTTTCCCCGTTTTCCCCCCCAGATCCTGATCGTCACCCTGCGCGTGGCTAATCCCCATTTTCCCAATTTTTAATTTTCCCCATTTTTCCCATTTTTCCCATTTTCCCCATTTTTAATTTTTCCCAGTTTCCCCATTTTCCCCCCCATATCCTGATCGTCACCCTGCGCATGGCTAAATCCCCATTTTTCACTTTTCCCATTTTTCCCAATTTCCCCGTTTTTCCCCCCAGATCCTGATCGTCACCCTGTGCGTGGCTAATCCCCATTTTCCATTTTCCCCATTTTTCCCATTTCTCATTTTTCCCAATTTCCCCGTTTTTCCCCCCAGATCCTGATCGTCACCCTGTGCGTGGCTAATCCCCATTTTCCATTTTCCCCATTTTTCCCATTTCTCATTTTTCCCACTTTCCCCTTTTTTCCCCCCAGATTTTGATCATCACCCTGCATATGGCTAACCCCCATTTTTCATTTTTCCCATTTTTCACTTTTCCCATTTTCCCCATTTTTCATTTTCCTCATTTTCCCCATTTCCCCCATTTTTCATTTTTCTCATTTTTCCCATTTTTCCCATTTCCCCATTTTTCCCATTTCTCATTTTTCCCAATTTCCCCGTTTTTCACCCCAGATCCTGATCGTCACCCTGCGCGTGGCTAATCCCCATTTTTCCCATTTTTCCCATTTTTCCCATTTTTCCCATTTTTCATTTTTCCCATTTTTCCCATTTCTCATTTTTCCCAATTTCCCCGTTTTTTCCCCCAGATCCTGATCGTCACCCTGCGCGTGGCTAATCCTCAGTTTTCATTTTTCCCATTTTTCCCATTTTTCCCATTTTTTCCATTTTTCACTTTTCCCATTTCCCCCATTTTTCATTTTCCTCATTTTCCCCATTTCCCCCATTTTTCATTTTTCCCATTTTTCATTTTTCCATTTTCCCATTTCTCATTTTTCCCAATTTCCCCGTTTTTCCCCCCAGATCCTGATCGTCACCCTGCACGTGGCTAATCCCCGTTTTTCATTTTCCCATTTTTCCCATTCCTATTTTCCCCATTTTTCCCATTTTTCCTATTTTCCCCATTTTTCCCATTTCTCATTTTTCCCAATTTCCCCGTTTTCCCCCCAGATCCTGATCGTCACCCTGCACGTGGCTAATCCCCATTTTTCATTTTTCCCATTTTTCATTTTTCCCATTTTTCCCATTTTCCCCATTTTTAATTTTTCCCATTTTCCCCGTTTTTCCCCCCAGATCCTGATCGTCACCCTGCATGTGGCTAATCCCCATTTTTCATTTTTCCCATTTTTCCCATTTTTCCCATTTTCCCCATTTTTCATTTTCCTCATTTTCCCAATTTCCCCCATTTTTCATTTTCCCCATTTTCCCATTTCTCATTTTTCCCATTTTACCTAATTTCCCCGTTTTTCACCCCAGATCCTGATCGTCACCCTGCGCGTGGCTAATCCCCATTTTTCCCATTTTCCCCAGTTTTCCCCCCAGATCCTGATCGTCACCCTGCGCGTGGCGCTGCCCAACGTGATGCGTTTCTGCTGCTGCGTCGCCGTCATTTATTTGGGGTATTGCTTCTGTGGCTGGATCGTGCTGGGTCCCCACCACCCAAGGTGACCCCAAATTTCGGATTTGGGATCGGGGGGATGCTCAAATTTTGGAGTTGGGGTCAGGGGGATTCCCAAATTTGGGGTTTTGGGGGTGGGAGATCCTCAAACCCCATTTTTGGGGTTGGGTTCTTTCCCAAATCCCATTTTTGGGGTTGGGACATTCATAAATTTTTGGATTTGGGGTTGGGGGATTCCCAAATTTTGGGTTTGGGGTTCAGGGGGATTCCCAAATTTTGGGTTTGGGGTTGGAGGGAGTCTCAGATTTCGGGTTTTGGGGGTGGGGGATTCCCAAATCCCATTTTAGGGGATTTGGTTTCTTCCAAATCCTGATTTTGGGGTTTGGGACATTCCCAAATTTTGGGTTTTGGGGTTTGGGATATTCCCAAATTTTGGGTTTTGGGGTTGAGAGATTCCCAAATTTTGGGTTTTGGGGTTTGGGACATTCCCAAATTTTGGGGTTTGGGGTTGGGTCCTTCCCAAATCTGGATTTTGGGTTTGGGAGGATTCCCAAATTTCATGTTTGACATCCGGACGTTCTCCAGTCCTGGTTTTGGGCCTTGGGAGATTCCCAAATCCTTGGATGGAGTGTGGGTGACACAGGTGTGACACAAGTGGCACAGGTGTGATACAGGTGACACAAAGGTGACACAGGTATGACTCAGGTGTGACACAGGTGCGACACAGGTGACTCAGGTGTGACTCAGGTGTGACACAGGTGTGACTCAGGTGTGACGCAGGTGACACAGGTGTGACAGGTGTGTCTCAGGTGACTCAGGTGTGACTCAGGTGACTCAGGTGTGCTGTCCCCAGTTCCGCTCGCTGCCCATGGTGTCCGAGTGCCTCTTCTTGCTGGTCAATGGCGATGACTCAGGTGACTCAGGTGTGACTCAGGTGACTCAGGTGTGACACAGGTGTGCTGTCCCCAGTTCCGCTCGCTGTCCATGGTGTCCCAGTGTCTCTTCTCGCTGGTCAATGGCGATGACACAGTGTGACACAAGTGGCACAGGTGACTCAGGTGTGACACAGGTGACTCAGGTGACACAGGTGTGCTGTCCCCAGTTCCGCTCGCTGTCCATGGTGTCCGAGTGTCTCTTCTCGCTGGTCAATGGCGATGACTCAGGTGACACAGGTGTGACGCAGGTGTGACACAGGTGTGACACAGGTGACTCAGGTGTGACTCAGGTGTGCTGTCCCCAGTTCCGCTCGCTGTCCATGGTGTCCGAGTGTCTCTTCTCGCTGGTCAATGGCGATGACATGTTCGCCACCTTCGCGGCGCTCCGGCCCAGCGGGCGCTGGTCTGGCTCTTCAGCCAGGTGTACCTGTACAGCTTCAGCGCCCTCTTCATCTACATGGTGCTCAGCCTCTTCATCGCCCTCATCACCGGCTCCTACGACACCATCAAGGTGGGGGCTCACCTGGGGGTCACCTGCGGGGCCTCACCTGGGTGGGGCATCATCGGGGTGACATCATCTGGGTGTGTGACCTCACCTGTGTGCTACCTCACCTGTGTGACATAATCTATGTGTGTGACGTCATCTGTGTGTGATGTCATCTGGGTGTGACGTCATCTGGGTGTGTGACCTCACCTGTGTGCTACCTCACCTGTGTGACATAATCTATGTGTGTCATCAGCTCTGTGTGTGACCTCACCTGTGTGACATGACCTGTGTGTGACGTCTTCTCTGTGTGTGACATCATCTGTGTGTGACGTCATCTGGGTGTGATGTCATCTGTGTGTGACGTCATCTGGGTGTGTGACCTCACCTGTGCGCTGTCTCAACTGTGTGACATAACCTCTGTGTGACATCATCTGGGTGTGATGTCATCTGGGTGTGACGTCATCTGGGTGTGTGACCTCACCTGTGTGCTACCTCACCTGTGTGACATAATCTATGTGTGTCATCAGCTCTGTGTGTGACCTCACCTGTGTGACATGACCTGTGTGTGACGTCTTCTCTGTGTGTGACATCATCTGTGTGTGACGTCATCTGGGTGTGATGTCATCTGGGTGTGTGACCTCACCTGTGCGCTGTCTCAACTGTGTGACATAACCTCTGTGTGACATCATCTGTGTGTGACATTATCTGGGTGTGTGACATCATCTGGGTGCGTGACCTCACCTGTGTGCTACCTCACCTGTGTGACATAACCTGTGTGTGACATCATCTCTGTGTGTGACATCATCTGTGTGTGGCATCATCTGTGTGTGGCATCATCTATGTGTGATGTCATCTGGGTGTGACATCATCTGGGTGTGTGACCTCACCTGTGTGCTATCTCACCTGTGTGCTGTCTCACCTGTGTGACATAACCTGTATGTGACATCATCTCTGTGTGTGATGTCATCTGGGTGTGACATCATCTCTTGGTGTGTGACATCATCTGGGTGTGATGTCATCTGGGCATGACATCATCTGGGTGTGTGACCTCACCTGTGTGCTACCTCACCTGTGTGATATAATCTATGTGTGTGACATCATCTGTGTGTGCTGTCTCACCTGTGTGACATCATCTGTGACATCACCTGCGTGTGTTATGTCACCTGCATGTGACATCATCTATGTGACATCATCTGTGCTATCTCACCTGTGTGACATCATCTGTGTGTGTTATCTCACCTGCGTGTGACATCACCTGGGTGTCACCTTACCTGTCTGTCCCATCAGCTGGCTGTCTGCCACCTCATCTGCCAATCACATTGTCCCCTGTCCCCTCACCTGTCACCTGTCCCCAGAACCCGTCTGAGGGTGACATCCCGGTGTCACAGCTCCTGTCACCTGTCCCCAGAACCAGTCCGAGGGTGACATCCCGGTGTCACAGCTCCTGCCCTGTGTCCCCAGAACCAGTCCGAGGGTGACATCCCGGTGTCACAGCTCCTGCCCTGTGTCCCCAGAACCAGTCCGAGGGTGACATCCCGGTGTCACAGCTCCTGTCCCTGTCCCCAGAACCAGTCCGAGGGTGACATCCCGGTGTCACAGCTCCTGCCCTGTGTCCCCAGAACCAGTCCGAGGGTGACATCCCGGTGTCACAGCTCCTGTCCTGTGTCCCCAGAACCAGTCCGAGGGTGACATCCCGGTGTCACAGCTCCTGTCACTGTCCCTGTCCCCAGAACCAGTCCGAGGGTGACATCCCGGTGTCACAGCTCCTGTCCCTGTCCTGTGTCCCCAGAACCAGTCCGAGGGTGACATCCCGGTGTCACAGCTCCTGTCCCTGTCCTGTGTCCCCAGAACCAGTCCGAGGGTGACATCCCGGTGTCACAGCTCCTGTCCTGTGTCCCCAGAACCAGTCCAAGGGTGACATCCCGGTGTCACAGCTCCTGTCCTGTGTCCCCAGAACCAGTCCGAGGGTGACATCCCGGTGTCACAGCTCCTGTCCCTGTCCCTGTCCCTGTCCCCAGAACCAGTCCGAGGGTGACATCCCGGTGTCACAGCTCCTGTCCCTGTCCCTGTCCCCAGATCCAGTCCGAGGGTGACATCCCGGTGTCACAGCTCCTGTCCTGTGTCCCCAGAACCAGTCCGAGGGTGACATCCCGGTGTCACAGCTCCTGTCCCTGTCCCCAGAACCAGTCCGAGGGTGACATCCCGGTGTCACAGCTCCTGTCACTGTCCCTGTCCCCAGAACCAGTCCGAGGGTGACATCCCGGTGTCACAGCTCCTGTCCCTGTCCTGTGTCCCCAGAACCAGTCCGAGGGTGACATCCCGGTGTCACAGCTCCTGTCACTGTCCCTGTCCCCAGAACCAGTCCGAGGGTGACATCCCGGTGTCACAGCTCCTGTCCCTGTCCTGTGTCCCCAGAACCAGTCCGAGGGTGACATCCCGGTGTCACAGCTCCTGTCACTGTCCCTGTCCCCAGAACCAGTCCGAGGGTGACATCCCGGTGTCACAGCTCCTGTCCCTGTCCCTGTCCCCAGAACCAGTCCGAGGGTGACATCCCGGTGTCACAGCTCCTGTCCCTGTCCCTGTCCCCAGAACCAGTCCGAGGGTGACATCCCGGTGTCACAGCTCCTGTCCCTGTCCCTGTCCCCAGAACCAGTCCGAGGGTGACATCCCGGTGTCACAGCTCCACGCCTTCATCGCGCAGTGCCGGGACAGCCCCAAATCCGGGAAGTTCCGCCGGGACAGCTCCGCCTCCTGCTCCGCCTCCTGCTCCGCCCTCTGCTGCTGCGGCCGGTCCGCCCCTCCCTGACGGCAGTTTTGGGCAATTTTGGGTATTTCGGGGGGTTTTGGGGGGGGGGTTGGGGTCACCCCAAGTTGGGGTCCCGGGGGTTTGGCCTCGATGTCACCTGAGGGGATTCCTGCCCTGTGGGAGGGGTGGGAGATCGCAAATTATCCCCAAATTCTCCCCAAATTACCCCAAAATCCACTTCCCCCGTAAATCCAGCCCCGTCCGCAAATCTGGGCCCTGAATGACCCCAAAATCCAGCCCAAAAGGACCCCAAAATGACCCCAAAATTCAGCCCCAAAAGGACCCCAAAATCCAGCCCCAAAGGACCCCAAAATGACCCTAAAATCCAGCCCAAAAGGACCCAAAATGACCCCAAAATCCAGCCCAAAAAGACCCCAAAATTCTGTCCTGTCCACAGATGTTCCCAAAATTTGGCCCCAAAATGATCCAGAAATTTGACCCCAATTGACCCCAAAAGCCTCTCCCCAAAATCATCCCAAAATTCATCCACAAATAGCCCCAAAATTCAGCCCCAAATGACCCCAAAATCTGGCTCCAAATAACCCTAAAATCCAACGCCAAAATGATCCAAAAATCAAGCCCCAAATCACCCCAAAATCTGGTTCCAAATAATTCTAAAATCCTGCCCAAATTCACCCCAAAATCCTGCCCCAATTCACCCCAAAATCCAGCCCCAAAATGACCCCAAAATGACCCCAAAATCCAGCCCCAAATAACCCTAAAATCCAGCCCCCAAAATCCAGTGTTGTCCCCAAAAGTGACCCCAAAATCCAGCCCAAAATGACCCCAAAATCCAGCCCCAAATTCACCCCAAAATCCAGCCCTTCCCCCAGGTTTTTGGGGTCCCCCACTCCCCTCCTGGGATTTTTGAGATCTGGGGGGTCTCCCTGGGTTCCTGCCCCCCAAAACCCCCTAAAAAAGCCCCAAAATTGTGTCCCCACAGGGCTGCCGTGCAGGACAACGCGCTGCTGGTGAACTGAGGGGACATCGGGGGGGACACCCCAAAACCCAACCAGCTTTTTATTTATTTTATTTTCTGCTTTTACCTGCCTGGGACCCCGAACCTGGGACACCCCCAGACCCCCAGGATGGATTTTGGGGGGGTTTGGGGACTTTGGGGTCCCCAAATCTCCATCTGGGGACACTTTGGGACCCCCCAAATCTGTTTTTAAGGACACTTTGGGACACCCAGATCATTTTTGGGGGTAAATTTGGAACCTTGGGATGCCCGAATCTGTTTTTTGGGGACACTTTGGGACCCCCGGATCATTTTTGGGGCACTTTGGGACTTTGCCCCTGTCCTTGGGGTTACCCCACAGCCAAAAATGTCCCTTTTCACCCCAAAATTTGGGGTGTGGCCACACTGGGGGCGGGGGGTTCGTGACCCCAAGGGGACAATAAAGGTGACCTGGGACACGAAGGGGTCTGTGGTGACAGTGGGGACACCCTGGGGTGACAATGGGGACACCCCCCCATCCCTATAGTGGTACAGCCCTGTGAGAAGGCGTCCCCCACCCCCCACAGTGGTACAGTCCATCCCCACGCTGCCTTACAGTGGTACGCCCCATACAGTCCCCCCCTGCGCCCACAGTGGTACCTCCCATCTCCCGCCGTTTCCCCACAGTGGTACCGCCCGTCTTCCCTCATTGGTATCTCCCGCCTCCCCCCGTGTCCCCTCAGTGGTACCTTCCGCCTTCTCCCGTCTTCCTCACTTTTGGGGGGTAAATTTGGAACCTTGGGGCCCCTAAATCTATTTCTGGGGACACTTCGGGACCCCTGGATCATTTCCGGGGACCTCCCATCTCCCCTCAGTGGTATCTCCCGCCTCCCCCCGCCTCCCTCAGTGGTACCTCCCATCTCCCCTCAGTGGTACCTCCCGCCTCCCCCGTCTCCCCTCAGTGGTACCTCCCGCTCCCCCCTCACCGCTCCGTTTCCCCCCCGAGGCCTCCCCGTTTTCTCCCCCTCCCGCCGCTCCCGGTACCGCCCCGATCCCCCCGGTTCCTCCCGGTCCCCTCCCGGTCCCTGCGGTGTGGCGGGGACCGCCCTGGCCCGCCTCGTCCCCCCCCGCGGCGGCAGCATGGTGCGCGCCGGCTCCCCCCGCGCGGTGGTCGGCGCCGCCCCGCTCCCGCCGCTCGTTTCCGCGCGAAGCCGCTCCCGGTCCCGCCGAGCCGGGCCCCGAGCGCGGCCCCGAACCCGGCCCCGAATCGGGCTCCGAACCGGGCCCCGAGCCCGCCCCGCGCCCCCGGCCCGGCCCCCGCCCCGCTCCCGATGCCGGCCCGCGCTGCGCCGCTGCCGCCGGCCCCGCTGCCCGCCGAGCTGCGCCGACGGTGAGTCCCGGCCGGGAGACGGGAGTGAGGGCCCCGTCAGAGCCTCTCGGAGCCGTTCATGGCCCTTCACAGCCCTCAGAGCCTCTCATGGATCCTCACAACCCCTCAGAGCCTCTCAGAGCGCTCAGTGCCCCTCAGCCCTCAGAGCCCTTCATGGCCCCTCACAACCCCTCAGAGTCTCTCAGAGCCTCTCCAGAGCCCCTCAGAACCCTCACTGCCGTTAGAGCCCTTCATGGCCCCTCACAACCTTCAGAGCTCCTCATCGACCCTCACAGCCCTTTCAGAGCCCTCACAGCCCTCAGAGCTCCTCACGGATCCTCACAACTCCTGAGTGCCCCTCAGAGCCCTTCATGGCCCCTCACAACCCCTCAGAGTCTCTCAGAGCCTCTCCAGAGCCCCTCAGAACCCTCACAGCCGTCAGAGCCCTTCATGGCCCCTCACAACCCCTTAGAGCCTCTCAGAGCCTCTCCATAGCCCCTCAGAACCCTTAGAGCCCTTCATGGCCCCTCACAACCTTCAGAGCTCCTCATGGCCCTTCACAGTGTTCCAGAGCCCTCACAACCCCTCAGAGCCCCTCAGAGTCTCTCATGGCCCCTCAGAGCCCCTCATGGACCCTCAGAGCCCCTCACAACCCCTCAAGGCAGACCTGTGCCCAAAGCCTGGCCAGGATGGGCCACCAGAACGGGCTGAGGGCAACCAGAATGGGCTGAGACCCCTCAGCCCTGTCACTGACAGTCCCCTCATGGCACTGACCCCCCCAAAATGGTACTGACCCCCCCAAAATGCCACTGACCCCCCCAAATGCCACTGACAGCCTCCCCAAAGCACTGACCCCCCCCAACAGCACCTTGACCCCCTCAGGACCAGACTGTCACCCCTGCCCCAGGGTCACCCTGCACTGACAGACCCCCCAAAATTACCCTGATCCCCCTTGTACCCCCCAAAATTACCCTGACCCCCCTTGTCCCCCCCAAAAATTACTCTGTCCCCCCCCCCAGGACTGACCTGAGCCCCCTTGTCACCCCCAAAATTACCCTGACCCCCCTCAGAACTGCCTTGACCCCTCCAAAAGTTCCCTGACCCCCCTCTGCTGTGATCTCCCCGTATTTTGGGGACCCCCCCTCCTTCCCTGGACCCCCCTCCCCCTAATTTTGGGTGCCCACGTGGCCCCGGCTTTGTCCTCACCCCGTGTCCCCATCCCCGGGGATTTTTGGGATGGGAGGGGTTGGCACATTTTGGGGTGATCCTGGTGGGAATTGTCACTGTCCCCCCACCCCAAAGCCCCCCCCGTCCCCCCCAGCCCGGGCAGGAAGGGGGGGGGCCCCCAACCCCTCCCCCACTTCCGGCGCCGTGCCTGTGGCTGTCCCCAAACTTGGGGGACGCCAGAACCTCCTAAAACCCCCCAAAATCCCCATGGATCCCCCCCAAACCCCCACTGGATTACCCCAAACCCCTTTAAACTCCCTTGGATCCCCCCAAACCCCCCTAAACCCCGTGGGTCCCCCCTGGATTCCCCTAAAACCCCCCTGGATACCCCCAAAACCCCCCTGGATCCCCCTAAAAACTTCCTTAAAACCCCCCTGGATCCCCCTAAGATCCCCCTACAACCTCCTTGAATCCCCCCAAACCCCCCTGGATCTCCCCAAGACCCTCCTGGGGCATGGGGAAAGAGGGAAAAGGGAAGGTGGGGTGGATGTGGCACAGGGACAGGGGGGTGGCTTGGGGACAGGAGCCACCCCTGGGGGACAGGAGCCATCCCAGAGGGTCCCATCCCAAATCCAGTGGATGGGGAATTCCTGGGAATGGCCCTGGCACCAGAGGGGTCCTGACCTGGATCGTGACCCCTGTCCTGACCCCAATCCTGGGGGATGGAATCATTCCCAAGGGTGCTGACCCCAATCCTGAGAGTCCTGACCCCAATTCTGAGGGTCCTGACCCAAATCCCGACAGTTCTGACCCCAATCCTGGGGGTCCTGACCCCAATCCTGACAGTTCTGACCCCAATCCTGAGGGTCCTGACCCGAATCCCGACAGTTCTGATCCCAATCCTGACAGTTCTGACCCCAATCCTGGGGGTCCTGACCCCAATCCCACCCCTCCTGAGGCTTCCAGCTCCAATCCCAGCAGTTGGGGAAATTCCTGGGGGTCCCTTCCCTTGGCAATGGTTTTGGTGTCACAGGGGGTGTCCCTGTCCCCTGGAATTCCCTCATTCCCGGCCCATCTGTGTCCACTGTCCCCTCTGGGGCCACTCCCCACTGTCCCTTTGTCCCTTTGTCCCCTCCCTGGGTGTCCCCAGCCCCGCTGACCCCCAGCTCTGCCTCCCCAGGCTGCAGGACTTGGATCGGGATGAGGAGAGTCTGGGAGAGAAGGTGAGTCTGGGATGTTCCTCTGTCCCCTGTAGTGTCCCCACACTGTCCCCTGTGTCCCTTGTGTCCTCTGCAGTGTCCCCACACTGTCCCCTGTGTCCCCTGCAGTGTCCCCTGTGTCCCCACACTGTCCCCTGTGTCCCCTGCAGAGTCCCCACACTGTCCCCTGTGTCCTCTGCAGTGTCCCCACACTGTCCCCTGTGTCCCCTGCAGTGTCCCCTGTGTCCCCACACTGTCCCCTGTGTCCCCTGCAGAGTCCCCACACTGTCCCCTGCAGAGTCCCCACACTGTCCCCTGTGTCCCCACACTGTCCCCTGTGTCCTCTGCAGTGTCCCCACACTGCCCTCTGTGTCCCCTGCACTGTCCCCTGTGTCCCCACACTGTCCCCTGTGTCCCCACACTGTCCCCTGTGTCCCCTGCAGTGTCTCCACACTGTCCCCTGTGTCCCCACACTGTCCCCTGTGTCCCCTGCAGTGTCCCCACACTGTCCCCTGTGTCCCCACACTGTCCTCTGTGTCCCCTGCAGTGTCTCCACACTGTCCCCTGTGTCCCTTGTGTCCCCACACTGTCCCCACACTGTCCCCTGTGTCCCCTGTGTCCCCTGCAGTGTCCCCACACTGTCCCCAATGTCCGCACACTATCCCCAATGTCCCCAGGAAAGTATCCAGGAGAGGCTGAGCCTCATCCACGGCTTCTTGCTGTCCCCACCCTGTCCCTGGTATCCCCAATGTCCCCAGTGTTCCCAGTGTCCCCATGGTGTCCCCAATGTCCCCCTCACTGTCCCCAGTGTCCCCATGGTGCCCCCACTGTCCCCATGGTGTCCCCAATGTCCCCACACTGTCCCTGCTGTCCCCAGGAGAACGTCCAGGAGCAGCTGAGCCTCATCCATAGGTTTCTGTCCCTGCTGTCCCCAATGTCCCCAGTGTCCCTATGGTGTCCCCACTGTCCCCATGGTGTCCCCACTGTCCCCAGGAGAGCGTCCAGGAGCAGCTGAGCCTCATCCATGGGTTCCTGCAGGCCGAGGTGCAGCTGCAGCTCAGCGAGCTCGAGGCCAAACTGCGCCGGGAGGAGCTGTCTGAGGTGAGACCGGAAACACCGGGAGCTGGGGGGAGACACCGGGGGAACAACAGGAAACACCGGGAAACAGCGGGGGAACAATGGGAAACACCGGGAGCTCCGGGAAAACACCGGGGAAACAGCGGGGGAACAACGGGAAACACTGGGAAACACCGGGAGCTAGGGGAAAACACCCAGGAAGCACCAGGAAACAACAGGAAACAATGGGAAACAGCAGGAAACAACAGGAAACACCGGGAGCTGGGGGAAAACACCGGGGAAACACTGGGAGCTGGGGGGAAACACCCAGGAAACACCGGGAAACACTGGGCAATGCCGGGGAAACAACGGGAAACAGCAGGAAACACCAGGAAACACTGGGAGCTGGGGGAAAACACTGGGGAAACAACGGGGGAACACCGGAGATACAGCAGGAAACAACGGGAAATACCGGGGAAATACAGAGGAAGACCAGGGAAACAATGGGGGATCACTGGGGAAACACCAGGGAAACAACAGGAAACACTGGGGAAACAATGGGAGAACACTGGGAGACACAGGGAGTTGGGGTAAAACATAGGGGTAACACTGGGAAACACCGGGGAAACACTGGGAAACGCTGGGAGACACCGGGGAAACACCAGGAAACACTGGCACAACACCGGGAAACACTGGGAGACACCGGGATTTGGGATAGAACACCGGGGAAACACCAGAAGTCGGGATAAAACACCAGGGAAACACCGGGATTTGGGATAAAACCCCAGGGAAAAACTGGGGAAACACTGGAATTTGGGATGAAACACTGGTGAAACACCGGGAAAACACCGGGATTTGGGATAAAACATTGGAATTTGGGATAAGAAAACAGGGAAACACCAGGATTTGGGATAAAACAGTGGGAAAGCCTTGGGATTCAGGAGAAAACACCAGGAAAACCCTGGGGCAACCTCAGGATTTGGGATAAAACACCAGAAAAACTCCAGGATTCAGGGTTAGTCCCAATTTTCCCTGTGGGATTTGGGATCAGAACCCAGGAAAACCCTGGAATTCAGGTCCCTTTGGGATTTAGGATGAGCCCCCACTTTCCCTTTGGGATTTGGGCTCATAACCCAGGAAAACCACAGGATTCAAGTCCCTGTCAGATTTGGGATCAGCCCCCACTTTGGGTTCACACCCCAGGAAAACCCTGGAATTCGGATCCCTGTGGGATTTGGGATCAGAACCCAGAAAAACCTTGGAATTCAGATCCCTGTGGGATTTGAGATCAGCCCCCACTTTCCCTTTGGGATTTGAAATCAGCCCCCACTTTCGCTTTGGGATTTGGGATCAGCCTCCACTTTCCCTTTGGGATTTGGGCTCACACCCCAGGACCTGGAATTCGGGTCCCTTTGGGATTTGGGATCAGCCCCCACTTTCCCTGTGGGATTTGGGATCAGCCCCCACTTTACCTTTGGCATTTGGGATCAGCCCCCACTTTCCCTTTGGGATTTAGGATCAGCCCCCACTTTCCCTTTGGGATTTGGGATCAGCCCCCACTTTCCCTGTGGGATTTGGGATCAGCCCCCACTTTCCCTTTGGAATTTAGGATCAGCCCCCACTTTCCCTGTGGGATTTGGGATCAGCCTCCACTTTCCCTTTGGGATTTGGGATCAGCCCCCACTTTCCCTTTGGGATCAGCCCCCACTTTCCCTGTGGGATTTGGGATCAGCCCCCACTTTCCCTTAGGGATTTGGGATCAGCCCCCACTTTACCTTTGGAATTTAGGATCAGCCCCCACTTTCCCTGTGGGATTTGGGATCAGCCCCCACTTTCCCTTTGGGATTTGGGATCAGCCCCCACTTTACCTTTGGAATTTAGGATCAGCCCCCACTTTCCCTGTGGGATTCGGGATCAGCCCCCACTTTCCCTTTGGGATTTAGGATCAGCCCCCACTTTCCCTGTGGGATTTAGGATCAGCCCCCACTTTCCCTTTGGGATTTAGGATCAGCCCCCACTTTCCCTTTGGGATTTGCCCTCACAGCCCAGTTCAAACCCCCTGTTCTCCCCTCCCTCCCCACCCCAGGAGCGTTACCTGGCCAAGGTGAAGGCGCTGCTGCGCCAGGAGCTCCAGGCGCAGAATGGCGCCAACGGCTGCGCCGGGAACGGCGCCTACGGCAGCGACGACGACGGCGCCACGGACGGAGCCACGGACGGAGCCATGGAGCTGGAGGAGGGGGTGGCACCGTCCTTGTCCCCCTCCTGCTCCGGGCCCCGCAGGAAATCCCGCCGGAGCCGCTCCAACGGCGACGCCAAAAGTAACGGATTGGGGTTCCTGGGGTTTCTTTTGGGGTGTGGTTTATGAGGGGGGGTTTGGGGTGTGGTGGTTACTGCTGGGATGGGGAGGAATCCCATTGGAAAGGGGTTTGGGAGAGATTTTGGGATCTCCTGGTTTTGGGGTGTGACAATTTCTATTGCGATCAAGAGCTGGGATCCCCTTGGGATGGGTTTTGGGGTCTCGTGATTTTGGGGTGTGACAATTCCCATTGGGATCAAGAGCTGGGATCCCCTTGGGATGAGCTTTGGGGTCTCCTGGTTTTGGGGTGTGACAATTTCTATTGGGATGGAGAGGGGGATCCCCTTGGGAACAGATTTGGGGTCTCCTGGTTTTGGGATGCGACAATTCCCATTGGGATCACGAGCCAGGATTCCCTTGGGAAGGATTTTGGGATGCCCTGGCAGAGATTTTGGTGTCTCCTGGTTTTGGGGTGTGACAATTCCCATTAGGATGGAGAGCTGAGATCCCCTTGGGAGGGGTTTTGGGATCCCCTCAGCAAGGGTTTTGGGATCTCCTGGTTTTGGGCTGTGACAATTCCCATTGGGATCTCTTTGGGAAAGGATTTGGGATCCTTGGCAGAGATTTTGGGGCGTGACAATTCCCACTGGGATCCCCTTGGGGAGGGATTTGGGATCCATTTCCTGTTCTTCCTGCAGAAAGTCCCGGCAGCTCCCGCGTCACACGCAGCTCAGGCCGGCAGCTCTCCGTGCTCAGCTTCCTGTCCAAGGGGTCAGTGCCTCCTCTTCCTCATCCTCATTCTCATCCTTCTCCTCCTCACCCTCATCCCCCAACCCCAAACCCTTCCCCTGCCCCATAAATCCCAATCCCTCTCGACCCCGCAGATCCAACAAGCGGAAATCGGAGGAGGTGAACGGAGAGGCGAAGCCGGAGCTGATGAATGTGGAGAAGGAGGAGGAGGAGCTGGAGGAGAAGGTGGGGGGGACATTTTTGGGGTAATTTTTGGGGTGACTTCCTGGGATTTTGCTCAATTGTGACATCCCAGGTCAGTCCTGGGTCATTTTTAGGGTGGTTTCCCAGGATTTTGCTTGTTTGTGACACCTTTCCCAGATAATTTTTGGGATGATTTCCTGGGATTTCAGTCACTGGTGACATCCCAGACCTTTCCCAGATCATTTTTGGGGTGATTTCCTGGAATTTTGCTCAATTGTGACATCCAAGGGGAATTTTGACCATTCTGAGATTGGATTTCTCTGCTCCTTTCCCATTTTTTTGCCTTTTTTTCCAGGATCAAGATGAGAAAAGGATGAAGATGGAAACCAAAGATGGGTGAGGAGGATGGGAAAGTTCTGGTGACAGTGACACCAGTGACGTCACTGCTCCATTCTCATCCCAGCATTTCATTTTTCCCTCCCAGGTCAGAAATCAAAGATGAAATCCCTCAGGTTAAAATCACTGCTTCTGCTAAAGTAAGTCTTTTCTCGTCCCATCATTTTTTGGGAATTTTTAATTCTTTAAAATTCCTAAATTTGGTTTTTTTGGGGAAGAGTTGATTATTCTGAAGGAAATAAACTCATTTCCAGCCCCTTCAGCTTCCCAAAACCAACCAGCTGGCGCTGGTTCTGATGGGAAATTTTGCTAAAATCTGGGATAATTTTGGAAATTTTGGGAAAATCTGCCTCTCCTACAGACCACCCCCCCAAAATGCCTCGACTGCCGGCAGTACCTGGACGACCCCGACCTCAAATTCTTCCAAGGGGACCCCGACGACGCTGTAAGGGATCCAAACCCTCCTTCCCCAAGATGAGGAAAAGCAGGAATATCCATGAATCCCAATTTTTGTTTGGTTTTTTTTTTTTTTTTTCCCAAATCCAGCTGGAAGAACCCGAGATGCTGACGGACGAACGTTTGTCCATCTTCGACGCCAACGAGGACGGATTCGAGAGCTACGAGGACCTTCCCCAGCACAAAGTCACCTCCTTCAGGTGAGACCCAGCAGGAATTCCCACAGGAATTCCCTCTGGAATTGTGTCCCACACCTTTTGTGTCCCCTCAACAGCGTTTATGACAAGAGGGGACACCTCTGTCCCTTCGACACCGGCCTCATCGAGAGGAACATCGAGCTCTACTTCAGCGGCGTCGTCAAACCCATCTACGACGACAACCCCTGCCTGGATGGTGAGGAAAGCCCAGAATTCCTGGAATTCCCAAATTCCCAAGTGGGAATTGTCCCAGTTTTTTGGAATTCCCCAATTCCCAACTGCAAATTATCCCCTTTTTTGGAATTCCCTGGAATTCCCCCATTCCCAGCAGGGAATTGTCCCCTCTTTTGGAAAGTCCCAATTCTCAGGTGGGAGTTGTCCCAATTTTTTGGATTTCCATGGAATTCCTAGCTGGGAATTATCCCCTTTTTTTGGAATTCCTGGGAATTCCCCAATTCCCAGCTGGGAATTGTCCCCTCTTTTGGAAAGTCCCAATTCTCAGGTGGGAATTGTCCCAATTTTTTGGATTTCCATGGAATTCCCAGCTGGGAATTGTACCCTTTTTTGGAATTCCCCAATTCCCAACTGCAAATTATCCTCCTTTTTGGAATTCCCTGGAATTCCTCCATTCCCAGCTGGGAATTGTCCCCTCTTTTGGAAAGTCCCAATTCTCAGGTGGGAATTGTCCCAATTTTTTGGATTTCCATGGAATTCCTAGCTGGGAATTATCCCCTTTTTTGGAATTCCATGGAATTCTCCAATTCTTAGCTGGGAATTGTCCCCTCTTTTGGAAAGTCCCAATTCTCAGGTGGGAATTATCCCAATTTTTTGGATTTCCATGGAATTCCTAGCTGGGAATTATACTCTTTTTTGGAATTCCATGGAATTCTCCAATTCCCAGCTGAGAATTGTCCCCTCTTTTGGAAAGTCCCAATTCCCAGCTGGGAATTGTCCCAATTTTTTGGATTTCCATGGAATTCCTAGCTGGGAATTGTCCCCTCTTTTGGAGCTCCTGGGAATTCTCCAGTTCCCAGCTGGGAATTGTTTCCTTTTTTTGGAATTCCCTGGAATTCCCCAATTCTCAGCTGGGAATTGTCCCTTTTTTTTGAATTCCCCAATTTCCAACTGGGAATTGTCCCTTTTGGAATTCCCCGATTCCTACCTGGAATTCTCCCATTTTTTCTCTCTCCAGGTGGGGTGAGAGCCAAGAAGTTGGGGCCCATCAACGCCTGGTGGATCACGGGCTTCGACGGGGGGGAGAAGGCTCTGATTGGCTTCAGCACTGGTGAGGTTTGGGGAATTTGAGGAGTTTTGGGGAATTTGGAACTTTTTAGGGTTGGTTTTGGGGATTTGGGGGGAATTTTGAGCTTTTTTGGGGTTGGTTTTAGTGGAATTTTGAGCTTTTTTTGGGTAAGTTTTGGGGAATTTTGGGGGGAATTTTGAGCTTTTTTTGGGTTTGTTTTCAGGTTTTTGGAGACAATTTTGAGCTTTTTTGGGCGAGGAGGAGCTTGGAGTTTTGGGGGAAGCTTGGGTTTTTTTGGGTTGGCTTTGGGAGAATTTTGAGCTTTTTTTGGGGTTGGTTTTGGGGTTTTTTTGGGGAATTTTGAGCTTTTTTGGCTTGGTTTTGGGGGAATTTTGAGCTTTTTTGGCTTGGTTTTGGGGGATTATTTTGGGCTTTTTCCTGGCTTTTTGGGAGGAGGGTTACTTTTCCTTTTTTACCCTTCTCCTTTTCTCCTCCTCTTCCCTCCCTCCACCCCCACCTTTTCCCCCATTTTTCACCCCCAAACCCCTCAATTTTGGGTGTGTCCCAGCCTTTGCCGATTACATCCTGATGGAGCCGAGCGAGGAGTACGCGCCGACCTTCGCGCTGATGCAGGAGAAGATTTACATGAGCAAGATCGTGGTGGAGTTCCTGCAGAACAACCGGCACGTCAGCTACGAGGACCTGCTCAACAAGATCGAGGTGACAGGGCCACCACCGGGCTGTCACCTGCCTGTGGTGTCGTTTTACCAGGGTGTCACCTCTCTGTGGTGTCACCTCTCCCTGTTGTCACCTCTCAATGGTATCACCTCTCTGTGGTGTCACCCTCCCGTGGTGTCATATTCTTATGGTGTCACCTCTCTGTGGCGTCACCTCCTCATGGTGTCACCTCTCCATGGTATCGCCTCCCCATACTGTCACGTCTCCGTGGTGTCACCTCTCCATGGTGTCACTGTCACCATCCCCAATCCTTCCCAACCCTTCCCAACCAACCCAACCCTTCCCAACCATCCCAATCCTTCCCCACCATCCCAATCCATTCCAACCATTCCAACCATCCCCAACCATTCCAAACCCTTCCCAACCATTCCCATCAATTCCCAGCCCTTCCCAACCATCCCAACCCTTCCCAACCAACCCAACCCTTCCCAACCATCCCAATCCTTCCCTGCCATCCCAATCCTTCCCAACCCTTCCCAACCATTCCAAACCATCCCCAACCCTTCCCAACCATCCCCAACCATTCCAAACCATCCCCAACCCTTCCCAACCATCCCCAACCATTCCAAAGCCTTCCCAGCCATTCCACACCATCCCCAACCATTCCAAACTCTTCCCAACCATTCCAAACCATCCCCAACCATTCCAAACCCTTCCCAACCATTCCCAGCAATTTCCAGCCCTTCCCAACCATCCCAACCCTTCCCAACCATTCCAAGCATTCCAACCATCCCCAACCCTTCCCAGCAATTCCCAACCCTTCCAAACCATCCCCAACCATTCCAAACCTTTCCCAACCATTCCCAGCAATTTCCAGCCCTTCCCAACCATCCCAACCCTTCCAACCATTCCAACCATCCCCAACCATTCCCAGCAATTCCCAACCCTTCCCAACCATTCCAACCATTCCAAACCCTTCCCAACCATTTCCAAAACCATCCCAACCCTTCCAACCATCTCCAACCCTTCCCAACCCTTCCCAACCATCCCCAACCATTCCGAAATTCCCCCAGACCACGGTGCCGCCGGCGGGGCTCAACTTCAACCGTTTCACGGAGGACTCGCTGCTGCGCCACGCCCAGTTCGTGGTGGAGCAGGTGGAGAGCTACGACGAGGCCGGCGACAGCGACGAGCCCCCGGTGCTCATCACGCCCTGCATGAGGGACCTCATCAAGCTGGCCGGCGTCACCCTGGGCAAGAGGTCAGATCTGGGGGCAAAAACGCCAGAATCGGCAAAATCCGACCAAAATTTGGGAGAGTTTGGGTTCTGAGGTGTCAATATTGGGGAAATCGGCACAAAATTGGGGATTCTGATGCCTGGCATGAGGGAGGTCATCGAGTTCATCAAGATTTGGGGGTGAAAACGCCAAAATTGGGAAAATCCGACCAAAATTTGGGAGAGTTTGGGTTCTGAGGTGTCAATATTGGGGAAATCGGCACAAAATTGGGGATTCTGATGCCTGGCATGAGGGAGGTCATCGAGTTCATCAAGATTTGGGGGTGAAAACGCCAAAATTGGGAAAATCCAACCAAAATTTGGGAGAGTTTGGGTTCTGAGGTGTCAATATTGGGGAAATCAGCACAAAATTGGGGATTCTGATGCCTGGCATGAGGGAGCTCATCGAGTTCATCAAGATTTGGGGGTGAAAACGCCAAAATTGGGAAAATCTGACCAAAATTTGGGAAGTGGGATGACGAAAGTAAGAGGATGTGCCCAAAACTGGGAAGGGTTTATGGTTAGTGGTTCCAAAAATGGGGAGATTGACCCAAAATTGGGGAAGGTTTGTGTTCTATGGCCATGAAATTGGGAGAATCCGACTAAAATTGGGAGAATTCTCCTCCGAAATCAGAAAATCTCACAAAAGTGGGAGAATTCTCCCAAAATCACAAAATCTCTCCCAGCAGTGGGAGAATTCTCCCAAAACTGGGAAGACTGTCCCAAAACTGGGAGAATTCTCCCAAAATCTGGAGAATCCTCACAAAAATTCTCACAAAATTGGGAGAGTTCTTACACAAAATCACAAAAACTCTCGCAAAACCAGGAAGACCCTCCCAAAACTGGGAGAATTCTCCCAAAATTGGGAAGATCCTCCCAAAATCACAAAAACTATCCCAAAACAGGAAGAATCCTCCCAAAATCACAAGAACTCTCCCAAAATTTAGAAGATCCTCCCAGAACTGCGAGAATTCTCTCAAAACTGGGAGAATCCTCCCAAAATCACAAAACCCCTCCCAAAACTGGGAAGACCCTCCCAAAACTATTCAAACCCAAATCCCCCTGCTGCACCAAAATGGTGAAGGACGCTTTAGGGGTTGGGTCCCCAAAACCCACCCACATTTTTGGGGCGTCCCCGGGGCGGTGCCGCCGTCGCCGGGCGCGGCCTGAGCGTTGTCCCCGTGTCGCAGGCGCGCCGTGCGGCGCCAGGCCATCCGGCACCCCACGCGCATCGACAAGGACAAGGGGCCCACCAAGGCCACCACCACCAAGCTGGTGTACCTCATCTTCGACACCTTCTTCTCGGAGCAGATCGAGAAGGACGAGCGCGAGGAGGACAAGGAGAACGCGACCAAGCGCCGGCGCTGCGGCGTCTGCGAGGTGACCGAGGGGCGCCAGGGACGCGGCTGTGGGGCGGGGATGGGTTGGGTTGATTTGTCTTGGAAAGTCTTCCAAGCTTGGTCAGTGTAGATGTCATGGATTGGGTTGGTTGGTCTTGGAGAATCTTCCAGTCTTGGTAAACATCAATGGTATGGGTTGAGTTAGTTGATCTTGAAGAGTCTTCCAACTCAGGTCAATGTCGTGGGTTGGGTTTGTTTGTCTTGGAGAGTCTTCCAGCTTTCTCCAGTGTTAATTGTGTGGGTTGGGTTGGTTGATCTTGGAGGGTCTTCCAGTCTTGATCAATGTCAATGTCGTGGGTTGGGTTGGTTAATCTTGGAGCATCTTCCAGTCTTGGTAAACATCAATGGAATGGGTTGAGTTAGTTATCTTGGAGAGTTTTCTTTGGTCAATGGCATGGGTTGGGTTGGTTGATTTTGGAGGGTCTTCAAGTCTTAATCAATGTCAATGTCATGGATTGGGTTGATTAATCCAGTCTTGGTAAGCATTAATGGAGTGGGTTGAGTTAGCTGATCTTGGAGAGTAGTCCAACCTTGGTCAATGTCAATGGCATGGGTTTGGTTGGTTGATTTTGAAGGGTCTTTCAACCTTGGTCAACATCATGAGTTGGGTTGGTTGATCTTGAAGGTCTCTCAGTGTTGGCCAACATGAACAGCATTGGTTGGGTTGGTTGGTGTTGGAGTGTCTTCCAACTTTGGTCAAAGTCATGGATTGGTTGATCTTGGAGAGTCTTCCAGTCTTGATCAACGTCAATACCATGGGTTGGGTTGGTTGATCTTGGAGAGTCTTCCAGTCTTGGTCAGTGTCGTGGGTTGGATTGGGTTGGGTTGATGTTGGAGTGTGTTCCAGCTTTGGTCAGTGTCAATGCCATGGGTTGGGTTGGGTTGATGTTGGAGAGTGTTCCAGCTTTGGTCAGTGTCGATGCCATGGGTTGGGTTGGGTTGATGTTGGAGAGTGTTCCAGCTTTGGTCAGTGTTGATGCCGTGGGTTGGGTTGATGTTGGAGAGTGTTCCAGCTTTGGTCAGTGTCGATGCCGTGGGTTGGGTTGGGTTGATGTTGGAGAGTGTTCCAGCTTTGGTCAATGTCGATGCCGTGGGTTGGGTTGGATTGATGTTGGAGAGTGTTCCAGCTTTGGTCAGTGTCAATGCCATGGGTTGGGTTGGGTTGATGTTGGAGAGTGTTCCAGCTTTGGTCAGTGTCGATGCCGTGGGTTGGGTTGGGTTGGGTTGATGTTGGAGAGTGTTCCAGCTTTGGTCAGTGTCGATGCCATGGGTTGGGTTGGGTTGATGTTGGAGAATGTTCCAGCTTTGGTCAGTGTCAATGCCATGGGTTGGGTTGGGTTGATGTTGGAGAGTGTTCCAGCTTTGGTCAGTGTCGATGCCATGGGTTGGGTTGGGTTGATGTTGGGGGGCTCTTGGCCCTCGGTCGCCGTCAGCGCCGCGGTGTCGCTGTCCCGTGCCAGGTGTGCCAGCAGCCCGAGTGTGGCAAGTGCAAGGCGTGCCAGAACATGGTCAAGTTCGGGGGCAGCGGCCGCAGCAAGCAGGCGTGTCTGCAGAGGAGGTGCCACCTGTCCCAGTGTCCCTGTCCCAGTGTCCCTGTCCCCAGTGTCCCTGCCCCCACAGCCCTGTCCCCAGTGTTCCTGTCCCCAAACCCTTCTGTCCCCAATGTCCCTGTCCCCAATGTTCCTGTCCCCACAGCTGTCCCTGTCCCCAATGTCCTTGTCCCCAGTGTCCCTGTCCCCAGTGTCCCTGTCCCCAATGTCCCTGTCCCCAATGTCCCTGTCTCCACAGCCCTGTCCCCAATGTCCCTGTCCCCAGTGCCCTGTCCCCAGTGTCCCTGTCCCCACAGCCCTGTCCCCAATGTCCCTGTCCCAGTGTCCCTGTCCCCAGTGTTCCTGTCCCCAAACATTGTTGTCCCCAATGTCCCTGTCCCCAGTGTCCCTGTTCCTAATGTCCATGTCCTCCCTGTTCCCAAAATCCCCTGGCCCTGTTACCAAACCCGCTGTCCCCAATCCCCAATGTCCCCAAACCTCCTGTCCCTGTCCCCACGCCCCCGGTGACGTCCCCGGTGCCACCCCAGGTGTCCCAACCTGGCGGTGCGCGAGGCGGACGAGGACGAGGAGGTCGATGACAACATCCCAGAGATGCCCTCGCCCAAGAAGATGCTGCAAGGCCGCAAGAAAAAACAGAACAAGAGCAGAATCTGCTGGGTGGGGGAGCCTGTCAAGGTGAGACACCTGGGCAGGTGAGGGGCACAGTCAGGTGAGACACCTGGGCAGGTGAGGGGTACAGTCAGGTGAGACACCTGGGTAAGGTGAGGGGCATGTCCAGGTGAGGGTTCCATCCAAGTTAGGGCCTCATCCAGGTGAGGGAACCAATCCAGGTGAGGGACACGTCCAGGTGAGGAACCCATCCAGGTGAGAGGAGCTCATCCAGGTGAGAACCCATCCAGGTGAGGAACCAGTCCAGGTGAGGGACACGTGCAGGTGAGGAACTCATCCAGGTGAGACCCCATCTAGGAGAGGGAACCAATCCAGGTGAGGGACACATCCAGGTGAGGAACCCATCTAGGTGAGGGAACCCATCCAGATGAGGGGAACTCATCCAGGTGAGAACCCATCCAGGTGAGGAACTAGTCCAGGTGAGGGCCCCGCCCAGGTGAGGCCGGTACCTGTGACCATCGCCGTGTCCTGGCAGAGCGATGGCAAGAAGGATTATTACCAGCGCGTCTGCATCGACTCCGAGACGCTGGAGGTCGGCGACTGCGTCTCCGTCAGTCCCGACGACCCCACCAAGCCCCTCTACCTGGCCAGGTGAGTCCTGTGTGTTCCCATGGGGTGGGGACATCCTCACAACCCCACCAAGCCCCTCTACCTGGCCAGGTGAGTCCTGTGTGTTCCCATGGGTTTGGGGACACCAAGCTCCTCTACCTGGCCATTCTCCCATGGGTTTGGGGACACAGGGACATCCCCACCAAGCCCCCCTACCTGGGCAGGTGTGTTCCTCATTCTCCCATGGGTGTGGGGGACACCGAGCCCCTCACCTGCCCAGATGTGTTCTCCATTCTCCCATGGGTTTGGGGACACAGGGACATTCCCAATGATCCCACCAATCCAGGTGGGACTTGGGGACATCCCCACCAAGCCCCTCTACCTGGCCAAGTGAGTCCTGTGTGTTCCCACAAAGGTGGGGACACCAAACCCCTCACCTGGCCAGGTGAGATCCCCATTCTCTCATGGTTTGGGGACATGGGGACATCCCCTCTGACGTCCCCCCACCCCCCAGGGTGACAGCCATGTGGGAGGACAGCGGTGGCCAGATGTTCCACGCCCACTGGTTCTGCCCGGGCTCGGACACCGTCCTGGGCGCCACCTCGGACCCGCTGGAGCTGTTCCTGGTGGACGAGTGCGAGGACATGCAGCTCTCCTACATCCACGGCAAGGTCAACGTCATCTACAAGGCGCCCTCGGACAACTGGGCCATGGAGGTGGGTGTGGGCAGAGTGGGCAGTGTGGTCAGTGTGGACAGTGTGGTCAGTGTGGGCAGTGTAGTCACTGTGGGCAGAGTGGGCAGTGTGGGCAGAGTGGGCAGTGTGGTCAGTGTGGACAGAGTGGGCAGAGTGGTCAGAGTGGGCAGTGTGGGCAGTGTGGGTAGAGTGGTCAGTGTGGGCAGAGTGGGCAGTGTGGTCAGTGTGGGCAGAGTGGTCAGAGTGGGCAGTGTGGTCAGTGTGGGCAGAGTGGGCAGTGTGGCCAAAGTGGGCAGTGTGGCCAGAGTGGGCAGTGTGGGCAGTGTGGTCAGTGTGGACAGAGTGGTCAGTGTGGGCAGTGTGGGCAGTGTGGGCAGAGTGGGCAGTGTGGCCAGAGTGGGCAGTGTGGGCAGTGTGGGTGGAGTGGTCAGTGTGGGCAGAGTGGGCAGTGTGGGCAGAGTGGTCAGAGTGGGCAGTGTGGGCAGAGTGGGCAGTGTGGGCAGTGTGGGTGGAGTGGTCAGTGTGGGCAGAGTGGGCAGTGTGGGCAGAGTGGTCAGTGTGGGCAGTGTGGGCAGTGTGGCCAGAGTGGGCAGTGTGGCCAGAGTGGGCAGTGTGGCCAGAGTGGGCAGTGTGGGCAGTGGGGCCAGAGTGGGCAGTGTGGCCAGAGTGGGCAGTGTGGCCAGAGTGGGCAGTGTGGTCGGTGCCAGTCAGTGCAGCTGGTGCTGGTCAGTGAGGCTGGACAGGTTGGACAGGTGAGGGATAGATGAGCAACAGGTGGGGACAGGTGGAGATATTTTTAAGGCGAAAACCTTCTTTTTCTTAATATTTTAAGATTTTGTGAGATAAAAATTCCGTTATTTTAGGATAAATTCCTAATTTATAGAGATAGAACACCCTGGTTCTGTCCAGGTGAGGGACAGGTGGGATGGGTCAGGAACAGGTGAGCACAGATGGGACAGGTGAGCACAGGTGGGATGAGTGAGGACAGGTGAGCACAGATGGGACGGGTGAGGAACAGGTGAGCACAGGTGAACACAGGTGGGACAGGAGCAGCTGGGGCTGGTCTGTGTGGGGCAGGACAGGTACAAGCAGGAACACCTGGAGTACCTGGGAGCCATGCCCTGCTCCTGGCTGGCGCTGCCCTTCGGGGATGAGCTGGACAGGTGAGCGCACCTGGGACAGGTGGGAATGGGGGAGGATGAGTGGGACAGGTGAGGGCAGGTGTGAAAGGTGAGCTGGTCAGTGTGGTTGGTGCTGGTCAGTGCCGGTCAGCGTGTCCAGAGCCGGTCAACGTGGCCGGAGCCGGTCAGCGCGGTTGGCACCAATCAATGCTATTGGTGCCGGTCAGTGCCGGTCAGCGCGGCCGGAACCGGCCATCCCATCCCTCTGCTTGTGTCCACCAGGGCGGGCTGGACACCGAGATCAAGATGGTGGAGGACGACGGCCGCACCTATTTCTACCAGATGTGGTACGACCAGGAGTACGCGCGCTTCGAGAGCCCGCCCGCCGCCCGGCCCACCGACGACAACAAGTACAAGTCAGTTTTCCTTGCCAAAACCACCATTTCGGCTTCTCCCAACACCAAAAAACGGAATTTTTTTTTGGCCAATCTGGTGTTTTGGCAGGTTCTGCCTGAGCTGCGCCCGGCTGGACGAGGTGCGGCACAAGGAGATCCCCAAGGTGGCCGAGCCGCTGGAAGAGGCCGACGGCAAAATGTTCTACGGCGTGGCCACCAAGAACGGCGTCCAGTACCGGGTGGGCGACGGCGTCTACCTGCTGCCCGACGCCTTCTCCTTCAGGTGTGTCCTCAGGATGCCTCTTGGGCAGTTTTTGGGTATTTTTGGGCTTTTTTTGAGATTTTTTTTGGGGAATTTTGACCATTTTTTTGGTATTTCTAGGGTTCTTTTTGTGCAATTTTTATGCATTTTTAGGGCATTTTTTAAACATTTCTTAGATATTTTTTTGATGTCTTTCTTGCGCTTTTTTGCATTTCTTACACATTTTTTGGCATTTTTTTGTGCAAATTTGTGCATTTTTGGCTGCTTTTTGCACATTTTGGAGCATTTTTTGCTCATTTTTTGGCATTTATTTGGCCTTTTGAGGGCATTTTGAGCTTATTTTGGGCATTTTTTTTTCATTTTTGGGGTATTTTTAGGGTGTTTTTAGGATGTTATTTGGGGCATTTTTGAGCATTTTGTGGCACTTTTTGGGGCATTTTTTAGGTATTTTTGGGCCTTTGTTAGTTATTTTTTGGACCTTTTTTGTGGCATTATTCGTGCAATTTTTTGACATGTTTTCACATTTTTGTGGCATTTTTGGGGCACTTTTGTTCATTTTTGGGCGTTTTTTGCACCTTTTTTTGGCTTTTTTTGTGCAATTTGTTGGCATTTTTAGGCATGAATTTGGGCCATTTTTTTGTGCATTTTTTGGCATTTGTGGGCATTTTTTGTGGCTTTTTTTGACATTTCTTGCACACTTTTTTTGGCTTCTTTTTGCATTTTTTGCACATATTTTGGGCTTTCTGGGGCTTCTTTTTTTGCATTTTTGGGGCATTTTTTGTGTGATTTATTTTGCCTTTTTTAGGCGTTTTTTTATGCATTTTTGGACACTTTTTGGGCAATTTTTTGGGCATTTTATAGAATTGTGGAATCATATCCCCAATCCAAGACTCCATAATCCCAAACTTCCCCCAACTCTCAACTCAAAAAATTGTAATTATGGAGTCAGAGAACCAATTATGGCTTGTAAACCGCTCCAACACCCCTCACTCCCAAACCTTCACCCAACTCTTAACCCAAAAAATTGCAATTATGGAATCACAGCCCCAATCCAAGACCCCACAATCCCAAATCTTCACCCATCTCTCAACCCAAAAACCACAACCAACACCACAAACCTCTCTGAGACACCTGAATCCCAAACCTCCACCCGACTCTTGACGCAAAATTCAGAATCGAGGCTGGATCACCCAACTCCCAACCTAAAAAATTGCAATTACGGAATCCCAGCCCCAATCCAAGACCCCACAAATCCCAAACCCTGTCCCGCCCCGGCAGCGTGAAGCCGGCCAGCCCGGCCAAGCGGCCCAAGAAGGAGGCGGTGGACGAGGACCTGCACCCCGAGCACTACCGCAAATACTCCGAGTACATCAAGGGCAGCAACCTGGACGCGCCGGAGCCGTTCCGCGTCGGCCGCATCAAGAGCATCTTCTGCAGCCTGCGCGGCAACGGCAAGCCCAACGAGAGCGACATCCGCCTGGCCATCTACAAGTTCTACAGGTGAGCCAGGGGGGCTTTTTTTGGGTTTTTTGGGGGTTTTGAAGGATTGGAGTTGGTGGTTGTTGCAGTTTTTGGGGGTTTTTGGGTTGTGCGGCAACGGCAAACCGAACGAGAGCAACATCCGCCTGGCCTTCTACAGGTGAGCCAGGGGGGTTTTTTTGGGGGTTTTCTGGGGGTTTGGATGGTTGGAGTTGGTGGTTGTTGAGTTTTTTGGGGGTTTGGGAGGTTGGAGTTGGTGGTTGTTGGGTTTTTTGGGGTTTTTGGGTTGCATGGCAACAGCAAGCCCAACAAGAGCGACATCCGGCTAGGGATCTACAAGTTCTACAGGTGTGCCAGGAGGGCTTTTTTGGGAATTTAGTTGGGTTTGGGATGGTTGGAGTTGGTGGTTGTTGTGTTTTTTGGGGTTTTTTTGAGGGTTTGGGAGGGTTGGAGTTGGTGGTTGTTGCGGTTTTTGGGTTGCGCGGCAACAGCAAGCCCAATGAGAGCGACATCCGGCTATGGATCTACAAGTTCTACAGGTAAGCAGGAGGGGTTTTTTGGGGGATTTGAAGGATTGGATTTGATGGTTGTTGAGTTTTTTTGGGGGTTTGGGAGGGTTGGAGTTGGTGGTTGTTGGGTTTTTTGGGGGTTTTGAAGGATTGGAGTTGGTGGTTGTTGGGTTTTTTGGAGTTTTGGGTTGTGCGGCAATGGCAAGCCCAACGAGAGCAACATCTGGCTAGGGATCTGCAAGTTCTACAGGTGAGCCAGGGGGCTTTTTTGGGGGGTTTTTTGGGGGTTTGGGAGGGTTGGAGTTGGTGGTTGTTGAGTTTTTTGGGTTTTTGGGTTGCTCGGCAACGGCAAACCCAATGAGAGCGATGTCCTACTGGGGATCTAAAAATTCTGCAGGTGAGCAGGAGGGGTTTTTGGGGGGTTTGGATGGTTGGAGTTGGTGGTTGTTGAGTTTTTTGGGTTTTTTGGGGGGTTTGGGATGGTTGGAGTTGGTGGTTGTTGCGGTTTTTTGGGTTTTTGGGTTGTGCGGCAACGGCAAACCCAACGAGAGCAACATCCGCCTGGCCTTCTACAGGTGAGCCAGGGGGGTTTTTTTGGGGGTTTTCTGGGGGTTTGGATGGTTGGAGTTGGTGATTGTTGAGTTTTTTTGGGAGTTTGGAAGGGTTGGAGTTGGTGGTTGTTGGGTTTTTTGGAGTTTTGGGTTGCGCGGCAATGGCAAGCCCAACGAGAGCAACATCCGGCTAGGGATCTACAAGTTCTACAGGTGAGCCAGGGGGCTTTTTTTGGGGGTTTTTTGGGGGTTTGGGAGGGTTGGAGTTGGTGATTGTTGAGTTTTTTTGGGGGTTTGGGAGGGTTGGAGTTGGTGGTTGTTGAGTTTTTTGGGTTTTTGGGTTGATCGGCAACGGCAAACCCAATGAGAGCGATGTCCTACTGGGGATCTAAAAATTCTACAGGTGAGCAGGAGGGGTTTTTGGGGGGTTTGGATGGTTGGAGTTGGTGGTTGTTGAGTTTTTTTGGGGTTTTCTGGGGGTTTGGATGGTTGGAGTTGGTGGTTGTTGCGGTTTTTTGGGTTTTTGGATTGCGTGGCAACAGCAAGCCCAACGAGAGCAACATCCACCTGGCCGTCTACAAGTTCTACAGGTAAACCAGGGGGGCTTTTTAGGGATTTTTTTGGGCTTTTTGGGGATTTTGGATGGTTGGAGATGATGGTTGTTGAGTTTTGGGGGATTTGGGAGGTTTGGAATTGGTGGTTGTTGGTGGTTGTTGAGTTTTTTCTGGATTTTGGAGGGTTGGAATTGGTAATTTTTGGGGTTTCTTTGGGGTTTCTTTGGGGTTTTTTGGTGTTTTTTTGTGTTTTGGGGGGTTTTTTTGGGGTTTTGGGATGATTTGATTTGGTGGTTGTTGCGTTTTTTTGGGGTGTTGGAGGGTTGGAGTTGGTGCTTGATGTTTGTTGAGTTGTGGAGTGTTGGAGTTGGTGATTGTTGGGGTTTTGGGTTTTTTTTGGAGCTCTGGATGAGTTCCTGGAGGTCTGGATGAGTTTTTTTGGAGTTCTGGATGAGTTTTTTTGGAGCTCTGGATGAGTTCCTGGAGGTCTGGATGAGTTTTTTTGGAGTTCTGGATGAGTTTTTTGGAGTTCTGGATGAGTTCTTTGGAGGTCTGGATGGTTTCCTGGAGCTCTGATCGAATTCCTGGAGCTCTAGCTGAGTTTCTGTGGGTCTGGCTGAATTTTTTGGAGCTCTGACTGAACTCCTGGAGTTCTGCCTGACTTTTCCTGATCTCTCTATGAATTTTTGCAGCTCTGCCCACCCTATGAACAAAACCAAATCACACATTCCCACCTCCAGCTCAAACCCAACACCCAAACCTCAACCCTGCCAACCCCCACATCCCATTTTTTCATTTTTTCCCCCAATTTTTTTTTTTTTTTTTTTTTGGGCAATTCCCAGACCAGAGAACACCCACAAATCCACCAAGGCCAGTTACCACGCCGACATCAACCTGCTGTACTGGAGTGACGAGGAGGCGACGGTGGAATTCCGGGCGGTGCAGGGGAGGTGCTCGGTGCTCTACGGGGAGGATCTGCCCCAGAGCATCCAGGAGTACTCCATGGGGGGCAGTGACAGGTTCTACTTCCTGGAGGTGAGGATTTGGGGGTCCTGGGGGGGGTTACAGGGGGTGCTGAGGGGCTGGAGGCACCAGGGATGAAATAAAGTTGGGGTTTGGGGTGGTTCTGGATGACTTTTCTGGGGGTCTGGATGAGTTTTTTGGAGTTCCTGGGGCTTTGAAGATCCCAGGGATCAAATGGAGTTGGGGTTCAGGGTGGTTTTGCATGGAGGGCTTGGGTTTGGGGTTGGTTCTGGATGAGTTCCTGGGGGTTTGAAGACTCCTAGGATGGAATGAAGTTGGGGTTTGGGGAGGTTTTCCATAGAGGAGTTTGGTTTGGGGCTGGTTCTGGATGAGTTCTTGAAGGTCTGAATGAGTTTCAGGAGGTCTGGATGAGTTTCTTGGGGGGAACAGCGGGTCCTGGGGGGTCCTGGGGGTGTTTCAGGGGGTCCTGGGTGACTGCCCCAGAGCATCCAGGAGTACTCCATGGGGGGCAGTGACAGGTTCTACTTCCTGGAGGTGAGGATTTGGGGGTCCTGGGGGGGTTGCAGGGGGTGCTGAGGGGCTGGAGACACCAGGGATGAAATAAAGTTGGGGTTTGGGGTGGTTCTGGGTGACTTTTCTGGGGGTCTGGATGAGTTTTTTGGAGTTCCTGGGGCTTTGAAGACCCCAGGGATGAAATGGAGTTGGGGTTCAGGGTGGTTTTGCATGGAGGGCTTGGGTTTGGGGTTGGTTCTGGATGAGTTCCTGGGGGTCTGGATGAGTTCCTGGGGGTTTGAAGACTCCTAGGATGGAATGAAGTTGGGGTTTGGGGAGGTTTTCCATAGAGGAGTTTGGTTTGGGGCTGGTTCTGGATGAGTTCTTGAAGGTCTGAATGAGTTTCAGGAGGTCTGGATGAGTTTCTTGGGGGGAACAGGGGGTCCTGGGGGGTCCTGGGGGTGTTTCAGGGGGTCCTGGGTGACTGCCCCAGAGCATCCAGGAGTACTCCATGGGGGGCAGTGACAGGTTCTACTTCCTGGAGGTGAGGATTTGGGGGTCCTGGGGGGGTTGCAGGGGGTGCTGAGGGGCTGGAGGCACCAGGGATGAAATAAAGTTGGGGTTTGGGGTGGTTCTGGATGACTTTTCTGGGGGTCTGGATGAGTTTTTTGGAGTTCCTGGGGCTTTGAAGACCCCAGGGATCAAATGGAGTTGGGGTTCAGGGTGGTTTTGCATGGAGGGCTTGGGTTTGGGGTTGGTTCTGGATGAGTTCCTGGGGGTCTGGATGAGTTTCTCAGGGTCTGGAAACAGTTCTTGGAGGTCTGGAAGGGATTCCTGGAGCTCTGGATGAGTTCCTGGGGTTTTGAAGACTCCAAGGATGGAATGAAGTTGGGGTTTGGGGAGGTTTTCCATGGTCTGGATGAGTTCCTGAAGATCTGGATGAGTTTTTGGGGGTTTGGATCAGTTTTTTGGAGGTTTGGAGACACCAGAACCCCCATTTTGTTCCATCCCTGGTGTCTGCAGATGGGTTTGCCATGGAGGGGATGGATTTGGGGCCACTTCCAACATTTTAGGAAACAAATCTTGGACATTAAGGGCTCTGGATGAGTTCCTGAAGGTCTGGAGACTGGAGATTGGGATGAAGGAAAATTGAAGGGTTTTTTTCCCAAATCCTGGGGATTTTTTTTTTCTTTTTTTGGGTGGGGGGGGGCTGGGGTTTGTTTGTTTGTTTTCTTTTGGTTTTTTTAATTTTGGTCTGGTTTGTTTTTTTCCAATCCCAAATCCTGAGGATTTTTTTTGTTGTTGTTGCTGTTTTTTTCCCCCCCCAGGCTTACAATGCCAAAACCAAGAGCTTTGAGGATCCTCCCAACCATGCCCGGAGCTCTGGGAACAAAGGGAAGGGGAAGGGGAAAGGGAAAGGTGAGGCTGGAAAAGGTGGAAATGGGGTGGAAAATGGATGGAAAATCGGGTGGGGAAAAGGAAGAAAAAAGGATGGAAAAGTGGCAGAAAAAGGGTGGAAATGGGGCTGGAAAAAGGGCAGAAAAAAGGGTGGAAAAGAGGTGGAAAAAGGGGCTGGAAAATCTGTGGGAAAGGGATGGAAAATGGGAATAAAAGGAGCAGAAAAGGGACTGGGAGGTGATGGATTACCAGAGGAGGAGGAGGAGGAGGAGGAAGAGCAGGGGAGGAGGAAGAGGAGGAGCAGAGAATGAAGAGGAAGAACAGAGAATGAGGAGGAGGAAAAGCAGGAGATGAGGAGGATGAGGATGAGGATGGGATGGGGCTGAGATGAGGATGAGGATGAAGGCAATGCCCATCCTGCTGTTTCCCAGGAAAAGGCAAAGGGAAAGCAGCAGGCAGAGCAGGGGATGAGAATGAGGATTAGGATGGGATTAGAATGGGATGAGGATGAAGATGAGGATGAGGATGGGATGAGGATGAGGATTAGGATGGGATGAGGATGAGGATGGATTAGGATGGGGAGAGGATGAAGAGCAGGCAATGCCCATCCCTGTTTCCCAGGCAAAGGCAAAGGCAGAGCCCCAGGCCCAGAACAGGAGCAGGGTATGAGGATGAGGATTAGGATGGGATTAGGATAGGATGAGGATGAGGATGGGATGAGGATGATGAGGAGGATGATGAGGAGGATGAGGATGAAGAGCAGGCAATGCCCATCCCTGTTTCCCAGGCAAAGGCAAGGGCAGAGCCCCAGGCCCGGAGCAGGAGCAGGGGATGAGGATGAGGATGAGGATGGGATGAGGATGGGATGAAGATGGGATGAAGATGAGGATGAGGATGAGGATGAGGATGAGGATGAGGATGAGGATGAAGAGCAGGCAATGCTGTTTCCCAGGCAAGGGCAAGGGCAGAGCCCCAGGCCCGGAGCAGGAGCCGGAGCCGGCGCCGGCACCGCCCAAGCTGCGCACGCTGGACGTGTTCTCCGGCTGCGGGGGGCTCTCGGAGGGGTTCCACCAGGCAGGTGAGACAGGGAGAGGCCTGGGGGGCAGCAGGTGGGCTGGCAGGGGCTGTGCCAGGCTCTGGGCATTCCCTGTGCCCGGCACTGGCCATTCCCACCTGGCACTGACCATTCCCAGTGTCCACGCCACCCATTCCCAGTGCCCATCCCAGTGCCCATTCCCACCTGGCATTGACCATTCCCAGTGTCCACCCTGGCCATTCCCAGTGCCCATCCCAGTGTCCATCCCAATGCCCATTCCCACTGCCCATTCCCAGCTGGCACTGGCCATTCCAGTGCCCATTCCCACCCAGTACTGACCATTCCCAGTGCCCATCCCAGTGCCCATTCCCACCTGGCACTGACCATTCCCAGTGACCCACCCCACCCATTCCCAGTGCCCATCCCAGTGCCCGTTCTCACCTGGCACTGACCATTCCCAGTGTCCACCCCACCCATTCCCAGTGCCCATCCCAGTGCCCGTTCCCACCTGGCATTGACCATTCCCAGTGTCCACCCTGGCCATTCCCAGTGCCCATCCCAGTGCCCGTTCCCACCTGGCATTGACCATTCCCAGTGTCCACCCCACCCATTCCCAGTGCCCATCCCAGTGTCCATCCCGATGCCCATTCCCAGCTGGCACTGACCATTCCAGTGCCTGTTCCCACCCAGTACTGACCATTCCCAGTGCCCAACCCTGATCATTCCCACCTGGCACTGCCCATTCCCAGTGCCCATCCCAGTATCCCAGTGCCACTCCCAGTGCCCATCCCAGTGCCCATCTCACCCCCTGTGTTCCCCAGGTGTCTGAGAGACACTCTGGCCATCGAGATGTGGGAGCCAGCGGAGCAGGCGTTCCGCCTCAACAACCCCAGTGCCCATCCCAGTATCCCCACTGCCCATCCCAGTACCAATCCCTGCCCATCCCAGTGCCCCCTTCACCCCACCCCTGTGTCCCCCAGGTGTCTCAGAGACGCTCTGGGCCATCGCGATGTGGGAGCCGGCGGCGCAGGCGTTCCGCCTCAACAACCCCAGTGCCCATCCCAGTGCCAGTTCCTGCCCATCCCAGTCCCACTGCCCATCCCAGTGCCAATCCCAGTCCCCCTGCCCATCCCAGTGCCCATCTCACCCCTGTGCCCATTCTCAGGTGTCTCAGAAACACTCTGGGCCATCGAGATGTGGGAGCCGGCGGCGCAGGCGTTCCGCCTCAACAGCCCCAGTGCCCATCCCAGTACCAATCCCTGCCCATCCCAGTCCCCCTGCCCATCCCAGTGCCAATCCCAGTCCCCCTGCCCATCCCAGTGCCCCCTTCACCCCACCCCTGTGCCCCCCAGGTGTCTCAGAAACCCTCTGGGCCATCGAGATGTGGGAGCCGGCGGCGCAGGCGTTCCGCCTCAACAACCCCGGCAGCACGGTGTTCACCGAGGACTGCAACGTGCTGCTCAAGCTGGTGATGGCGGGCGAGAAAACCAATTCCCTGGGCCAGAAGCTGCCCCAGAAGGGCGACGTGGAGATGCTCTGTGGGGGCCCCCCCTGCCAGGGCTTCAGCGGCATGAACCGCTTCAACTCCCGCACCTACTCCAAGTTCAAGAACTCCCTAGTGGTCTCCTTCCTCAGGTGGGTGGGGTGGGGTTTTTTTGGGTGGGTCAGACCCTGCCTGTTGTCTCCTGGTCAGTGTGGAGGAATTTTTTGGGATGCGACTCCATCTGATGTCCCCTGGTAGGTGTGGAGGAATTCTTGGGGGTTTTTGACCACATCTGGTGTCCCCCCATTGTAAAGAGACGATTTTTGGGGTTTGAGACCCTGTCTGGTGTCCCCTCATTAGTGTGAAGATGATTTTTGGGGTGTGACCCTATCCAGTGTTCCCTCATGGGTGTGGAGGAATTTTTAGGAGTTTTTGGCCACGTCTGGTGTCCCCTCATTGGTGTAGAGAGGATTTTTGGGGTGTGACCCCATCTGGTGTCCCCTCATTGATGTGGATGGGAATTTTGGGGTATGACCCCATCCAGTGTCCCCTGCTGAGGATTTTTGGAATGTGACCCCATCCAGTGCCCAATGCTGATTATTTTTGGGATGTGACCCCATCCACTGTTACCTGCTGATGATTTTTGGGATGTGACCCCATCCACTGTTACCTGCTGATAATTTTTGGGGTGTGAACCCATCCAGTGTCGCTGCTGAGGATTTTTGGGGTGTGACCCCATCCAGTGCCCCCTGATGAGAATTTTTGGGGTGTGACCCCATCTAGTGTCCCCTGCTGAGGATTTTTGGGGTGTGACCCCCATCCAGTGTCCCCTGGTGAGGATTTTTGGGGTGTGACCCCCATCCAGTGTCCCCTGGTGAGGATTTTTGGGGTGTGACCCCATCCAGTGTCCCCTGCTGAGGATTTTTGGGATGTGACCCCATCCACTGCCCCCTGGTGATGATTTTTGGGGTGTGACCCCATCCAGTGCCCCCTGCTGAGGATTTTTGGGGTGTGACCCCATTTGGGGTGTGAACCCATCCAGTGCCCCCTGCTGATGATTTTTGGGGTGTGACCCCATCCAGTGTCCCCTGCTGAGGATTTTTGGGAAATGACCCCATCCACTGCCCCTGCTGAGGATTTTTGGGATATGACCCCATCCAGTGTCCCCTGATGAGAATTTTTGGGGTGTGACCCCATCTAGTGTCCCCTGGTGAGGATTTTTGGGGTGTGACTCCATCCAGTGTCCCCTGCTGAGGATTTTTGGGGTGTGACCCCATCCAGTGCCCCCTGATGAGAATTTTTGGGGTGTCACCCCATCCAGTGTCCCCTGCTGATGATTTTTGGGGTATGACCCCATCCAGTGTCCCCTGGTGAGGATTTTTGGGGTGTGACCCCATCCACTGCCCCCTGGTGATGATTTTTGGGGTGTGACCCCATCCACTGCCCCCTGCTGAGGATTTTTGGGAAATGACCCCATCCAGTGCCCCTGCTGAGGATTTTTGGGATATGACCCCATCCAGTGTCCCCTGCTGAGGATTTTTGGGATGTGACCCCCATCCAGTACCCCCTGATGAGGATTTTTGGGGTGTGACCCCCATCCAGTGCCCCTGCTGAGGATTTTTGGGATATGACCCCATCCAGTGTCCCCTGATGAGAATTTTTGGGGTGTGACCCCATCCACTGCCCCCTGGTGATGATTTTTGGGGTGTGACCCCATCCAGTGTCCCCTGGTGAGGATTTTTGGGGTGTGACCCCATCCAGTGTCCCCTGGTGAGGATTTTTGGGGTGTGTGACCCCATCCAGTGCCCCCTGCTGAGGATTTTTGGGGTGTGACCCCATCCACTGCCCCCTGGTGATGATTTTTGGGGTGTGACCCCATCCAGTGCCCCTGGTGAGGATTTTTGGGGTGTGACCCCATCCAGTGTCCCCTGCTGATGATTTTTGGGGTGTGACCCCATTTGGGGTGTGACCCCATTTGGGGTGTGACCCCATCCAGTGCCCCCTGCTGATGATTTTTGGGATGTGACCCTATCCACTGCCCCCTGCTGATGATTTTTGGGGTGTGACCCCATCCAGTGCCCCCTGCTGATGATTTTTGGGGTGTCCCTTGTCCCCACCCACTCTGTCCCCTCAGTTACTGCGATTATTACCGGCCGCGCTTCTTCCTGCTGGAGAACGTCCGGAATTTCGTCTCCTTCAAGAGATCCATGGTGCTGAAGCTGACCCTGCGCTGCCTGGTGCGCATGGGCTACCAGTGCACCTTCGGGGTGCTGCAGGTGGGGTCCCCAGGGCTCCTTTTGGGGTGAAAAACCCCAATTCTGGCACCATGAGAAACCTTGGTTGGGTTGTTCCTTGGGGGAACGTTCCCAGAGGAGTTGGCGGTTGGGAATTGGGCGATGGTCAATTGGTCAGTTGGGCATTCAAGGGAGGGAGTGACCTCTTGGTGGCTTTGGGGACATTCCCATAGGTGACAGGTCCTCCAAAGGACCAAGTGACCCCTTGGGTGGCTTTGGGGACATTCCCACCCTGTCCCTTAGGAATTGTCCCCTCCAAGGACCAATTGACCGCTGTGGTGGCTTTGGGGACATCCCTCAGGAACTGTCCCCTCCAAGGACCCTTGGGTGTCTTTGGGGACATTCCCACCCTGTCCCTCGGGAATTGTCCCCTCCAAGGACCATTGGGTAGCTTTGGTGACATTCCCATAGGTGACAATTCCTCCAAAGGACCAAGTGACCCCTCGGGTGGCTTTGGGGACATTCCCACAGGTGACAGGTCTTCCAAAGACCAAATTGACCGCTGTGGTGGCTTTGGGGACATCCCTCAGGAACTGTCCTCTCCAAGGACCCTTGGGTGGCTTTGGGGACATTCCCAGAGGTGACAGGTCTTCCAAAGAACCAATCGACCCCTGGGGCAGCTTTGGGGACATTCCCAGAGGTGACAGCTCCTCCAAAGGACCAAGTGACCCCTTGGGTGGCTTTGGGGACATCCCTCAGGAACTGTCCCCTCCAAGGACCCTTGGGTGTCTTTGGGGACATTCCCACCCTGTCCCTCGGGAATTGTCCCCTCCAAGGACCATTGGGTAGCTTTGGTGACATTCCCATAGGTGACAATTCCTCCAAAGGACCAAGTGACCCCTCGGGTGGCTTTGGGGACATTCCCACCCCGTCCCTCAGGAATTGTCCCCTCCAAGGACCATTGGGTAGCTTTGGTGACATTCCCATAGGTGACAATTCCTCCAAAGGACCAAGTGACCCCTCGGGTGGCTTTGGGGACATTCCCACAGGTGACAGGTCTTCCAAAGACCAAATTGACCGCTGTGGTGGCTTTGGGGACATCCCTCAGGAACTGTCCTCTCCAAGGACCCTTGGGTGGCTTTGGGGACATTCCCAGAGGTGACAGGTCTTCCAAAGAACCAATCGACCCCTGGGGCGGCTTTGGGGACATTCCCACCCCGTCCCTCAGGAATTGTCCCCTCCAAAGAACCAATTGACCCCTTGGTGGCTTTGGGGACATTCCCAGAGGTGACAGCTCCTCCAAAGAACCAATTGACCCCTTGGGGTGACTCTGGGGACATCCCCCCCCCCACGGTGTCCCCACGGTGTCCCGTCCCCTCCCCAGGCCGGGCAGTACGGCGTGGCGCAGACGCGGCGCCGCGCCATCGTGCTGGCGGCGGCGCCGGGCGAGAAGCTGCCGATGTTCCCCGAGCCCCTGCACGTGTTCGCCCCCCGCGCCTGCCAGCTCAGCGTGGTGGTGGACGACAAGAAATTCGTCAGCAACATCACGCGGTGAGGGTCGGGAATTCGGCACCGGGAATTTGGCACCGGGAACCGGCACTGGGGGAATTCGGCACCGGGAATTCGGCGCCGGGAGCTGGCACTGGGGGAATTCAGCACCAGGAACCAGCACCGGGAACTGGCACTGGGGAATCAGTGCCGGGAACCGGCACTGGGGGAATTCGGCACCGGGAACCGGCACTGGGGGATCGGGCGTTGTTTGGTTTGGGAATTCGGCACCGGGAATCGGCACTGGGGGATCGGGTGTTGTTTGGTTTGGGAATTCGGCACTGGGTGATTGAGCATTGGGAGTTGGGTTTGATTTGGCACTTGGGGAGTTTGGTTTGGGAATTTGGCACTAGGGGATTGAGCATTGGGAATTTGGTTTGATTTGGCACTTGGGGAGTTTGGTTTGGGAATTTGGCACTGAGGTTGAGCATTTGGGGAGTTTTGAATTGGGAGCTTTGGGAATTTGACACTTGGGATTGGGTGTTCGGGATTCCAGTTTGGGAATTTTGGTTTGGGAATTCGGCACTTGGGGATTGGGCGTTGTTTGGTTTGGGAATTCGGGTTTGGGAATTTGGAACTGGGGATTGGGTGTTGTTTGGATTGGGAATTTCAGTTTGGGAATTTGGAACTGGGAATTGGACATTGGTTTGGGAATTCGACATTGGGGGATTGGGCGTTGTTTGGTTTGGGAATTTTGGGTTTGGGAATTCAGCACTGGGGATCGGGTGTCATTTGGTTTGGGAATTCAGTATTGGGGGATTGGGAATTTGGAGAGTTTGGTTTGGGAATTCCAGTTTGGGAATTCCAGGATGGGAGTTCTGAGTTGGGAATGCCGAGTTGGGAATTCCAGGGTGGGAATTGCAGGGTGGGAATTCCAGTTTGAGAATTCCGGGTTGGGAATTCCAAGTTGGGAATTCCAGGTTGGGAACTCCAGGGTGGGAGTTCTGTTCCAAGATGGGAATTGCAGGGTGGGAATTCTGAGTTGGGAATCCCAGTTTGGGAATTCCAAGCTGGGAATGCTAAGTTGGGAATTCCGGGGTGGGAATTGCAGGGTGGGAATTCCAGGTTGGGAACTCCAAGGTGGGAATTCCAGGTTGGGAACTCCAAGGTGGGAATTGCAGGGTGGGAATTCCAGTTTGAGAATTCCGAGTTGGGAATCCCAGTTTGGGAGTTCCGAGCTGGGAATGCCAGTTTGGGAATTCCGAGTTGGGAATCCCAGTTTGGAGTTCCGAGTTGGGAATGCTGAGTTGGGAATTCCAAGTTGGGAATCCCAGTTTGGAGTTCCGAGCTGGTAATCCCAGTTTGGGAGTTCCAAGCTGGGAATGCCGGGTTGGGAATTCCAAGCTGGGAATCCCAGTTTGGGAGTTCCAAGCTGGGAATGCCGGGTTGGGAATTCCAAGCTGGGAATCCCAGTTTGGGAATTCCGAGCTGGGAATGCCAGTTTGGGAATTCCGAGCGGGAAATCCCAGTTTGGAGTTCTGAGCGGGGAATGCCAGTTTGGGAATTCCAAGCTGGTAATCCCAGTTTGGGAATTCCGAGCGGGGCGTGCCGTCCCTCAGGACGTACTCGGGGCCGTTCCGCACCATCACCGTGCGCGACACCATGTCGGACCTGCCCGAGATCCGCAACGGCGCCTCGGCGCTGGAGATCTCCTACAACGGCGAGCCCCAGTCGTGGTTCCAGCGCCAGATCCGCGGCTCCCAGTACCAGCCCATCCTCAGGGACCACATCTGCAAGGTGGGGACGGCGCCGGGGCCGCCGGATCTGCCGGATCCCGCTGGATCCGCCGGGGTCGGGGCGAGGGAGCGTGCCCGAAATGGGGATGGGGGAGGTTTGGGAATGGTGGTTTGGGAATGGAGGAGGTTTGGGAATGGAGGTTTAGGAATGGTGGAGGAAAGGAGTTGGGAATGGTGGAGGAGTTGGGAATGGATATTTTGGGAATGGAGGTTTGGGAATGGAGGTTTTGGGAAGGAGTTGGGAATGGAAGTTTGGGAATGGAGGTTTGGGAATGGAGGTTTGGGAATGGTGGAGGTTTGGGAATGGTGGAGGAGTTGGGAATGGAGATTTTGGGAATGGGGGTTTGGGAATGGAGGTTTTGGGAATGGTGGTTTTGGGAATGGTGATTTTGGGAATGGAGGTTTGGGTATGGAGGTTTGGGAATGGAGGTTTGGGAATGGAGGAGGTTTGGGAATGGTGGAGGTTTGGGAATGGTGGAGGTTTGGGTATAGAGGTTTGGGGATGGAGGTTTGGGAATGGTGGTTTTGGGATTGGAGGTTTGGGAATGGTGGAGCAAAGGAGTTGGGAATGGTGGAAGTTTGGGAATGGTGGGAGTTTGGAAATGGAGTTTTGGGAATGCAAGTTTTGGAAATGGAGGTTTGGGAATGGAAGTTTTGGGAATGGGGGAGGTTGGACACCAATGGTTGGTCACCCAGTGTCCCCCAATGATCCCCAAAATCCCTCAATTGTCCCCAAAACCCTGCATTGTCCCCAATGGTCCCCAGTGCCTCCCAATTGTCCCCAAAACCTCCCAGTTGTCCCCAAACATCCCCCCAATATTCCCCTGTGTTCCCCAATGGCCCCAAACTTCTCCCAATGATCCCCAACGTCCCCTAGTTGTCCCCAACATCACCCAATGTCCCCTGGTGGTGTCCAACACCCCCCAATTGTTCCCAACGTCCCCCAGTTGTCCCTAATGTCCCCCAATAACCCCCAACTCCCCCCATTGTCCCCAGTTGTCCCCAATTGTTCCCAATGTCCCCCAATTGTCTCCAACACCTCCCAGTTGTCCCCAATGGTCCCAAATGTCCCCCAGTGGTGCCCAGTGTCCCCCACTGGTGTCCAATGCCCCCCAATTGTCACCAAAACCCCCCAACTGACCCCAATTGTCCCCAAAATCTCCCAATTGTCCCAAACATCCCCCAATAATTCCCAACATCCCCCAATTGTCCCCAACATCCCCCAACTGTCCCCAATTGTCCCCCACACACCCTGACTGTCCCCGACTGTCCCCGACTGTCCCCGCACCCCCCAATGATCCCCAACATCCCCCAACTGTCCCCAGCTGTCC
The DNA here is from genome assembly GCF_029582105.1 of Oenanthe melanoleuca. Lineage (NCBI taxonomy): Eukaryota > Metazoa > Chordata > Aves > Passeriformes > Muscicapidae > Oenanthe > Oenanthe melanoleuca. The sequence continues at coordinate 8,557,955 of NC_079358.1, forward strand.
CCACACCCCCCAATAGTTCCAACACCCCCTAACTGTCCCCATTGTCCCCAACATCCCCAACATCCCCCAGTTGTCCCCAACACCCCCCAGTTGCCCCCAGCTGCCCCCACGCTGTCCCCACCCGCCGCTCCCCGCGGTGACGCCGGGCCGGCTCGGCAGGACATGAGCGCGCTGGTGGCGGCGCGGATGCGGCACATCCCGCTGGCGCCGGGCTCCGACTGGCGGGACCTGCCCAACATCGAGGTGCGGCTGTCGGACGGCACCAGCACCAGGAAGCTGCGCTACACCCACCACGAGCGCAAGAACGGCCGCAGCAGCTCGGGCGCCCTGCGCGGCGTCTGCTCCTGCGCCGAAGGTGGGCGGCGGAAACCCGAAAACTCCCCGGCGCTGGGAGGGGTCTGCTTTATTTATTTTATTTTTTTTCTGTTAAATTTTGGGTTTTTTTGGTGGTTTTTTTTTTGGTGTTTCTCAGGGAAGCCGTGCGACCCGGCGGACCGGCAGTTCAACACGTTGATCCCCTGGTGCCTCCCGCACACCGGGAACCGGCACAACCACTGGGCCGGGCTGTACGGGCGGCTGGAGTGGGACGGCTTCTTCAGCACCACCGTCACCAACCCCGAGCCCATGGGCAAGCAGGTGGGGCGGGGCAGGCGTGGGCGTGGCCGGTGGGTGGGGCTCGGGGGTGTGGCCGGTGGTGCTAGGCATTGGTGGTGGTCAGTGGTCATCATTGTCCCAACTGTTGGTGGTGGTCACTGGTCATTGTTGTCCAGCCATTGGTGGTGGTCACTGGTCATTGTTGTCCAGCCATTGGTGGTGGTCACTGGTCATAGTCCCAGCCATTGGTGGTGGTCATTGCTCATCACTGTTCAGCCATTGGTGGTGGTCACTGGTCATTGTTGTCCCAGCCATTGGTGGTGGTCAGTGGTCATCACTGTCCCAACCATTGGTTGGGGTCAGTGGTCATTGTTGTCCAAACCGTTGGGTGGGGTTGGTGATGGTGGCCAATGGCCACAGTTCCCCAATGGTCACGGTGTCTCCAGTGGTCACCAATAGTTGGGTTTGGTGGTCACCAACATCCCAATGGTTGGGTCTGGTGGTCACTAGTGGTCGTCAACACCCAATGGTTGGGTTTGATGGTCACCAATGACCCAAAGTTGGGTCTGGTGGTCACTGATGTCCCAATGGTTGGGTCTGGTAGTCACCAATGACCCAAGGGTTGGGTCTGATGGTCACCGATGACCCAGTGGTTGGGTCTGGTGGTCACCAATGTCCCAAGGGTTGGGTCTGGTCACCAATGTCCCAAGGGTTGGGTGGTCATCAATGACCCAAGGTTTGGGTTTGATGGTCATCAATGACCCAAGGTTTGGGTTTGATGGTCACCAATGACCCAAGGTTGGGTGGTCACCAGTGTCCCAAGGTTGGGTCTGGTGGTCACCGATGTCCCAAGGGTTGGGTTTGATGGTCACCAATGACCCAAGGTTGGGTCTGGTGGTCACCAATATCCCAGTGGTTGGGTGTGGTGGTCACCAATGACCCAAGGGTTGGGTTTGATGATCACCGATGTCCCAGTGGTTGGGTCTGGTGGTCACCAATGACCCAAGGTTGGGTGGTCACCAATGTCCCAGTGGTTGGGTCTGGTGGTCACCGATGTCCCAAGGGCTGGGTGCCCGATGTCCCCAGTCCCCAGCGGTGCCGGTGCCGTTGCAGGGCCGGGTGCTGCACCCCGAGCAGCACCGCGTGGTCAGCGTGCGGGAGTGCGCGCGCTCCCAGGGCTTCCCCGACACCTACCGGCTCTTCGGCAACATCCTGGACAAGCACCGCCAGGTGGGTGGCACGGGGCGGCGTCCCTCTGTCCCCTGTCCCTCTGTCCCACTGTCCCTCTGTCCCCTGTCCCTCTGTCCCAATGTCCCTCTGTCCCAATGTCCCTCTGTGCTGTGTCCCTCTGTCTCATTGTCCCTCTGTCCTGTGTCCCTCTGTCCCAATGTCCCTCTGTGCTGTGTCCCTCTGTCTCATTGTCCCTCTGTCCTGTGTCCCTCTGTCCCAATGTCCCTCTGTCCTGTGTCCCTTTGTCCCATTGTCCCTCTGTCCCTAGTGTCATCTGTCCTGCGTCCCTCTGTCCCCAGTGTCCCTCTGTACAATTGTCCCTCTTTGCCCAGTGTCCCTCTGTCCCAAGTGTCCCATTGTCCCTCTGTCCCTCTGTCCCCATTGTCCCTCTGTCCCCATTGTCCATCTGTCCCCTGTGTCCCTTTGATCCATTGTCCCTCTGTCCCCTGTTCCTCTGTCCCCAGTGTCCCAGGGTGCCCATTGTCCCTCTGTCCTGTCCCTCTGTCCCCTGTCCCTCTGTCCCCTGTACCACATCCCCTGTCCCCTGTCCAGGTGGGGAACGCGGTGCCTCCTCCCCTGGCCAAGGCCATTGGGCTGGAGATCAAGGCCTGCGCTGTGGCCAAACTGCGCCAGGACTCGGCCGGTGAGTGACCCCTCAGTGTCCCCTCAGTGTCCCCTCAGTGTCCCCTCAGTGACCCTCAGTGACCCCTCAGTGTCCCTCAGTGACCCCTCAGTGTCCCCTCAGTGTCCCCTCAGTGACCCCTCAGTGTCCCCTCAGTGTCCCTCAGTGTCCCCTCAGTGTCCCCTCAGTGTCCCCTCAGTGACCCTCAGTGTCCCTCAGTGTCCCTCAGTGACCCCTCAGTGTCCCTCAGTGTCCCCTCAGTGTACCCTCAGTGTCCCTCAGTGTCCCCTCAGTGTCCCTCAGTGTCCCCTCAGTGACCCTCAGTGACCCCTCAGTGACCCCACACTGTCCCCAAGGTGTCCCTGTGGTGTCCCCTCAGTGTCACCCCCCCTGTCCCCCAGGGCCGCGTGTGGCGCCGCAGGAGCCGATGGAAGCGACGGCCTGAGCTGGGCCTGGGCCTGGGCCTGGGCCTGAGCTGAGCCTGGGCTGAGCCCGGGCCTGGGCCTGGGCCTGAGCTGGGCCTGAGCTGAGCCTGGGTCTGAGCCTGGGCCTGGTGCTGAGCTGAGCCTGGGCCTGAGCTGAGCCTGAGCTGAGCCTGAGCTGAACCTGGGCCTGAGCTGAGCCTGAGCTGAACCTGGGCCTGAGTTGAGGCTGGGACATGGAGACGCTGGGGGGGAGGGGCCAGGCTGAGCTGGGGATGGCTTTGGCTTTTTGCTTTGCTTTAAATTTTTTTCTTTTTTTTTTTTTTTTTTTTTTCTTTTTTATTTCCCCCCTATTTTTTTTCTCTCTTTTTTTTTTTTTCCCTATTTTTTCTCTCTTTTTTTCCCCCCTATTTTTCTCTTTTTTTCTTCTATTTTTCTTTTTTTTCCCTACTTTTTATCTTTTCTTTGTTCTTTTTTTTTCCCCTATTTTTTCTTTTTTTTTTCCCATATTTTTTCTCTGTTTTTCTCTTTCCCTCTTTCTTTTCTTTTTCCCCTTCTTTATCTCCCTTGTTTTCTTACTCATTTTTCTCCTTTTTCATCTTATTTCCCCACCTTTTTTAATTTTTAACCTCTTCTTTTCCCCTTGGCTTTTAAAATTTTTTTCCCTGCTTTTTTTTTTTTTTTTTTTTTGTTCTGGAATTTTTTCTGCTTTTTCCTCTTTTTCTTTTAAAAAAGATTTTTATTTTTCCAGTTTTGCTTTTGATTATTTTTAATTTTTTTTAAAATTCCCCTCCCTCCGCGCTCTCTGTGCTGCCCCAACCCCCTCAGGGCCCGGGCGCCACTCCCCGTTTTTATCGCATTGTACTGAACTCCCCGCGGCCGCTTTGTACAAGGTGGAACTCGATACTTTATGTAGTTTTTATATGTTGTAATATTTCTTCGAATAAATCGCGCCTATAAGTTATAAACAATTCTCTCCCGCCGCGCTACGAGTAGGCCGCGAGCCTCATAGAGACGTTGCTTAGCAACCGCTTCCCGCCATGCCCCGCGCGCGGGGCGTTTTCCCGCCTCCCCCTGCCGGAAGTGACGCGCGCCGGCCGGAACTGGCGAGCGGCCTTTCCGGTGTGGCGGCGTGAGGGCGGCGGAGGCGATGCCGACTGGGGATTACGAGTGAGGGGAGGGAACGGCGGGATCGGCGGCGGGAACGGCGGCGGGAACCGGGATTGGGGCTGGGAACCGGGATTGGGGTTTGGAACCGGGATTGGCGGCGGGAGGGGGTTGGGGTGGGCCGGGAGCGGCGAGGGGGGCGTAGCGGGGGCAGCGGGCCTGTGGCTGTGAGGGGGGGAACGGGAACGGGATCGGGAACCGAGAGCTGGGATCGAGAACGGGAACGGGAGCTGGGACTGGGATCGGGAGCTGGGAACGGGAACCGGGATCGCCAGTGGGATCTGGGATCCGGGAGCACGGCCACGGCGGGGGTCGGTCGGGGAGGGATCCCCCGGGTGTGGGGCCCGGGCGGCCCGATCCCGTGTCCCGGGGATCCCGGGGATCCCGATTCGGTGTCCCGGGGGCCCGATCTGGTGTCCCGGGGACCCGATCTGGTGTCCCGGGGGCTTCAGGCGGGGCTGTGGCCGGGAGGGGAAGGGGACGGCGGGGGGAGGGACACTGGGGACACAGGGGCCATGAGGAGGGGACACGGGACACTGAGGGTGGCACAGAGAGGAGACAGAGGAACACTGAGGGTGACACGGAGAGGGGACACTGAGGGTGGCACAGAGAGGGGACACAGGGACACTGAGGGTGGCACCAGGAGGGGACACAGGGACACTGAGGGTGGCACAGAGGGGACACAGGGACAGGACAGGACAGGTGGGTCTGAGGCCGCTCTCTCCCCACAGCTCCAAGCCCAGCTGGGCTGACCAGGTGGAGGAGGAGGGAGGAGAGGATGGTGAGTGACACCTGGGACACCTGTGGGACCTGTCATTGGTGACACTTGTCAGGTGTGGCACCTGTGACACTTGTCAGGGGTGGCACCTGTGTCCTTTGGGACAGAGCCAGGGGCTGGGAAAGGCTGGGGTGACTTGCCCAGGTGAGAGGGGTCACCTGTGCCCAGGTGAGGGGGGTTTCTGGGATACCTGAGCCCCTAGGTGAGGCTGTACCTGGCCCAGGTGAGGCTGTACCTGGCTCAGGTGAGGCTGTACCTGGCCCAGGTGAGGTTTTACCTGGCTCAGGTGACCCCACCTGTCCCCAGACAAGGTCATCACCAGCGAGCTGCTGAAGGACCTGCCCCTGCCCGGGGTCCTGGGAGGCCCCTCCAGCGCTGAGGCCGAGCTGCTCAAGGGAGGTGAGACTGGGACACACCTGGGGACACCTGGGACACACCCAGGACACACCTGTGGGGGTGAAGGATGCACGTGGTGGGGGAGGGACACACCTGGAGACACCTGGGACGCACATGGGGACACCTGGGACACACCTGGGGGATACCTGTGAGACACAGGTGTACCCTGGGCACACCTGGAACACCTGGGACACACCTTGGAGGGGAAGGGGACACACCTGGGGCTCACCTGTGGCTGTCCCCAGGGCCCCTCCCCTCCCCCAAGGAGGTCGTCAATGGCAACATCAAAACCATCACCGAGTACCGCGAGGAGGAGGACGGGCGCAAGGTCAAGGTGGGCACGGGGGGCGCCTGAACCCCAAATTGGGCACCTGAACCCCAAATTTGGCACCTGTGAACCCTGAATTTGGCACCTGAGCTCTGTATTCGGCACCTGAACCCCAAATTTGGCACCTGACCTCTGGATTTGGCACCTCTGACTCCAAATATTTGGCACCTGAACCCCAAATTTGGCATCTATGAACCCCAAATTTGGCATCTGTGAACCCTGAATTTGGCACCTGAGCTCTGTATTCGGCACCTGAACCCCAAATTTGGCACCTGAGCTCCAGATTTGGCACCTGTAACTCCCAAATTTGGCACCTGAGATCCAGATTTGGCACCTGTGACTCCCAAATTTAGCACTGAGATCCAGATTTGGCACCTGAGCTCCAGATTTGGCACCTGTGACTCCCAAATTTGGCACGTGAGCTCCAGATTTGGCACCTCTGAACCCCAAATTTGGCACCTGAGCTCTGGATTTGGCACCTGTCACTCCCAAATTGGGCACCTGAGCTGTGGATTTGGCACCTCTGACCCCAGTTTTTGGCAGCTGAGCCCCAAATTTGGCACCTGAACCCCAAATTTGGCACTTGAGCTCTGTATGTGGCACCTGAACCCCAAATTTGGCACTTGACTTCCAGATTTGGCACCTGAGCTGTGGATTTGGCACCTGAACCCCAAATTTGGCACCTGTGCTCCAGATTTGGCACCTGTGACTCCCAAATTTGGCACTTGGGCTCCATATTTGGCACCTCTGAACCCCAAATTTGGCTTTTTTGGGCTCAGGTGCTCCAGAAATCTCCCAAGTTTGTCACCTGTGGATGCCAAATTTGGGGTTTTCTTTGGATCAGGTGCTTCAAGAACCCCAAAATTGGGTTTATTTTGGGATCAGGTGTTCTGAGAATCCCCAAATTTAGATTTTTGGGATCAGGTCACCCAAGAATCCCCAAATTTGAGTTTTTCTCCCCAATCCTGAATTTTTTCATTCCCAGATCATCCGAACGTTCCGGATCGAGACCCGCAAAGCCTCCAAGGCCGTGGCCCGGCGCAAGGTGAGGGGAGATGGGATTTACCTGGGAATGGGAAAAATGGGATTTACCTGGGAATGGGAAAAATGGGATTTACCTGGGAATGGGGAAATGGGATTTACCTGGGAATGGGAAAAATGGGGTTTCCCTGGGAATGGGGAAATGGGATTTACCTGGGAATGGGAAATATGGGATTTACCTGGGAATGGGAAAAATGGCATTTACCTGGGAATGGGGAAATGGGATTTACCTGGGAATGGGATTTACCTGGGAATGGGAAAAATGGGATTTACCTGGGAATGGGATTTATCTGGGAATGGGGAAATGGCATTTACCTGGGAATGGGGAAATGGCATTTACCTGGGAATAGGATTTACCTGGGAATGGGAAAAATGGGATTTACCTGGGAATGGGATTTATCTGGGAATGGGAAATGGGGTTTACCTGGGAATGGGGAAATGGGATTTACCTGGGAATGGGAAAAATGGGATTTACTTGGAAATGGGAAAAATGGGATTTACCTGGGAATGGGATTTATCTGGGAATGGGGAAATGGCATTTACCTGGGAATGGGGAAATGTGATTTACCTGGGAATGGGATTTACCTGGGAACGGGGAAAAAAATGGGATTTACCTGGAATGGGGAAATTGGATTTACCTGGGAATGGGGAAATGGGATTTACCTGGGAATGGGAGTTGCCTGGGAATGGGGAAATGGGATTTACCTGGGAATGGGATTTACCTGGGAATGGGGAAATAGGATTTACCTGGGAATGGGAAAAATGGGATTTACCTGGGAATGGGATTTACCTGAGGATTTACCTGAGAATGAGATTTATCTAAAAATAGGATTTACCTGGAAATGGGAAAAATGGGATTTACGTGGGAATGGGGGAAAAAATGGGATTTACCTGGAATGGGGAAATTGGATTTACCTGGGAATGGAAAAATGGGATTTATCTGGGAATGGGAAAAATGGGATTTACCTGGGAATGGGGAGATGGGATATACCTGGTAATGGGAAAAATGGGATTTACCTGAAAATAGGATTTACCTGGTAACGAGATTTACCTGAAAATGTTAAAATTGGGATTTTCAGGCTCCTTTTTCCCCATTTTTCCCCCCAGAACTGGAAGAAATTTGGGAATTCCGAGTTCGACGCCCCTGGGCCCAACGTGGCCACGACGACCGTGAGCGACGACGTCTTCATGACCTTCATCACCAGCAAGGAGGTGAGGGACAGGTGGGACAGGTGAGGGACAGGTGAGACAGGTGAGGGTGGTCACAGGTGGGATAGGTGAGAGGAACAGGTGGAGACAGGTGAGACAGGTGGGACAGGTGGGACAGGTGAGAGAGGTGAGACAGGTGAGGGACAGGTGGGACAGGTGAGACACAGGTGGGAGAGGTGAGACAGGTGAGGGACAGGTGGGACAGGTGAGGGACAGGTGGGACAGGTGAGGGATAGGTGGGACAGGTGAGAGAGGTGGAGACAGGTGAGGACAGGTGAGCACAGGTGAGGTGGGGGCAGGTGAGCACAGGTGAGGGACAGGTGGGAACATGTGGGACAGGTGAGAGAGGTGAGGAACAGATGAGACAGGTGTGCTCAGGTGTGTCCATGCCCAGATGTGGGGGCTCAGGTGTGTGTTCAGGTGTGCTCAGATGTGTGCTCAGGCATCCTCAGGTATACTCAGGTGTGTGCTCAGGTGTGTTCAGATGTGCTCAGGTGCGCTCAGGAGTGTCCCCACGTATATCCAGGTGTGTGTTCAGGTATTCCCAGGTGTCCCCAGGTGTGCTTAGGTGTGTTCAGATATGCTGAGGTGTCCCTAGGTGTGCTCAGGTGTGTGTTCAGGTATACCCAGGTGTGCTCAGGTGTGTCACCTGTCCCCCCAGGACCTGAACTGCCAGGAGGGGGAGGATCCTGTTAGGATCCCTAGGTGTGCTCAGGAGTTCCCAGGTGTGCTCAGGTGTGCTCAGGTGTATGTTCAGGTGTTCCCAGGTGTGCTCAGGTGTGTGTTCAGGTATACCCAGGTGTGCTCAGGTGTGTGCTCAGGTGTATGTTCAGGTGTTCCCAGGTGTGCTCAGATGTGTCACCTGTTCCCCAGGACCTGAACTGCCAGGAGGGGGAGGATCCTGTTAGGATCCCTAGGTGTGCTCAGGTGTTCCCAGGTGTGCTCAGGTGTATGTTCAGGTGTTCCCAGGTGTGGTCAGGTGTGTGCTCAGGTATACCCAGGTGTGCTCAGGTGTGTCCCCTGTCCCCCCCAGGACCTGAACTGCCAGGAGGGGGAGGATCCTGTTAGGATCCCCAGGTGTGCTCAGGTGTGTGCTCAGGTGTGTGTTCAGGTGTACCCAGGTGTGCTCAGGTGTGTCACCTGTCCCTTGCAGGACCTGAACTGCCAGGAGGAGGAGGACCCCATGAACAAGCTCAAGGGCCAGAAGATCGTGTCCTGCCGCATCTGCAAGGGCGACCACTGGACCACGCGCTGCCCCTACAAGGACACGCTGGGGCCCATGCAGAAGGAGCTGGCTGAGCAGCTGGGGCTGTCCACGGGGGAGAAGGAGAAACTCCCGGGGGGTAGGGACCCAAATCCCAAATTTTGGGGAATTTTGGGAATTTTTCCCACCTTTTCCCCGTTTTTGTTGCGTTATGTGGCCCCGAGGTCACCATGGTAGCCCCAAGGGTCCCTGTGGTGGCCTCGAGCACAAGGAGCTCCACGGGGGAGAAGGAGAAACTCCCAGGGGGTAGGGACCCGAAATCCCAAATTTTTGGTGAATTTTGGGAATTTTTTCCTGATTTTTCTCCGTTTCTGTGTGATGCTGTGAGTGGTGGTAGCCCCAGTGGTCCCTGTGGTAGCCCCATGCAGAATGAGCAGCTGGGGCTGTCCACGGGGGAGAAGGAGAAACTCCCGGGGGGTAAGGACCCCAAAATCCCAAATTTTGGGGGAATTTTGGGGAATTTTTCCTGCCTTTTTCCGCCTGTCTCACCTGTCACCACCTGTCCTTCACCTCTCTCACCTGTCCCCATTGTCCCCATGTGTCCCATCTGTCCCCACCTGTCTCTCACCTGTCCCACTTGTCCCTCACTTCTCTCACCTGTCCCACCCACTTCTCACCTGTCTCTCACCTGTCCTACCTGTCTCTCACCTGCCTCTCACCTGTCCCCACCTCTTACCTGTCCCTCCTCACATCTCACCTGTCCCTTACTTGTCTCACCTTTCCCTCACCTCTCTCACCTGTCCCACCTGTCCCTCACCTGTCCCACCTGTCCCTCACTTCTCTCACCTGTCCCACCTGTCTCACCTGTTCGACCTGTCCCCCACCTGTCTCACCTGTCCCTCACCTGTCCCACCTGTCCCACCTGTCCCACTGTCCCTGCAGAGCCGGAGCCGGTGGCCGCCCAGGTGAGCAAGACGGGCAAGTACGTCCCGCCCAGCCTGAGGGACGGCGCCAGCCGGCGCGGGGAGTCCATGCAGCCCAACCGCCGGGGTGAGCACCTGGGGGGGAAAAAACACACCTGGGCACACCTGGGGGGGAGAGAAACACACCTGGGGGGAGAGAAACACACCTGGGGGGGAAAAACACACCTGGGGGGGAGAGAAACACACACACCTGGGGGGAGAGAAACACACCTGGGCACACCTGGGGGGGAGAGAAACACACCTGGGGGGGAGAGAAACACACCTGGGCACACCTGGGGGGGTAAAAAATATACCTGGGGGGAAAAACACACCTGGGCACACCTGGGGGGGAGAGAAACACACCTGGGGGGGAAAAACACACCTGGCACACCTGGGAGGGAGAGAAACACACCTGGGGGGGAAAACACACCTGGGGGGGTAAAAAATATACCTGGGGGGAAAAACACACCTGGGGGGGAGGAAAACACACCTGGGGGGAGAGAAACACACCTGGGGGGAGAGAAACACACCTGGGGGGGAGAGAAACACACCTGGGGGGGTAAAAAATATACCTGGGGGGAAAAACACACCTGGGGGGGAGGAAAACACACCTGGGCACACCTGGGGGAGGAAAAACACACCTGGGGGGGAGAAAAACACACTTGGGGGGAGAGAAACACACCTGGGGGAAGAAAAACACACCTGGGGGGGGGTAAAAACACACCTGGGGGGGAAAAAAATATACCTGGGGGGAAAAACACACCTGGGGGGGAGAAAAACACACCTGGAGGGGAGAGAAACACACCTGGGGGGAGAAAAACACACCTGGGGGGAGAGAAACACACCTGGGGGAAGAAAAACACACCTGGGGGGGGTAAAAACACACCTGGGGGGGATAAAAGCACAACTGGGCACACCTGGAGGGAGAAAAAACACACCTGGGCACACCTGGGCACACCTGGAGCACACCTGGGGCCCTTTTGGGCACACTTGGGCACACCTAAGACACACCTGGGATACACCTGGGATATACCTGGGGCCCTTTGGGCACACCTAAGACACACCTGGGGCACACCTGTGACACACCTGGAGCCCTTTGGGCACACCTTGGCACACCTAAGACACACCTGGGATACACCTGGAGCCCTTTTGGCACACCTAAGACACACCTGGGGCACACCTGGGACACACCTGGAGCCCTTTGGGCACACCTGGGACACACCTGGGGCCCTTTTGGCACACCTAAGACACACCTGTGCACACCTGGGGCCCTTTTGGGCACACCTGAGCACACCTGAGCACACCTGATGCCCCCCGTGTGTCCCAGCCGACGACAACGCCACCATCCGCGTCACCAACCTGTCGGAGGACACGCGCGAGACCGACCTGCAGGAGCTGTTCCGCCCCTTCGGCTCCATCTCCCGCATCTACCTGGCCAAGGACAAGACCACGGGCCAGTCCAAGGTCAGAGAACACCTGGGGAACACCTGGGTGCACCTGGGCACACCTGGGATACACCTGGGCACACCTGGGGAACACCTGGGATACACCTGGGGAACACCTGGGTGCACCTGGGGAACACCTGGGATACACCTGGGCACAGCTGGGGGCACCTGGGATACACCTGGGTGCACCTGGGGAACAACAGGGTGCACCTGGGCTCACCTGGGATACACCTGGGCACAGCTGGGTGCACCTGGGGAACACCTGGGTGCACCTGGGATACACCTGGGCACACCTGGGGAACACCTGGGTGCACCTGGGCACACCTGGGCTCAGCCCCACTCCTGCTTTGCCCAATTTCCCAGTTTTTACCCCAATTTCCTGAGCCTTAACCCCATTTTCCCCAGGTTTTTACCCCAATTTCCCCCCATTTTTCCCCATTTCCCCAGATTTCCCCTATTTCCTATTTTCCTGGTTTTCCCCATTTCCCGGTTTCTCATCCCAATTTCCCTGTTTGTTTTTCCCATTTCCCTGTTTGTTTTTTCCCTGTTTGTTTTTTCCCAATTTCCCGGTTTCTCACCCTGTTTTTCCCCATTTCCCAGTTTCTCACCCCGTTTTTCCCCACTTTTCCTAATTTCCCAGTTTCTCACCCTGTTTTTCCCCATTTTTCCCAATTTCCCTGTTTGTATTTTCCCAATTTCCCAGTTTCTCATCCTGTTTTTCCCCATTTTTCCTAATTTCCCAGTTTCTCACCCTGTTTTTCCCCATTTCCCAGTTTCTCACCCCGTTTTTCCCAATTTCCCGGTTTCTCACCCTGGTTTCCCAGTTTCTCACCCCATTTTTCCCAATTTCCCGGTTTCTCACCCTGGTTTCCCAGTTTCTCACCCCATTTTTCCCAATTTCCCGGTTTCTCACCCTGGTTTCCCAGTTTCTCACCCTGTTTTTCCCCATTTCCCAGTTTCTCACCCCGTTTTTCCTAATTTCCCAGTTTCTCACCCCGTTTTTCCCAATTTCCCGGTTTCTCACCCTGGTTTCCCAGTTTCTCACCCCGTTTTTCCCAATTTCCCGGTTTCTCACCCCGGTTTCCCCGTTTGTTTTTCCCAATTTCCCGGTTTCTCACCCCGGTTTCCCCGCAGGGTTTTGCCTTCATCAGCTTCCACCGGCGCGAGGACGCGGCGCGAGCGATCGCGGGCGTGTCGGGCTTCGGCTACGACCACCTGATCCTCAACGTGGAGTGGGCCAAGTACGCACACCTGGGGCACCTGGGAACTCACCTGGGCACACCTGGGGGGTTAAACTCACCTGGGGCACCTGGGAACTCACCTGGGGCACCTGGGGGTTATACACACCTGGGAACTCACCTGGGGGAGTTATACACACCTGGGAACTCACCTGGGGGGTTACACACACCTGGGAACTCACCTGGGCACACCTGGGGGGTTACACACAACTGGGAACTCACCTGGGCACACCTGGGGCACCTGGGAACTCACCTGGGCACACCTGGGGGTTATACACACCTGGGAACTCACCTGGGGGGTTACACACACCTGGGAACTCACCTGGGCACACCTGGGGGGTTACACACAACTGGGAACTCACCTGGGCACACCTGGGGCACCTGGGAACTCACCTGGGGGGTTACACACACCTGGGCACACCCACCTGATCCTCAACGTGGAGTGGGCCAAGTACGGCACACCTGGGGCACCTGGGAACTCACCTGGGCACACCTGGGGGGGTTACACACACCTGGGAACTCACCTGGGGGAGTTATACACACCTGGGAACTCACCTGGGCACACCTGGGGGGGTTACACACACCTGGGAACTCACCTGGGGGAGTTATACACACCTGGGAACTCACCTGGGGGGTTATACACACCTGGGAACTCACCTGGGCACACCTGGGGGGTTACACACACCTGAGAACTCACCTGGGCACACCTGGGGGGTTACACACACCTGGGAACTCACCTGGGCACACCTGGGGGGGTTACACACACCTGGGCACACCCACCTGATCCTCAACGTGGAGTGGGCCAAGTATGGCACACCTGGGGTGTTATACACACCTGGGCACACCTGGGGGAGTTATACACACCTGGGCACACCTGGGGTGTTATACACACCTGGGCACACCTGGGGGGTCACACACACCTGGGCACACCTGGGGGGTCACACACACCTGGGCACACCTGGGGGAGTTATACACACCTGGGAACTCACCTGGGCACACCTGGGGCACCTGGGAACTCACCTGGGGGGTTACACACACCTGGGCACACCCACCTGATCCTCAACGTGGAGTGGGCCAAGTACGGCACACCTGGGGCACCTGGGAACTCACCTGGGCACACCTGGGGGGGTTACACACACCTGGGAACTCACCTGGGGGAGTTATACACACCTGGGAACTCACCTGGGCACACCTGGGGGGGTTACACACACCTGGGAACTCACCTGGGGGAGTTATACACACCTGGGAACTCACCTGGGGGGTTATACACACCTGGGAACTCACCTGGGCACACCTGGGGGGTTACACACACCTGAGAACTCACCTGGGCACACCTGGGGGGTTACACACACCTGGGAACTCACCTGGGCACACCTGGGGGGGTTACACACACCTGGGCACACCCACCTGATCCTCAACGTGGAGTGGGCCAAGTATGGCACACCTGGGGTGTTATACACACCTGGGCACACCTGGGGGAGTTATACACACCTGGGCACACCTGGGGTGTTATACACACCTGGGCACACCTGGGGGGTCACACACACCTGGGCACACCTGGGGGGTCACACACACCTGGGCACACCTGGGGGAGTTATACACACCTGGGAACTCACCTGGGCACACCTGGGGGGTCACACACACCTGGGCACACCTGGGGGTCTCTCCCCTGCCCTGACTCCTCTTCCCCCCCCAGACCCTCCACCAACTGAGCCGCTCCCAGTTCACTCCAGCGGGCGCCGGGATCCCAGTCTGGACCAGTTCAGCACCAGGGAATCCCAGTCTGGACCAGTTCAGCACCAGGGGAATCCCAGTCTGGACCAGTTCAGCACCAGGGGATCCCAGTCTGGGCCAGTTCAGCACCAGGGGATCCCAGTCTGGGCCAGTTCAGCACCAGGGAATCCCAGTCTGGACCAGTTCAGCACCCGGGGATCCCAGTCTGGGCCAGTTCAGCACCAGGGGATCCCAGTCTGGGCCAGTCCAGCACCAGGGGATCCCAGTCTGGACCAGTTCAGCACCAGGGGATCCCAGTCTGGGCCAGTTCAGCACCAGGGGATCCCGGTCTGGCACCAGTGGGCACCAATTCAACACCAGTTCAGCACCAGTGGGTCCCAGTTTGGCACCAGTGGGTCCCAGTCTGGCACCAGTGGGCACCAGTTTGGTCCCAGTTTGGCACTGGTGGGTGCCAGTTCCACACCAGTGGGTCCCAGTTTGGTCCCAGTTTGGATCCATTTCGTCCCAGTTTGGTCCCAGTTTGGATCCATTTCGTCCCAGTTTGGTCCCAGTTTGGTCCCAGTTTGGTCCCAGTTCAATAAAAGCCCCCTGGGATTTTTGGCTCATCCTGATGTTTCCAGCTGGAAAAAAACCCGGAAATTTTGGGTGGGAAAAATGGAAATTTTGGGATTAAAAATGGGGATTTGGGGACTAAAAATGGGGATTTTGGGGTTAAAAATGGGGATTTTTGGATTAAAAACGGGAATTTTTGGGTGGGAAAAATGGGGATTTTGGGATTAAAAATGGGGATTTTGGGGAGGGAAAATGGGAATTTTGGGAGGAAAACCAGGAATTTTGGGAGGGGGAAGTGGGACTTGGGCAGAAAAAAATGGGAATTTGGGGTGGAAAGAGGATTTGGACTGGAAAAATGGGAATTATGGGTAGAAAATTGGAGATTTTGGGTGAGAAAAATGGGATTTATCCTGGAAAAACGAAATTAGGGGTTGGGAAAAAATGGATTTTGGGGTGGGAAAGGAAATTTTGGGTGGGAAAAGGGAGATTTTGGAGTAGAAAATTGGGATTTTTTTTTCCTGGAAAAAAGAGAGACACGAAATTTGGGGTGGATCCAACTTTATTCTCACTCCCAAAAAATGGTGAAAAAAAAACAAAACCAAAAAAACAGCAGGATGAGATTTTTTTGGGATTTCAGGGTTCTGAGTTTGGATTTTGGGGTTTCTGGGTGAGATTTTTTTTTTTTTTTTCTTTTTTCCTGTTCCAGACTGGAATTTTTTTTTTTTTTTTTTGGGTTCTTTCTGGTTGGGATTTTGAGGTTCTGCCTAAAATTTTGGGTTTCCTGGATAGAATTCTGGGGTTCTAAATTTGGAATTCTGGGTTCTGTGTTTGGATTTTAGGGGCTCCAGGTCAGGATTTTGGGGTTCTGAGTTTGGGATTTTGGGGATTCTGGATTTGAATTTTGGGGTTCCTGGGTACAATATTTCAGTTCCTGACTGGAATTTTTGGGATCCAGGTCAGGATTTCGGGGTTCTGAATTTGGATTTTGGGGTTCTGGATTTGGATTTTGAAATTCCAGGATGAGAATTTGGGGTTTTTGATTTGACTTTTTGGGTTCTGTGTTTGGATTTCGGGGTTCCTGGGTGAGATTTTTCAGTTCCTGGTTGGGATTTTGGTGTTCTCTGTTTGAATTTTGGGGTTCCAGGTTTGGAATTTGGGGTTCCAGGTCGGGATTTTGGGGTCCTCTGTTTGAATTTTGGAGTTCCAGGTTGGGGTTTGGGGGTTCCAGGTTGGGAATTTGGGGGTCCTGGATGGGATTTTGGGGTTCCAGGCTGAGACTTCGGGATTCTCTGTTCGAATTTTGGGGCTCTGTGTTTGAATTTTGGAGTTCCAGGTTTGGAATTTGGGGTTCCAGGTCGGGAATTTGGGGTTCTCTGTTTGGATTTTGGAGTTCCAGGTTGGAATTTTGGGGTTCCAGGTTGGGATTTTGGGGTTCCATGTTGGGAATTCGGGTTTTTCTTCCGCCGTTTCCGGGCTCCGGGGGCGCCCGAGGGGCTTCGCTTCCTCTTGGAGCTGCTGGGGAACAAATCTGGGAAAAAAGAGGAAAAAATGGGAATTTAGAGAGGGAAAAAAATGGGAATTTGGGAGAAAAAATGGAATTAAGGGAGGGGGGGGGAAATTGGGATTTGGGAGGAAAATATGGAATTTGACGGAAAAAATTGGATGAAGGGGGGAAAAAAGAGTTTGGGGGAAAAATGGGATTTGGAGAAAAAAATGGGATTTAGGGATTAAGAAATTGGGATTTGGAGGAAAAACTGAGATTGGGAAGGAATAAAAATGGGATTTGGGGAGGAAATTGGGATTTGGGGAGAAAAAATTGGAATTTAGGGAAAAAAAATTTGGGATTTCAGAGGGAAAAATTGGAATTTGTGGATAAAAAATCTGGGATGGGGGAAATGGGATTGAGGGGAAAAATGGGATTTGGAAGGAATAAAAATGGGATTGGGGGGGAAATTCGGGATTTAGGGATAAAAAATTGGGATTTGGGATAAAAATTTGGGATTTGGGGATAAAAATTTGGGATTTGGGGTAAGAAATTGGGATTTGGGGTCGGGGGTGGCACTGGAAGTGTCAGAGCGTTTACTTTGATCCCAAATCACGGAAATTCAGGAATTTTGCATCATCAGCCACTTCCGGGAGGAAAATCTCCAAAATCACCTGGAAACCCCAAAACTCACCTGGAAACCCCCAAATCTTCTTCTGTACCCCTCCAAAACACACCTGGATCCCCCCAACCTCACCTGGAAACCCCAAAATTTCTACCTGGATTCCCCAAACTCACCTGGAAAACTCAGAATTTCTACCTGGATTCCCCCCCAGCCTCACCTGGAAATTCTGTAACTCACCTGAAATCCCCAAAATTTTCATTGTCCCCTTCCCAACTCACCTGGATCCCAAACTCACCTGGAAATCCCAACATTTCTACCTGGACATTCCCAAACTCACCTGAATCTCAAACTCACCTGGACCCCAAAACTCACCTGAACCCCCTCAATCTCACCTGGAAAACCCGAAGTCCCCACAGAGCTCACCTGGACGCCAACCTTACCTGCAAATCCCAAGCTCACCTGGATCCCAAACACATCTGGATCCCCCCCAAGCTCACCTGGAAATCCCAAAATTTCCACCTGTCCCCCCCTCACCTGTATCAGGCTCCTCCCCCATCTCACCTGTCCCCCCCCCCAGTCTCACCTGTATCAGGCTCCTCCCCCTCTCACCTGTGTCAGGCTCCTCCCCTCTCACCTGTATCAGGCTCCTCCCCCTCTCACCTGTATCAGGCTCCTCCCCTCTCACCTGTATCAGGCTCCTCCCCCCTCACCTGTATCAGGCTCCTCCCCTCTCACCTGTATCAGGCTCCTCCCCCTCTCACCTGTATCAGGCTCCTCCCCTCTCACCTGTGTCAGGCTCCTCCCCCTCTCACCTGTGTCAGGCTCCTCCCCATCTCACCTGTCCCCATCTCACCTGTCCCCTCTCATCTCACCTGTGTCAGGCTCCTCCCCCAGTCTCACCTGTCCCCCCCAGTCTCACCTGTCCCCTCCCCTCTCACCTGTGTCAGGCTCCTCCCCCAGCTCCTCTCTGTAATATTCGGCGTCGTCCTCGTCCGACGGCTCCGCCTCCCCTGCCTCAGGTGCGCCGGGGTCCTCGACGTCACTGTCACCTGAGGGGTCACCTGGGCCACCTGCAGCCCGGCCCATCCCAGCCAGGCTGCGCTCCCTGGGAGAGACAGGTGAGACAGGTGAGAAGGGACAGGTGAGAAAAGACAGGTGGGACAGGGGAGGGACAGGTGGGGCAGGTGAGAAAGGTGAGGCAGGTGAGAGGCGACAGGTGAGAGGAGATAGGTGAGGTGGGGGGGACAGGTGAGTTTTAGGGTTTCCAGGTGACTTTTGGGGTTTCCAGGTGAGGGGGGACAGGTAAGGGACAGGTGAAGGACAGATGAGGCAGGTGAGGGACAGGTGAGAGGGGACAGGTGAGTTCTGGGGCTTCCAGGTGAGTTTGGGGGGGGGGGGTTTCCAGGTGAGAGGGGAGAAATAAGGGACAGGCACACCTGAGCCCTCCCCTGTGTTCCTCACCTGAGCTTCACCTGTTCCTCACCTGTCGCTCACCTGTCTCACCTGTGTCTCACCTGTCCCTCACCTGTGCTCACCTCTCACCTGTCTCACCTGTCCCTCACCTGTGCTCACCTCTCACCTGTCTCACCTGTGCTCACCTGTCTCACCTGTGTCTCAGCCTCTGCTGCCGTTTCCTCTCCAGGTCCTGCTCCTGCTTCCGGCGCCGCTCCGCCTTCACCTGCAGCCGCTGCTCCTTCCGGGCCAGCAGCTCCCGCAGCTCCTCCTCACCTTTGGGGGCTGGGGGAACACCTGGGATCAGCTGGGGACACCTGAGATCACCTGGGTACACCTGAGCACACCTGAGATACACCTGGGATCAGCTGGGGACACCTGAGATACACCTGAGATCAGCTGGGTGCACCTGGGTACATCTGAGATACACCTGTCCCAGGTGAGTCACTCACCCAGCCCATGGTACAGGATGTTGCCCTGTGCCAGGTGTCCCCAAGTGTGTCCCCAGGTGTCCCTCACCTGTCCCAGGTGTGTCCCTCACCTGTCCCCAGGTGTCCCTCACCTGTCCCAGGTGTGTCACTCACCCAGCCCGTGGTACAGGACGTTGCCCTGGCCCAGCCCCTCCTCCACCTTCACCAGCTGCAGCGTCAGACGGGGCCCGATCTGGGACAGGGACAGAGGGACAGACAGACATGGGGACAGGGACAGACAGACAGGGACAGACAGACATGGGGACAGAGGGACAGGGACAGACAGATGCAGACGGACCCCGGTGAGCTGCGGTGGCAGCATCCCCACCTGTCCCCACCTCCTGGTGTCCCCGTGTGCCCTTCGTGTCCCCAATGTCCCCAGTGCCACCCCAAGGTCCCTTCAGGGTCCCCAATGTCCCCAGTGCCACCCCAAGGTCCCTTCAGGGTCCCCAGTGTCACCCCAATGTCCCCAGTGTCACCTCAGTCAGCCTGACTGCGCTCTGCTGTGTCACCCCAATGTCCCAGTGATGTCCCCAATGTCCCAATGTCCCCTCAGTGTCACCTCAGTCAGCCTGACCGTGCTCTGCTGTGTCACAGTGTTGCCCCTCCCGGAGCAGTTCTGTGGCAGTTCCCCAGTGTCCCCAATGTCCCAGTGATGTCCCCAATGTCCCCAATGTCCCCCCAATGTCCCCAGTGTCCCCATTGTCACCTCTGTCAGTCTCACTGCGCTCTGCTGTGTCGCAGCGTTGCCCCTCCCGGAGCAGTTCTGTGGCAGTTCCAGAACGTTCTGGGGCCCGTCCGGCTCCGCCTCGCTCTCGGACAGCAGCGCCTCCCTGGGGACAGCACAGGGACAGGTGACATCTCTGGGGACAGGACAGGGACAATGCTGGGGACAGGGACAGGACAGGGACAGCACAGGGACAGGTGACATCTCTGGGGACAGGACAGGGACAATGCTGGGGACAGGGACAGGACAGGGACAGCACAGGGACAATGCTGGGGACAATGCTGGTGACAGGTACAGCAGCGCCTCCCTGGGGACAGGGGAGGGACAGGGACAGGTGACATCTCTGGGGACAGGGACAATGCTGGGGACAGGACAGGGACAATGCTGGGGACAGGGACAGGGACAGGTGACATCTCTGGGGACAGGGACAGGACAGGTGACATCTCTGTGAGTGTCCCCAGGTGTCAAGTCCCCCACACCCTCCTTGTCCCCCCTCAATGTCCCCACAATGTCCCCAGTGTCCCCTCAGTGTCCCCAGTGTCCCCTCAGTGTCCCCAGTGTCCCTGTGATGTCCCCAGTGTCCCCAGTGTCCCTCACCCCGTCAGCAGCTGGCTGACATCCTCCATCCTGCTCAGGTTGGGGAATTTCTCCCGCAGGATTTTCCGGAGCCCCCGGCTGAGCCCCACGGGCACCACCTGGATACTGCTGGAATTGGGGAGAAAAAACGGGAATTTGGGAAAAAAACCATGGAAAAATGGGAATTTGGGAGTGGGGGCACCACCTGGATACTGCTGGGATTGGGGAGAAAAAACGGGAATTTGGGAAAAAAACCATGGAAAAATGGGAATTTGGGAATGGGGGAACCACCTGGATACTGCTGGGATTGGGGAGAAAAAACGGGAATTTGGGAAAAAAACAAGGAAAAATGGGAATTTGGGAATGGGGGCACCACCTGCACAGTGCTGGGATTGGGGAGAAAACATGGAAAAATGGGAATTGGGGAAAAAAAACAGGAATTTGGGAATGTGGGAACCACCTAGATACTGCTGGGATTTGGGGGAAAAAACGGGAATTTGGGAAAAAACATGGAAAAATGGGAATGTGGGAACCACCTGGACTCTGCTGGGATTGGGGAAAGAAACTGGGAATTTGGAAAAAAAATACGGGAAATTGAGAATTTGGGGAAAAATGTGGGGAAAATGGAAATTTGGGAAAAAACATGGAAAAAATGAGAACTGGGGAAAAAAAAACACGGAAAAATGGGTTTTGGAGAAAAATGGGAATTGGGAATTTGGGCATTTTGGATTTGGGGATTTTGGGACTTTTGGATTTTGGGAACTGGGGAATTTGGGTTTTTAGGAATTTGGGATTTTGAAAGTTTGGGAATTTGAGATTTTGGGACTTTGGGAATTTAGGACTTTGGAATTCTGGGAACTGGGGTTTTGGGGATCTGGAGAATTCAGGACTTTGGGATTTTGGGACTTTGGGAATTCAGGAATTTAAGATTTTGGGAATTTGAGGTTTTAGAAATTTGGGAACTCAGGGATATGGACATGGAGAATTCAGGATTTTGGGATTTTGAGAATTTGGGTTTTGGGGACTTTGGGATTTTGGAAACTCAGGATTTGGGGACTTTGGGAATTCAGGATTTGGGGATTTTGGGAATTAAGAAATTTGGGACTTTAGGATTTGGTGAATTTGGGAATTCAGGACTTCGGGAATTTGGGGATTTCGGAATTTTAGGAATTAAGAAATTTGGGATTTTAAGAGTTGGGGAATTTGGGGAATTTAGGAATTGGGATTTTGGGAATTTGGGGCTCACTAGTGGCGGAGCTGCAGGTGCTGAGAGTCGGAGTCGTAGGAGACGAGCAAACAGCGGCGGATGGAGTTCAGATTGACCTGGGAAAAATGGGAAAAAATGGAAAAAAATGGGAAAAACGGGAAATGGGAAAATGGGAAATGGGAAAAATGGGAAATGAGGGGAATGGGAAAAATGGGAAAAAAATGGGAAAAATGGGGGAAATGGGAAAAATGGGAAAAATCCCCTTTCCCATCCCTCTCCGCATTCCCAGATCCAAAATCCTTTTTCCCCTGTTCCCAAATCCCAAACCCCAAATCCTAAAATTCCCCATTCCCAAATCCCAATTCCCCATTTTCCAAAAACCCAAATCCTGAATTCCAAACACCCAAACCCCAACCCCCAAATCCCGAATTCCCAAACCCCAAATTCCCAAACTTCACATTTCAAGTTCCCAAACCCCAAGTCCCCATTTCCCCCTTCCCAACCCCAAACTCCCAAATTCCCAAACCCCAAATCTCCAAACCCCAAACCCCAAATTCCCAAACCCCAAACCCCAGATTTTCACCCCCAGACCTCAAACCTCAAATTTTCACCCCCAAACCCCAAATTCCTAAACCTCAAATTTTCACCCCCAAACCCCAAATTCCCAAACATCAAATCCCAAATTCCCAACCCCAAATTCTGAATTTCCAAACCCAAATTTCCTGCCCCCAAACCCCAAATTCCCAAACCCCAAACCCCAAATTTTCGCCCCCAAACCCCAAATTTTCGCCCCCAAACCCCAAATTTTCGCCCCCAAACCCCGAATTCCCTCCGTCCCCACCTTGTGCACGTTGATTTTGGGGAACATCCCCTGGAACATCCCGGCCATCAGCTTCACCTGCATCTGGGGCTCCCCAAAATTCCCCAAAATCAGCAGGGGGGGGTGGCGGAACTGCTGCTCGTGCATCCGGTGCCGCCGCAGCGCCGACACCACGTCCCTCACCAGGGAGTACTGGGGGGAAATGGGGTGAAAAATGGGGAAAATGGGAAAAAGTGGGTTAAATCCTCAAAAAAATCCCCAAATCCTAAAAAATCCCCCAAAAAATCCAGCCCAGAATCCCAAAAAAATCCCCAAAAATCCCCCAGTGCATCCGGTGCCGCCGCAGCGCCGACACCATGTCCCTCACCAGGGAGTACTGGGGTTGGGAAAAAAAATGTGAAAAATGGGGAAAATGGGAAAAATGGGAAAAATGTATAAAATGGGGTTAAATCCTAAAAAAATCCCCAAAAAAGTCCAGCCCAGAATCCCAAAAAAACCCCCAAAAATCCCCCAGTGCATCCGGTGCCGCCGCAGCGCCGACACCACATCCCTCACCAGGGAGTACTGGGGGGGAAATGGGGTGAAAAATGGGGAAAATGGGAAAAATGTGAAAAATGTATAAAATGGGGTTAAATCCTAAAAAATCCCCCCAAAAATCCAGCCTAGAATCCAAAAAACCCCCAAAAATCCCCCAGTGCATCCGGTGCCGCCGCAGCGCCGACACCACGTCCCTCACCAGGGAGTACTGGGGAGAAATGGGGTGAAAAATGGGGAAAATGGGAAAAAATGGGAAAAATGTATAAAATTGGGTTAAATCCTAAAAAATAAAAAAAAAATCCAGCCCAGAATCCCAAAAAAACCCCAAAAATCCCCAGAACTGCTGCTCAAAAATCAATCCAGAATTCCCAAAAAAAACCCTCAAAAAATATCCCTGGGATCAACCTCTCCCCCAGGATTCCTTAAAAATTCCCAAAATTCCTGAATTTCTGGACTCACCTGCAGAACTTTGAAAGTCAAGGTGGGACCCCCTGGCAGCCGGAAAATTTTCTGGGAAGGAGAAAAAGTTTCAAAAGGAGGAAAAATTCTGGGAAAATCCCAGAAAAATTCTGGGAAAATCCTGGGAAAATTTTGGGAAAATCCTGGAAAAATTCTGGGAATATCCCAGAAAAATTCTGGGAAAATCCCAGAAAAATCCTGGGAAAATCTCAGGAAAATCCTGGAAAAAATTCTGGGAAAATAAAAAAAAAATCCCAGAAAAATCCTGGAAAAATTCTGGGAAAATCCTGGAAAAATTCTGGGAAAATCCTGGGAAACTCCTCGGGAAATCCAAGGAAAATCCTTGGAAAATCCAGAAAAATCCCAGGGAAAAAAAATCCAGAAAATAAATATAAAAATCCTGAACAAAACTCTGAAAAATCTCAGAAAAATGCAAGAAAATCCCAGGAAAATCCTGGGGAAATCCAGGAAAAATCCCAGAAAATTTCCAGAAAAATCCAGAAAAAATGAAGGTAACAATCCAGACACAATCCCAGAAAAATCCAGGAAAATAAAGGCAAAAAATACTGGGAAATGAAGAAAAAATCCTGGAAAATCCAAGGAAAATTCTGGGAAAGTCCCTGGTAAATCCAGGAAAAAAACTAAAAACAACTCAGGAAAATCCAGGAACAATCCTAGAAAAATTCTGGGATAATCCAGGAAAAATACTGGGAAAATCCAGGGAAAATATGGAAAAATCCTGGGAAATTCCCAGAAAAATCCAGAAGAATTTAGGAAAAAATCCTGGGAAATGAAGGGAAAAATCCTGGGAAAATCCCAGGAAAAATTCCTGAAAAAAAACCAAGAAAAATCCCAGAAAAAACCAGCAAAAATCAAGGAAAAATCCAGGAAAATCCCAGAAAAATCCTGGGAAATTCCCTGAAAAAAACAGGAAAATCCCAGAAAAATCCTGGGAAATTCCCAGAAAAAAAAGGAAAAATCCAGGAAAATCCCAGAAAAATCTTGGGAAATTCCCTGAAAAAAACAGGAAAAATCAAGGAAAAATACAGGAAAAAAATCTGAAAAACATCCCAGAAAAATCCAGGAAATCCCAGAAAATAAGGGAGAAAAAAATTAAAAGATGAAAAGTAAAAAAAAAAACCAGAAACTTTGGAATTTTTTCCTTCTGGGATGGGCTGGAACCTCCAAAATTTGGGAATTCCAGATCCCAAATCCCAAATTCCCGACCAGGACCCATCAGAGCGTTTACTTTGAGATCAGTCACTGATCAACCTCCTGGAAAATTCTTTCATCCTCTGGGTCTGGGAAAGGTTTGGGGACCTGGAATTTCCCCCCCACCCCCCAAAAAAAATTCCCAAATTTCCCAGACTGACCAGGTTGATGCCAAACTGGGATTTGCTGAGCACCAGGAACTGGGAGACGCCCAAGGGCCCGGCCACGGCCACCAGGTCCCGCAGGGAGTTGCTGCGGCGCACCTGGAACAGAATTCCAAAAATTCCTGGGACTCAATCCCAAAAATTCCTGAGAATCCCAGAATTCCTGGGAGAGAGACCCCAAAATTCCAGGAAAAGACCCTGAAATTTCTGGGACTGACCCCAAAAATTCCTGGGATTGACCCCAAATATTCCTGGAACAGGATTCAAAAAATTGCTGGGACAGAACCCCAAAAATTCCTGGAACAGAATCCCAAAAATTCCTAGGAGAAACCCCAAAAACTCCTGGGACTGATCCCAAAAATTCCTGGGACTGACCCCAAAAATTCCTGGGAACAGAATTCCAAAAATTCCTGGGACTGACCCCAAATATTCCTGGGACAGAATCCCAAAAATTCCTGGAACAGAACCCCAAAAATTCCTGGAACAGAATCCCAAAAATTCCTGGGACTGAATCCCAAAAATTCCTGGGACAGAATCCCAAAAATTCCTAGGATTGACCCCAAAAATTCCAGGAAATGACCCCAGAATTCCAGGAAAAAAAACCAACAAAATTTCTGGAAAAACCCCAAAATTCCTGGGAGATCCCAAAATCCCAATATCCCAAATCCCAGCATTCCCAGTGTTCCCAGCATCACTCCCAGTACAATTCCCAGTACTCCCAGTATCCCCAGTCCCACCTGCAGGCTCCAGGCCGTGTAGGGCTCCATCACCCGCCGCAGGTCCCAGTATCCCAGTACCAATCCCAGTACCAATCCCAGTGTTCCCAGTATCACTCCCAGCACCATTCCCAGTATCCCCAGTACAATTCCCAGTACAATTCCCAGTATCCCTAGTATCCCCAGTCCCACCTGCAGGCTCCGGGCCGTGCAGGGCTCCATCACCCGCCGCAGGTCCCAGTATCCCAGTACCAATCCCAGTACCATTCCCAGCACCAATCCCAGTATCAATCCCAGTACCATTCCCAGTACCAATCCCAGCACCAATCCCATTACCGTTTCCATTATCCCCAGTATCACTCCCAGCACCATTCCCAGTATCCCCAGCACCATTCCCAGTATCCCCAGTATCCCCAGTCCCACCTGCAGGCTCCGGGCCGTGCAGGGCTCCATCAGCCGCCGCAGGTCCCAGTATCCCAGTACCAATCCCAGTACCAATCCCAGTACCAATCCCAGTACCAATCCCAGTGTTCCCAGTATCACTCCCAGCACCATTCCCAGTATCCCCAGTACTCCCAGCATCCCACCTGCAGGCTCCAGGCCGTGTAGGGCTCCATGACCCTCCTCAGCTCCCAATATCCCAGTACCAATCCCAGTGATCCCAGTATCCCAGTACCAATCCCAGTACCATTTCCATTATCCCCACTATCACTCCCATTACCGTTCCCAGTACTCCCAGTATCCCCAGTACTCCCAGTCCCACCTGCAGGCTCCGGGCCGTGTAGGGCTCCATCACCCGCCGCAGGTCCCAGTATCCCAGTACCAATCCCAGTACCAATCCCAGTACCAATCCAGAATCAATCCCATTACCATTTCCATTATCCCCAGTACCATTCCCAGCACCATTCCCAGTATCCCCAGCACCATTCCCAGTATCCCCAGCACCATTCCCAGTATTCCCAGTATCCCACCTGCAGGCTCCGGGCCGTGCAGGGCTCCATCACCCGCCGCAGGTCCCAGTATCCCAGTACCAATCCCAGTACCATTCCCAGCACCAATCCCAGTATCAATCCCAGTACCAATCCCAGTACCATTCCCAGTACCAATCCCATTACCGTTTCCATTATCCCCAGTATCACTCCCAGCACCATTCCCAGTATCCCCAGTACAATTCCCAGTATCCCCAGTCCCACCTGCAGGCTCCGTGCCGTGTAGGGCTCCATCACCCGCCGCAGGTCCCAGTATCCCAATACCAATCCCAGTATCAATCCCAGTACCATTTCCATTATCCCCACTACCACTCCCATTACCATTCCCAGTATCCCCAGCACCATTCCCAGTATCCCCAGTATCCCCAGTCCCACCTGCAGGCTCCGGGCCGTGTAGGGCTCCATCACCCGCCGCAGGTCCCAGTATCCCAGTACCAATCCCAGTGTTCCCAGTATCACTCCCAGCACCATTCCCAGTACAATTCCCAGTATCCCCAGCACAATTCCCAGTATCCCCAGCACAATTCCCAGTATCCCCAGTATCCCCAGTCCCACCTGCAGGCTCCGGGCCGTGTAGGGCTCCATCACCCGCCGCAGGTCCCGGCTCAGCCCCCGCAGGCTCCTCCCGGCGCGGCCCCGCGCGAACACGAAGGAATGGGGCGCGGAGCCGAAGAGCTGCTCGGAGCGGAGCCGCGCCCGCGCGCGCTCCTGCCGCTGGAACCGGCTCTGCAACGGCAATTCCCGAATTATCCCGAATTCCGGGAATTCCGAGAGTCCCAAATTCCCGAAATCCCGGCGATTCACAGCCCCAAAATCACGGATTTCCAGCAGCAAAACCGCAAAATTTGGGAGTTTCCAGACCAAAATTTTCCAGAATTCAGAGGTTGGAAACCCCAAATTTTGGGAATTCCGGGACTTCAGATCCCGATTTTTTTGGAAAAGAGACTCTGAAGGTCCCAAAATTTGGGAATTCTCACTTTTTTCCCCCCTCACAATTCCCCAAATTTTGCGATTCCCAAATCCTTTTTTCCCCCCTCCCGCTCCCGCTCAGCCCTCCCCATCCCGGTTTTTCCCGCTTTTTCCCGTTTTCCCCGCTTTTTTCCCGAATTTTTCCCATTTTTTCCCCCCGACCTTCCCGGGCCGCCCCATCTCGGCGTCTCCACGTGGCCGCGGCTACTTCCGGTGTCCCCCCAACCCGTCCGGCTACTTCCGGTGTGTCACTTCCGCTCATTCCGGGCGCCAAGCGTTTCCCCGAACATGCGTTCCGCCGCGTTTGTTGCCCCGCTGTTTTGAGACCCCAAAATTCCCCCAAATCTCCCCGGCGCGGCAATAAATGCGAGGGGCCGGCTGTGGGAAGGGTTACACGTTTAATAGAGACTCCAAAGATCCCCCAAATTCCCCCCAAATTCCATCTAAATTCCCCCAAATTCCCCCAAATTCCCCAAAATCCCCCCAAATCCCATCTAAATTCCCCCAAAATCCCCCCAAAATCCTCCAAAATCCTCCCCAAAATCCCCTAAATTTCCCCAACATCCCCTAAAATCCCCCCGAATTCACCTCAAATCCCCCCCAGGACCCCCAAAAACCTCCAAATTTTTGGGGTCCCCTCAAGCAGAGCTGACTCAGCACACACCTGAGAACCTCCAGGCTCAGTTGAGACCCCCAAAAACCCCCCAAAACCTCCAAAAAAAGCCCCAAAAACCTCCAAAAAAAGCCCCAAAATCTCCCCGACTTCACCCCAAAACCCCCCGATTTCGCCCCAAATCCCTCCCAGGACCCCTCAAAATCCCCAAATTTTTGGGGTCCCCCTCAGAGCTGACTCAGCACACACCTGCGAACCACCAGACTCAGGTGAGACCCACAAAAACCCCAAAATCCCCCCCAAAATCCCCTAAATTTCTCCAGAACCCCCTAAAATCGCCCCGATTATCGCCCCAAATCCCCCCCCAGGACCCCCCAAAACCCCCAAATTTTGGGGGTTCCCTCAGACGGGGGTGACCCTGCGGCTGCAGCAGCGGCAGGTGAGACACCTGAGCAGCGCCAGGCTGAGGTGGAAGGCGGGGCCCAGGTTGAAGAGGAGGCGGTGGAAGGTGCGAACCCCCAAATCGCCGCGGGGGTCGGCGTAGCGCAGGGCGAGCAGCGGCGAGTACAGGGGGTTGGTGGGGGTCCGGAACGGGGGGCGGGGGGCGCCGATCACATCCACGATGGCCTGGGGGGGCACAGGGGAGGAGCACCCCAAAAAAATCCCCAAAAATCCCGGTCAGAAAACCCCAAAAAACACCAAAAATCCGCCCGGAAATGGTGAAAAATCCACCCAGAAACCCCAAAAATGCACCCAGGGACCCCCAAATTCTGTCCAGAATTGGGGTTGGGGGTCTTCAATTATTGGGGGAGGCAGGTGAAAGGGACCCCCAAAAAATTCCCCCAAAAAAACACCAAAAAAAACCCAAATTATCCTCAAAAAATCGCACCCGGGTAACCCCAAAAAACACCAAAAATCCGCTTGGAAATGGTGAAAAATCCACCCAGAAACCCCAAAAATCTGCCCAAAAAGGCTCAAAATGCCCCAAAATTCTACTCAGGGATCTCCAAAAATGAGGGGCGGGGCCTTTAGTTATGGGGGGCACAGGTGAGGGGGACCCCAAAAAATCCCCAAAAAATCCCGGTAAGGAAACCCCAAAAAACACCAAAAATCCGCCTGGAAATGGTGAAAAATCCACCCAAAAACCCCAAAAATCCACTCAAGGACCCCCAAAAATGAGGGGCGGGGTCTTCAGTTATGGGAGGGGCACAGGTGAGGGGCACCCCAAAAAATAAGAAAAAAAAAAAAAAAAAATCCCCAAAAAATCGCACCCGGGTAGCCCAAAAAACACCAAAAATCCGCCTGGAAATGGTAAAAAAATCTGCCCAGAAAGGCTCAAAATGCCCCAAAATCCCCCCAAAAAATCCCAAAAAATCCCAAAAAAATCCCCAAAAATCCCCAAATCTTCACCTGTGCCACCTGCTGGAGGCTCTGCCCGAACCAGGTGGGTAACACCTGAAATCTCACCAGAAAATGCCCCAAAATCGCAATAAAATCCTCCAAAAACCCTCAAAAAAACCCTCAAAAAATCGCCAAAAAAATCGCCAAAAATCGCCAAAAAAATCCCAAAAAATCCCAAAAAATTCCCAAAAATCTTTCCTCACCTGCGCCACCTACTGGGCGCTCTGGCCGAAGGTGCAGAACACGTCCTTGCTGGCGGGCAAATAATGCCCCAAAAAATCACCATAAAATCCCCAAAAAATAAAAAAAAAATCCCAAAAAATAAAAAAAAATCCCAAAAATCCTCCCCAAAAATCCCCAAATTCTCACCTGCGCCACCTGCTGGGGGCTCTGCCCTAACCAGGCAGGTAACACCTGAAATCTCACCAGAAAATGCCCAAAAATCGCAATAAAATCCTCAAAAAAAACCTCAAAAAATCGCCAAAAAAATCGCCAAAAATCGCCAAAAAAATCCCAAAAAATCCAAAAAAATCCCAAAAATTCCCAAAAACTTTCCTCACCTGCGCCACCTGCTGGGCGCTCTGGCCGAAGGTGCGGAACACGTCCTTGCTGGCGGGCAGGTAAACCTCGCGGAAATAGCGAAGAGTTTCGGGGTCTGTCTCGGGAAATTCCGATTTTTCCACTTCCTGCAGAACTTTGGCCTCGAATTCCGTGTTCACCGGGCCCGGCTCCACCAGAGACACGCTGAGGGGATTTGGGAATTTTTTGGGTATTTTTTGGGATTTTTTTGGGATTTTTTGCCGATTTTTTCTTATTTTTTGGGGATTTTTTTTGGATTTTTGGGGGATTTTTTTCCGGTTTTTTGGCCTTTTTTTGGTTTTTTTTCAGGTTTTATTCGGGTTTCCGGGGGGAAATTTTGGAGTTTTCTGGGGTTTGGGGGTTTTGGGGTTTTCTAGGGGATTTTTTGGGGATTTTTGGGGGGATTTTTTGCAATTTTTTTGGCTTTTTTTCGGGTTTTTTTCAGATTTTCTTCTGGTTTCTGGGGGGAAACTTTGAGTTTTTTGGGGTTTTGGGGGTTTGGGGGATTTTGGGGGTTTTGGGATTTTTTGGGATTTTTTGGGATTTTTTGAGGGATTTTTTGGAATTTTTTGGGATTCTTGGGGATTTTTTTGGGGATTTTTTCCAGATTTTTTTGCTTTTTTCGGGTTTTTTTTTCAGGTTTTATTCGGGTTTTTGGGGGGGAAATTTTGGGGTTTTTGGGGTTTGGGGGGTTTTGGGTTTTTTGGGTTTTTTGGGAATTCTTGTGATGTTTTGGGGATATTTTTGGAATTTTTAGGGGATTTATTGCCGGTTTTTTGGCTTTTGTCGGGTTTTTTTCAGATTTTTTTCGGGTTTTTGGAAGGGAAATTTTGGGGTTTTTTGAGGTTTTTTGGGATTTGGGGGGTTTTGGAATTTTGGGGTTTTTTGGGGATATTTTGGGGGGGATTTTTTGTGATATTTTGGGGATTTTGGGGGGATTTTTTTGCTGTTTTTTTGCGGATTTTTCGGGTTTTTTTCAGGTTTTTGGGAGGATTTTTGAGAGGATTTTGGGGGGATTTTTGGGTTTGGGTGTTTTTCGGTTGTTTTCTGGGGTTCTTTTGGGGTTTTTGAGGTTTGTGGGGATTTGTGGCGATCCCGACGGATTTTGGGGATGATTTTGGGGCGATCCCGGCGGTTTTGGGGATGATTTTGGGGATGATTTTGGGGTGATCCCGGCGGTTTTTCGGGATGATTTTGGGGCGATCCCGGTGGATTTTGGGGATGATTTTGGGGATGATTTTGGGGCGATCCCGGCGGTTTTGGGGATGATTTTGGGGATGATTTTGGGGTCATCCCGGCGGTTTTTGGGGATGATTTTGGGGATGATTTTTGGGGCGATCCCTGCGGATTTTGGGGATGATTTTGGGGCTGATTTTGGGGTGATACCGGCGGTTTTTGGGAGTGATTTTGGGGGTGATTTTGGGGATGATTTTTGGGGCTGATTTTGGGGTGATCCCGGCGGTTTTTGGGGTGATTTTGGGGGTGATTTTGGGGATGATTTTGAGGTGATCCCAGCGGTTTTTGGGGTGATTTTGGGGGTGGTTTTGGGGAGTGATTTTGGGGATGATTTTGGGGATGATTTTGAGGTGATCCCGGCGGTTTTTGGGGTGATTTTGGGGGTGATTTTGGGGCCCCCCACTCACAAGACGTTGAACTGCAGCAGCTGCACCGCCAGGCTCTCGCACAGCCCCTCCACCGCGAACTTGGAGGCCGAGTAGATGTCGTTGAAAACAACCCCTGGGGGACCCCGAAATTTTTTGGGGGGGTTCAGGAGGGGTTTGAGGTCCGATCCCCAAAAAATTTGGGAGCTGGGAGGGGTTTGGGGTCTCAAAACCCCAAAATTTGGGAGCTGGGAGGGGTTTGGGGAACTTTTGGGAGGAGTTTTTGGGGTTAGGGAGGGAGCCTGGGGGGATCCCAAAATTCTGGGGGGTTCAGGAGGGGTTTGGGGTCTCGGGCACCCCAAAATTTGGGGTCTGGGAAGGGTTTGGGGTCCAGGGGAGGATTTTGGGCTGAATTTTTGGGGGTCTCTGGGGGGTTTTTTTGGGGGGTACCAGGGAGCATTTTGGGGTGAGTTTTTGGGGATTCCTGAGGTTTTTTTGGGGGGGATTAATTTTTGGGGTGCCCAGGACGCTTTTGGGGAGATTTTTGGGGGTATCGAGGAGAATTTTGGGCTGAATTTTTGGGGTGCGGAGGATGATTTTGGGCTGAATTTTTGAGGGTACCGAGGAATTTTGGGGGTTAATTTTTTGGGGTACCCAGGATGATTTTGGGCTGAATTTTTGGAGTGCGGAGGATGATTTTGGGCTGAATTTTTGGGGGGTATCGAGGAATTTTGGGGTGAGTTTTTTGGGGTGCCGAGGAGGATTTTGGGGTGATTTTTGGGAGCACCACGGAGAATTTTGGGGAGATTTTTGAGGGTACAGAGGAGGATTTGGGGCTGAAATTTTGGGGATTTCGAGGAATTTTGGGGTTGATTTTTTGGGGTGCCGAGGATGATTTGGGGGTTAATTTTTGGGGGTAGAGAGGAAGATTTTGGGCTGAATTTTTGGGGGGTATAGAGGACTTTTGGGGTTGAATTTTTGGGGTGTCGAGAACGATTTTGGGGTGAATTTTTGGGGGTGCCGAAGATGATTTGGGGATTAATTTTTTGGGGTGCCGAAGAGGATTTGGGGCTGAATTTTTGGGGGTGCTGAGGAGGATTTTGGGGCGATTTTTGGGGGTAGAGAGGATGATTTTGGGCTGAATTTTTGGGGGTGCCGAGGAGGATTTTGGGCTGAATTTTTGGGGCGCCGAGAAGGATTTTGGGGTGAATTTTTGGGGCGCCGAGAAGGATTTTGGGGTGAATTTTTGGGGTGTCGAGGAGGATTCTGGGGTGAATTTTTGGGGGTGCCCAGAATGATTTGGGGGTTAATTTTTGGCGGTGCCGAGAAGGATTTCGGGGTGAATTTTTGGGGGTGCCCAGAATGATTTGGGGGTTAATTTTTGGCGGTGCCGAGGAGGATTTTGGGCTGGATTTTTGGGGGTGCCGAAGATGATTTGGGGGTTATTTTTTTGGGGTGCCGAGGAGGATTTTGGGTGGGTTTTGGGGTCTCACCCTGCAGCCCCATGACGCTGCTGACCACCACGATGTGGCCGCTGCGGCGCTGCTTCATTTGGGGGAGCAGAGCCCGCGCCAGGCGCAGCACCCCGAAAACGTTGGTGTCGAACACCCGCTGCACCTGCGGCCCCGAGGCGCTTTCCAGGGGCCCCACCAGCCCCACCCCGGCGTTATTCACTGGGGGGGATCGGGGCAGGGGTCAGGGGAACCCCAAAAAATCCCGAAATCCCCACCAAAATCGGCCCCGGGGATTCGGAGATACAGAAATCCCCCAAATCTCGTTAAAATCCCATTAAAATCCCGTTAAAAACTCATTAAATCCCATTAAATTCCACTTAAAAATGCCATTAAATCCCATTTAAAAATCCCATTAAAGTCCCATCAAATCCCATTAAATTCCCGTTAAAATCCCATTGAAATCCCATTGAAATCCCATTGAAATCCTCTTAAATCCCATTAAAATCCCATTAAAATCCCAATAAATCCCATTAAATCCCATGAAAAATCCCATTAAAAAATCCCATTAAAAATCCCCTTAAAATCCCATTAAATCCCATTAAAGTCCCATTAAAATCCCATTAAAACCCCGTTAAAATCTCATTAAAATCCCATTAAAATCCCATTAAAATCTCCTTAAAATCCCGTTAAAAATCCCATTAAATCCCATTAAATCCCGTTAAAATTCCATTAAAATCCCATTTAAAAAGTCCCATTAAAATCCCATAAAATCTGCACAAAATCCACCCCAGGTACACCCCAAAACCTCCCCAAAATCCGCCCAAATCCCCCTAAACCGGCACCAAATCCCCCCAAACCACCCCAAAATCTCCCTAAACCACCCTAAAACCCCCCAAAATTCCCCTAAAACGACATCAAACAACTTCAAAACCTCCCAAAATTCCCCCCAAACCACCGCAAATCCCCCAAAAATCCCCTTCCAATCCCCTAAAATCCCCCCAAAATCCCCCCGAACCACCTCAAAAGTTCCCCCGGACATTGAATCCCCCCAAACCTACAAAATCCCCCCCAAAATTCCCCTAAAATAACAAAAAACAACCCCAAAACTCCCAAAAAATCCCCCAAAATCAACATGGAACCCGCCCAAAATCCCTTCAAATTCCCCAAAATCCCCCCAAATTCCTCACCCACGACGTCCACGCGCCCCCCCGGGACCCCCGCCAGGCACTCGGCCACGGAGCTGTCGCTGGTGACATCGAGCTGCAGCACGCGCAGCGTGTCCCCGAGGGTGGCCCCGGCCGCGGCCTCCAGCGGCCCCCGGCGCGACAGGTCCCGCATGGTGGCCAGGACTGCGACCCCAAAAAACCCGAAAATATCCCAAAAATTCATCAGGGATCCCAAAAATAACCCCAAAAATTCATCCGGAATTCCCCGGGACAGGTCCCGCATGGTGGCCGGGACTGCGACACCAAAAAACCCCAAAATATCCCAAAAATTCATCAGGGATCCCAAAAATAACCCCAAAAATTCATCCGGAATTCCCCGGGACTGGTCCCGCATGGTGGCCAGGACTGCGAGCCCAAAAAACCCGAAAATATCCCAAAAATTCATCAGGGATCCCAAAAATAACCCCAAAAATTCATCCGGAATTCCCCGGGACTGGTCCCGCATGGTGGCCAGGACTGCGACCCCAAAAAACCCGAAAATATCCCAAAAATTCATCTAGGATCCCAAAAATAACCCCAAAAATTCATCTGGAATTCCCCGGGACAGGTCCCGCATGGTGGCCAGGACCGCGACCCAAAAAAACCCAAAAAAAACTCAAAAATTCATCCGGAATTCCCCAGGACAGGTCCCGCATGGTGGCCGGGACTGCGACCCCAAAAAAACCCAAAAAAATCCCCAAAAATTCATCCGGAATTCCTCGGGACAGGTCCCGCATGGTGGCCGGGACTGCGACCCCAAAAAACCCGAAAATATCCCAAAAATTCATCAGGGATCCCTCGGGACAGGTCCCGCATGGTGGCCGGGACTGCGACCCCAAAAAACCCGAAAATATCCCAAAAATTCATCCGGAATTCCCCGGGACAGGTCCCGCATGGTGGCCAGGACTGCGACCCCAAAAAAACCCGAAAAAACCCCAAAAATTCAGCTGGAATTCCACAGGACAGGTCCCGCATGGTGGCCGGGACTGCGACACCAAAAAAACCCAAAATATCCCAAAAATTCATCAGGGATCCCAAAAATAACCCCAAAAATTCATCCGGAATTCCCCGGGACAGATCCCGCATGGTGGCCGGGACTGCGACCCCAAAAAACCCGAAAATATCCCAAAAATTCATCCGGAATTCCCCGGGACAGGTCCCGCATGGTGGCCGGGACTGCGACACCAAAAAACCCGAAAATATCCCAAAAATTCATCAGGGATCCCAAAAATTCATCAGGGATCCCTCGGGACAGGTCCCGCATGGTGGCCAGGACTGCGACCCCAAAAAACCAAAAAAAACCCCAAAAATTCATCAGGGATCCCAAAAACCGCATCTGGAATTCCCCGGGACAGGTCCCGCATGGTGGCCGGGACTGCGACACCAAAAAACCCAAAAAAACCCCCAAAAATTCATCCGGAATTCCCCGGGACTGGTCCCGCATGGTGGCCAGGACTGCGACCCCAAAGAACCCCAAAATATTCCAAAAATTCATCAGGGATCCAAAAAAAAAAACCCAAAAATTAATCAGAAACCAGAAACCCCAGACATTCATCGGGAATCCCAAAAATTCATCAGGGATCCCCAAAACCCCAAGAATCAGTCAGGGATACCCCCCCAAAAAAAACCCCAAAATTCATCAGGGATCCCAAAAACCGCATCTGGAATTCCCCGGGACAGGTCCCGCATGGTGGCCGGGACTGTGACCCCAAAAAACCCAAAAAAAAATCCCAAAAATTCATCAGGGATCCCAAAAACAACAACAACAACAAAAAAATCGCTCAGGGATCCCAAAACCTCATCTGGAAATGCTGGGGTGGCCAAGAGTGCGACCCCAAAAATTCATCCGGGATCCCAAAAAATCCCAAAAATTCATCAGGGACCCCAAAATCCGGCAGGGATCCAAAAATCCCGTCTTGGGGACAATCCCGGTGTCCCCCCGCCCGGGTTGTGTAACCCCTTCCCTCCCGCCTTGGGGACCTTTGGGGACTTTTGGGGACTTTTTGGGACATTTGGGGACATTTGGTGACCCCCTCACCACCCTCGTGGGGTGTCCCGCGTGTCCCTCAGTGTTGGGGACAATCCTGGGGTGTCCCCCCCGCTCCCTTCCCGGGTTGTGTAACCCCTTCCCTCCCGCCTTGGGGACATTTGGGGACATTTGGGGACTTTTGGGGACACTCGGGGACATTCGGTGACCCCCCACCACCCTCGTGGGGTGTCCCGCGTGTCCCTCAGTGTTGGGGACAATCCCCCCCCTTCTCCTCCAGGGTTGTGTAACCCCTTCCCTCCCGCCTTGGGGACATTTGGTGACATTTGGGGACCCCCCCCCTCCCCCTCCCCGCCTTGGGGACACTCGGGGACATTTTGGGGACCCCCCCCCCCTCACCCAGGTATCGCCGCTGGGGGTCCCGCGCGAGGCTCACGGCCACGGCCAGGCCGATGCCCGAGGAGCAGCCGGTGACAAGGACAGTGCGGCTCGGGGGGGCGGCCATGGTGTCACCCGTGTCACCAACCCCACACCCCCCCCCCCACGGGAAAAGGCTCTTAACGGGATCAGCGCTCACGTGGTGGCACCGGGATCGGGGTCACGGGAGGGAGGGGACACGGGGGGGACACGGAGGGGACACGGGGGGACACGGGGGACGGGGGGGACACGGGGGGACATGGAGGGGGACACGGGGGGGACAAGGGGGGGACACGGGGGGGACACGGGGGGACACGGGGGGGGCACGGGGGGGACACGGGGGGACACGGGGGACGGGGGGGACACGGGGGGACATGGAGGGGGACACGGGGGGGACAAGGGGGGGACACGGGGGGACATGGGGGTGATATTGGGGGACACCGGGGGACATTGGGGGACACGGGGGGGACATTGGGGGACACGGGGGGACATGGGGGGGACACGGGGGGGACACGGGGGGGACATGGAGGGGGACACGGGGGGGACAAGGGGGGGACACGGGGGGACATGGGGGTGACATTGGGGGACACGGGGGGACACGGGGGGGTGCCACCCAGGAAGGGGGACACGGGGGGGACACGGGGGGACATGGAGGGGAGATGGGGGGGACATTGGGGGGACATTGGGGGACACGGGGGGACACGGAGGGGACACGGGGGGACATGGAGGGAACACGGGGGGGACACGGGGGGGACACGGGGGAGACATGGGGGGGACATTGGGGGACACGGGGGGGACACGGGGGGTGCCACCCAGGAAGGGGGACACGGGGGGGACACGGGGGGACACGGGGGGACATGGAGGGGAGATGGGGGGGACATGGGGGGGACACTGGGGGACACGGGGGGACATGGAGGGACACGGGGGGACACGGGGAGACATGGAGGGGACATGGCGGGGACACGGGGGGACACGGGGGGACACGGGGGGGACATGGCGGGGACACGGGGGGACACGGGGGGACACGGGGTCTGGGAAGGGTTTGAGGTCTCTGGGGGTTTTTGGGGTGCCAGGGAGGATTTTGGGATGAATTTTTTGGGGTTCCCTGGGGTTTTTGGGGCTTTTATTTTGGGTACACAGAAGGATTTTTGGGATGGGTTTTTTGGGAGTACCGGGGAAGATTTTGGGTTGAATTTTTGGGAGTCCCTGGGGGGTTTTTTGGGGATGCCGAGGAGGATTTTGGGTTGGGCCGCCCCAGTGAGATTTGGAGGGGGGGAGGCACCAGAGACCCCAAAACGGGAGAGAAAAAATTTGGGGCTAAAAAGGGAACACTGGCAAGAGTGAAATGGGGGGCTCCTGGGCGGAGTTCAAGGCTCGTGAAAATTTTTGGGGGGTGGGAACACAAAATTTCAGGGGTGTCCCCAAAACTCGAGGGGTCCCCAAGCCGCAGGTTGGCACTTGAAGGAATCCCTGGGAGCCCCGAGATTGGGGAGGTTGCAAACAATGGGGGGCTAAGGAGGATCCCCGCAAAAAACCGAGCAAAAATCCCAGGATGATTTGCATAACCACGCCCACATCGAAAAAAAGGAAAAAAAAAGGCTTTTTCCTTGCATAACCACGGGGAAAGGTTTACACAACTCCCGCGCCAAGGATAATTTGCATAACCACGCCCAAAATATTATGGAAAGGAGCGCGCGCAGCTCTCAGAAGATCCCACCAATCAGCGCGAAGAATCCAGGAGTCATTTGCATACCC
The DNA here is from genome assembly GCF_029582105.1 of Oenanthe melanoleuca. Lineage (NCBI taxonomy): Eukaryota > Metazoa > Chordata > Aves > Passeriformes > Muscicapidae > Oenanthe > Oenanthe melanoleuca. The sequence continues at coordinate 8,596,295 of NC_079358.1, forward strand.
ACGAGCACCGCACAAACCGGAAGTTTACGAGCGCTCTTTGCTCCCAGTTCCCTCCCAGCGCTCCCAGTAAGAGCGGCACTGGCAGGGAAAGCGCTCCCAGTTCCTGCCCGGGGCTCTCAGCATCGCTGCCGCTGCTCTCCGTGTCATTCCCAGCGCTCCCGGTATCACTCGCAGCGCCGCGCGGGTCGCAGCCGCTCCGACATCGCCCGGGCCAGAGCGCGGCTGCTTTTGGGTGTCGGCACCTGCCCGGGCCGGGCTGGGAGCGGAGGAGGAGCGGGGAGGAAGAGGACGAGCGGGAAGAGGAGGAAGAGCAGCAGCGGGAGGAAGAGGAGGGACACGGGAGGAGCGGCAGGAAGAGGAGGAGCGATTTTGGAACCACGCGCTTCTGCCGCCCGCCCGCACAGAGCGCAGCTTCCCCCGGGTGCGGCAGCATCGCCCCCCAAAAACGCGCAGGTGAGCGGGGAGGGGGAGCTCGCCCCAAATCCATCGTGGGGGGCTCCGGGAGGGTTTTATTTTGCGGTTCGGGGCATGTTCGGACGTTGCCGGAGCCCAAAGCCGAGGCGGGAATGGCCCTGGCGGGATCTTGGCGGTGCCGCGCGACGATCGCCCGGTAGCGGCGGGGAGGGGGCGATATCGGCTGTGGGGATCCCCGGCAGAAGCGGGGGGGAAGGCGGGAGCCCCGGAGCGGGGAGAGCGGCCAGGGGCGATCCCGGAGCCGGGGGACCCCCGGCAGCCTGGAGGGGTGCGGGAGCTCGGTGCTGAGCGGGCTCCGGGCCCCCGAGGCTGAAAGGGGCGCTGACTTCTCCAGCTGCCCTCGGTCAGCGCCACCATCAAACCCAACGCGCTCAGCCCTAGTTTTCCCCCCATACCAGGATTTCCCATAGCTTGGCAGCTAGGAGGAGAAGAAAGAGGCCATGAGGACGAGGTCGATGTCCCGGGAGCCGCAGGCAGGTGAGGAGGAAGTCAGTGCCCCTTTCCCCCTGTGTCCTGCTCCATCTCCCAGCCCAGCACGGCCCCGGCTGCAGCACAGCCCTGGGGGGATCTCCTTGCCCTTCCCTGTGGCACGGAGGCAAATCCCATCGTGTCCTTGTCCTTCCTCCTCCAGACAAGGAGCTGAGCACGGCCAGCAGGGAGGACAAATCCCCGCGGCACAGCCTCGGGCAAGAGGCCGTTTGCAGCGGCTCCACGGCGCAGGAATGCATCGGGGAGGAAAAGCCCCGCAGATCCCGCAGCAGGAGGGGCTGCAAACGCACAGCCCGGGGATCCCATCAGGAAAGAGCCAGCCCGGGCCGGGGAGGCGGCCGGAGCTCACAGCTGGGGCTGCGTGAGCAGCTTCAGCGTGGGGAGAAGCCCCACAAGTGCTCGCAATGTGGGAAGGGATTCACGTGGAGATCAGAACTGATCAAACACCGGAGAGTCCACACGGGGGAACAGCCCTACGAGTGTGGGGAGTGTGGGAAGAGATTCAGCCGCAGCTCACACCTCAAGATCCACGAGAGGAGCCACACTGGAGAGAGACCCTACGAGTGTGATAAATGCAGGAAGAGGTTTCAGACCAGATCTAATCTCGTCCTGCACTATCGCATTCACAAGGATGAGAGGCCTTATGAGTGTCATGACTGCGGGAAAGGATTCAAGCAAAACTCCACCCTTATCTTGCACCGGCGCACCCACACTGGGGAGAGACCCTACGAGTGTGATAAATGCAGGAAGAGGTTTCAGACCAGCTTTTGTCTCCTCGAGCACTATCGCACTCACACAGATGAGAGGCCTTATGAGTGTCATGACTGTGGGAAGGGCTTCAAGCACAGCTCCACCCTCGTCAAGCACCGGCGCATCCACACTGGGGAGAGACCCTACGAGTGTCCCGAGTGTGGGAAGAGCTTCTCAAGGGGCAGTAACTTGACCAGACACCAACGGAGTCTCCACTGAGAGAAGCCCTGCGAGTGCCCCGAGTGCGGGAAGAGCTCCGTGCGCTGCTCCAGCTCCATCCCCCAGGGCAGGATCCGCGCTGGATGATCCCCAGTGACCCCCGATGGGCAGAGCCCCGCTGAGCCCTGGTGCCGCTGATCCGTGTTGGGAAGACACCTGGATGGGGGCTCCACATCCTCCTGCCTCCCATCCCAGTCCAATTCCCATTCCCGCTCTCCTTCCATCTCCCTGTCCCGTATTCTCTGCCCGGTTGTCCTTCCCATATTCCCAGTCCCATATTCCCTGTCCCATATTCCCCGTGTGTTGGGAAGGATAAGGATTTGACAGGTAGCTCTCACAGATATGTACATAAAACATTTCCATTTCCTATTCCCAATCCCATTCCCGTATTCCAATTTCCAATCCCTTTCCCATCTTCTAAATCCCCATCCCATATTTTCTCTCCAATTGCTATTTCCATATTCCCTGTCCTGTTCCCACACTCCCATTCCCTGTTCCTGTTTCCTTTCCTGTTCCCTTGTCCCTTTCCCCGTTCCCGGATGTGGGACTGGGGAACACAGAAGCCTCTCTGAGTCCCTCCAAGAGAGGACAGAATACAAGAATTAAAAACCTTTTGAGAAATGAAACTACATATGCCACACGGACATGAAATAGAGGTCTGTGCTTTTGTTTCTAAGTAGAAATATTAGTTTGCATAGATATGAAGTAGAAGTATAAATCTTAGTCTGAAGTAAGTAACAATATGTTTGAGGTGCCTTAAAAGTAAAAGCCTTAGAATCTGGCGTGAAAAATAACGTGCAGTGAGAGCTCAAGACCAGAGCTCTAGAGAGAACAAAAATACAGTAAGGACTTTCCTATATTCTTCAGGTGGAACAAACACCACCTGTGCACAAGTTAGATGTAAATATTTGTATTTCAGAACCCCAATTCTCATAGGTTTAGGAGAAATGCTTCAGATTCCTGTTTTTTGATCATTGGAAATTTTGTCAAGAAAAATCCGTGTCTTGGAGCCAGAGCTCTCTCTCCCTCCTCTCTCGTCGCTCTCCCTTCCTCCCCCACCATCATCAACACTACCAGCACGGGAGAGAAGAAGAAGAGGAAGATGAAGAAGAAAAGAAGAGGAGAAGAAAGGCCAGGGAGCATCTGCCTCTGGAGACTCTGCACCAGGCCGCAGCTTCGACCTCTTGCAGCAGAGAGCTGCTCCTGCTTTCATCGGGACGTTGTGGCAGAGACTGAACAGGGACTGGAGAGCCTTGGGCTCTTTGCCTTTGGAGCCTGACGTGCCTTTCCCAGAAACAACTTTACAGCAGCTGCTCTTCTCTTGGCAGATCTAAAGCCACAACCAATCCCCACAGCCGGTCGCATTCCCGTTCCCTGCCCTTATTCCCGTTCCCTGTCCCTGTCCCTATTCCCGGTTCTGCTCCTCGTCCCTGTCCCATATTCTGGCTTTGAGTCACGTAGTCCCAGTCCCCGTTCCCACTCCAGGTCCGGAATTGCTGCACTCAGTCCTAATTCCCTGCCCAGTCCCAATCTCGTTCCCTTTCCCCATTCCCGGTCCCATTTTCGGTATTGGTGCCAATCCTCAAATCCCGGTCCCTTTCCGAATTCCCTGTCCCACAGTCACGGTCGCTGTCCCCATTCCAGTTTCCAGTGCCAATTCCCGGCGCCGGTTCTCCGTCTTCCGTATTCCCGGTTTCAAGAAAGGTCTTGGTCCCATATTCCCGATCCCTGTCCCTCTTCCCACTCCCTGTACCCATCCCAGTTCCCTGTCCCCATTCCCTGTCGCCATTCCCTTTAACTGTCCCCATTCCCGCTGCCTGTCCCCCTTCTCGCTTCCATTGCCGGTCCCCATTCCCATTCCCCGTCCCCATTCCCATTCCCTATCCCCATTCCCGTTCCCTGTCCCCATTCCCGTTTCCTGTCCCCATTCACGCTCCCTGTCCCCATTGCCGTTCCCTGTCCCCGTTCCCGTTCCCTGTCCCCATTCCCATTTCCTGTCCCCATTCACGCTCCCTGTCCCCATTCCCGTTTCCTGTCTCCATTCCCGTTCCCTGTCCCCATTCCCGTTCCCTCTCCCCATTCCCTGTCCCCATTCCCGTTCCCTGTCCCCATTCCCGCTCTCTGTCCCCTCACCGGACGCCGCCGCCATCGCTCCGTTCCCCTCACGGCGCTCACGTGACCGCGGCAACCCCGCGCCGCTCCCGCCCACCAATCCCAGCACGCGGTCGCTCCCTGATTTGCATAACCACGCCCTCTGGCCCCGCCCAGCGCCAGCTGCGCTCGTGGCCGGGCGCTCTTTGCTCCCCGTTCCCTCCCAGCGCTCCCAGTAAGAGCGGCACTGGCAGGGAAAGCGCTCCCAGTTCCTGCCCGGGGCTCTCAGCATCGCTGCTGCTGCTCTCCGTGTCATTCCCAGCGCTCCCAGTATCACTCGCAGCGCCGCGCGGGTCGCAGCTGCTCCCACACCGCCCGGGCCAGAGCGCGGCTGCTTTTGGGTGTCGGCACCTGCCCGGGCCGGGCTGGGAGCGGAGGAGGAGAGGGAGGAAGAGAACGAGCGGGAAGAGGAGGAAGAGCAGCAGCGGGAGGAAGAGGAGGGATACGGGAGGAGCGGCAGGAAGAGGAGGAGCGATTTTGGAACCACGCGCTTCTGCCGCCCGGCCGCACAGAGCGCAGCTTCCCCCGGGTGCGGCAGCATCGCCCCCCAAAAACCCGCAGGTGAGCGGGAAGGGAGAGCTCGCCCGAAATCCATCGTGGGGGACTCCGGGAGGGTTTTATTTTGCGGTTCAGGGGATGTTCGGACGTTGCTGGAACCCAAAGCCGAGGCGGGAATGGCCCTGGCGGGATCTTGGCGGTGCCGCGTGGCGATCGCCCGGTACCGGTGGGAAGGGGTCGATATCGGCTCTGGGGATCCCCGGTAGAGCCGGGGGGGAAGGCGGGAGCCCCGGAGCGGGGAGAGCGGCCGGGGTCGATCCCGGAGCCGGGGGACCCCCGGCAGCCTGGAGGGGTGCGGGAGCTCGGTGCTGAGCGGGCTCCGTGCCCCGAGGCTGAAAGGGGCGCTGACTTCTCCAGCTGCGCTCGGGCAGCGCCACCATCAAACCCAACGCGCTCAGCCCTTGTTTTCCCCCCAAACCAGGATTTCCCTAAGCTCGGCAGCGAGGAGGAGGAGAAGGAGGCCATGAGGACGAGGTCGATGTCCCGGGAGCCGCAGGCAGGTGAGAAGGAAGTCAGTGCCCCTTTCCCCCTGTGTCCTGCTTCATCTCCCAGCCCAGCACAGCCCCGGCTGAAGCACAGCCCTGGGGGGATCTCCTTGCCCTTCTCTGTGGCACGGAGGCAAATCCCATCGTGTCCTTGTCCTTCCTCCCCCAGACAAGGAGCTGAGCGCGGCCAGCAGGGAGGACAAATCCCCGCGGCACAGCCTCGGGCAAGAGGCCGTTTGCAGCGGCTCCACGGCGCAGGAATGCAACGGGGAGGAAAAGCCCCGCAGATCCCGCAGCAGGAGGGGCTGCAAACGCACAGCCCGGGGATCTCAGCAGGAAAGAGCCAGCCCGGGCCGGGGAGGCGGCCGGAGCTCACAGCTGGGGCTGCGTGAGCAGCTTCAGCGTGGGGAGAAGCCCCACAAGTGCTCGCAATGTGGGAAGGGATTCACGTGGAGATCAGAACTGATCAAACACCGGAGAGTCCACACGGGGGAACAGCCCTACGAGTGTGGGGAGTGTGGGAAGAGATTCAGCCGCAGCTCAGGCCTGTCTGTGCACCAGTGGATCCACACTGGGGAGAGACCCTACGAGTGTGATAAATGCAGGAAGAGGTTTCACACCAGCTCCAGTCTCCTCAAGCATTATCGCATTCACAAGGATGAGAGGCCTTATGAGTGTCCTGACTGTGGGAAGGGCTTCAAGCTCAACTCACACCTTGCCAGGCACCGGCGGACCCACACTGGGGAGAGACCCTACGAGTGTGATAAATGCAGGAAGAGGTTTCGGACCAGCTCCAGTCTCTTCGAGCACTATCGCATTCACAGGGATGAGAGACCGTTCTGCTGCTCCAGCTGTGGGAAGGGCTTCAAGCAAAGCCCTGCCCTTGCTGCCCACCGGCGCAGCCACACTGAGGAGAGGCCCTACGAGTGTGATAAATGCAGGAAGAGGTTTCAGACCAGCTCCAGTCTCGTCCTGCACTATCGCACTCACACAGGTGAGAGGCCTTATGAGTGTCATGACTGTGGGAAGGGCTTCAAGCACAGCTACAGCCTCATCCAGCACCGGCGCATCCACACTGGGGAGAGACCTCACAAATGTCCCGAGTGTGGGAAGAGCTTCTCATACAAATATACTTTGACCAGGCACCAACGGAGTCTCCACTGAGAGAAGCCCTGCGAGTGCCCCGAGTGCAGGAAGAGCTCCGTGCGCTGCTCCAGCTCCATCCCCCAGGGCAGGATCCGCGCTGGATGATCCCCAGTGACCCCCGGTGGGCAGAGCCCTGCTGAGCCCTGGTGCCGCTGATCCGTGTTGGGAAGACACCTGGCTGGGGGCTCCACATCCTCCTGCCTCCCATCCCAGTCCAATTCCCATTCCCGCTCTCCTTCCCTCTCCCTGTCCCGTATTCTCTGCCCGGTTGTCGTTCCCATATTCCCAGTCCCATATTCCCCGTGTGTTGGGAAGGATAAGGATTTGACAGGAAGCTCTCAAAGATATATTCCCAATCCCATTCCCGCTTTCCAATTTCCATTCCCGTTCCCATCTTCTAAATCCCCATCCCATATTCTCTCTCCAATTGCTATTTCCATATTCCGTGTCCCATTCCCGTATTCCCATTCCCTGTTCCTCTTTCCATTCCCGATCCCATCTCCCAGTCCCCATTCCGAGTTGTTGCAATGTGTGACAGAGAAGCATCTCTCAGTCCCTTTGAGAGAGTGCAGAATGCCAAATTCGAATTAAAAAACTTCTGAGAAATAAAATACATTAAGCCATGGCAACATGAAATACAGGTCGGAGGTTTAGTTTAGGTAAGTAGTAATATTAAGTTGCATCGACATGAAGTAGAAGTATAAATCTTAGTTTGAAGTATGTAGAAATGTCTCTTAAGTGCCTCAAAAAGTAAAACTCTTAGAGTCTGGTGCTAAAAACAAGCTGCATTGAGAGCTTAAAAACACAGTTCTAGACAAAAATAGAGTTAAAATCATTTTTATATTGTACAGGGAGAAAACAAAGGCGATGTGCACAAGTTAGACGTACGCGTTTCTATTGGAGAACCAGAATTCTCTCAGGTTTAGGAGAAATGCTTCAGGTTTGTGTTTTGTGATCATTGGGAAATTTGTCAATAAAAATCCGTGTCTTGGAGCCAGAGCTCTCTCTCCCTCCTCTCTCGTCGCTCTCCCTTCCTCCCCCACCACCATCATCAGCACTACCAGCACGGGAGAGAAGAAGAAGAGGAAGATGAAGAAGAAAAGAAGAGGAGAAGAAAGGCCAGGGAGCATCTCCCTCTGGAGACTCTGCACCAGGCCGCAGCTTCGACCTCTTGCAGCAGAGAGCTGCTCCTGCTTCCATCGGGACTTTGTGGCAGAGATTGAACAGGGACTGGAGAGCCTTGGGCTCTTTGCCTTTGGAGCCTGACGTGCCTTTCCTGTTGCCTATGCGGTAAGGCAAGTGCGACCTGGCTCAGAGTGAGACCACGACGGACTCTCAACTACCGTCGGACACACACGCGTCACACCAGTATGATGAACGGTGAAGTGCGTTTATTTCCCGTGAGCACCCGCTTATATATCCACGGTGTGCCCACGTCACTATCTTAGGGGTTGGCAACTTGGAACGTCATGGAGAAGGAGGGACCCTAACTCCTCGTAACAGCGCGAGATCTTCCGAACGGCTGTTCTGGCTAACCACATCTCCCCCCTCTCCATGAACAATTAAATTTTGAACGTAACATTTGAACTGGGTAAACAACTGGTTAGTCACGTGCAAATGAACTTGTTAGTAAACGAACTGGCTTAACAACTGTCTAAGTTAACTGTCTTTGCTGTAAAAGCAAAATATCAATTTGACCAGGGATCTTTAGATTTTAGATTTAAGTAAAAATTTTTAAACATGTTAGTGAACAAATGCTCTTCCAACTGAGCTATTTCGGCTTAAAATAAGCTTTTAACAAACTGGGTTAACTTATTAAGGATGCAGGGACCAAATATAAGCATAAGAACAATGGTAACAACTGGTCGTAGGAGCAGGAGATCCAGTCTGTGTCTGTTCTGTAGCAGGACTTTCACAAGTGAGTTGAGGGATCATTCGAGGTCAGAGATGGACTTTTGGATTTTAAGGAAGTTGTTTTCCACAGTTATCTGTAGCCGGCTCAGGCCTTGGTTCTGTGTCACTAGCGCTGACGCGCCTGTTGCTGCACCCGTTGCTCCTAGGCCCAACAGCAGTGTGAGGCTGATGGCTGTAATTAGTTCTCATTTTTGATGCAGAGGATTCCTCTCGAATCGGTGAAGTATAGTACAGGATTCTGGGAATGACAGTAACTTGGACACAGAAATTGTTAACTTCATCAAAATGTTTAACAGAAATGCAAGGGTAACACCTGTAAGTGGCATAGATTTCGTGGAGCCCTTTTTGGTTGCATGCCATGGGGTTCGGTTCACAGATTGAGTGAAAGTTGCCGGCATAAAATTTGCATCCGAGTCGGAACCCAAATCGGAATCCGAATCGGAGCTGGGCTTAGCACAGGAAGGGCATTGCTGTTTGTATATAGACTGCCTGTGCCACCTGTCCCGGCTAGGCCTCAGGCCTGCCTCGACCTCACTGTCCGAGGGAGAGGAAGTGAAATGATCGGGGGCTTCCGGCAGACTGTGCCTTTTTCTTGGACTCCGCCCCCTGGATTTTTGGTGGGTGGTGACCGCGCCCGCCATGCTGCGCCCCTTTTCTAGGGGTTTCTTAGCCATAAAAGGAAAGTTTTCAAGGCCCTCTCTCTGATTGGCCTCTGGTCCCCCCTCCCAGTTAGAAGCCACACCCCCCTCCCCGTGGTCTGGGCTGCGCATGTCTGTGGCGGGAATCGGCCGTTGTCCCCGCCCCTCCCGCTCCCCTTCGGCGCCATTTTGTGGGGCATAGAGTGGTGGTTTTATTTTTATTTCATTAGCACCATCATCGGGGAATGGGGATCTATCGCGCTGGGGAAGTGGGTCTGGGTTAGTATTCGGTGCGGGGGTCGAGGTTGGAGAGAGGGATCGCGACGGCGAAAGGTTGTTAGTGTCCGACCGCAAATCCGCGATTACAAAATTGTCAGCCGCAGCGGTTTGAGTCGCGGCTCCCACACCCAGCTTCGGAACGGCTCTTAAGCATTGCTGGGCTGCTTTCCAAGTTTCCTGCTCTTCTAGAGCTTTCTGCAGAGCAGTTTTAACTTTGCCCCAGCTTTTGAGGCACTTGCTCGAGCCGGACGCAATAACGTCCTCGGCGAGAGCAGCCGTGCACCTGTCCCAACACTCTGAATGCAGAATGTCGACAGGGCGATCAATAACTTTTAACATTAACAACCGCCTAATAGCAGTAGTAAAGTCACATACTCTACAGGGAATTCCCCACTGCACATAAATTTCTGAAATTACCTTCCCGAGACTCTTCATCCCGGTGGTACGGGAGCGTCCTCCCCACTGAAGTCAGACCCGCTGCTCCGGTCGTCTCCTCGTCCCAGCGTGATACCCGTCGCCCGCCGCTCAGACCCGTGTGCCAGGGAGCAGACCGGGTTTCGGCGCCACTATGTTGCCTACGCGGTAAATAGGCAAGTGCGACCTGGCTCAGAGTGAGACCACGACGGACTCTCAACTACCGTCGGACACACACGCGTCACACCAGTATGATGAACGGTGAAGTGCGTTTATTTCCCGTGAGCACCCGCTTAAATATCCACGTTGTGCCCACATCACTATCTTAGGGGTTGGCAACTTGGAACGTCATGGAGAAGGAGGGACCCTAACTCCTCGTAACAGCGCGAGATCTTCCGAACGGCTGTTCTGGCTAACCACACTTTCCCAGAAACAACTTTACAGCAGCTGCTCTGCTCTTGGCAGATCTAAAGCCACAACCAATCCCCACAGCCGGTGCCATTCCCGTTCCCTGTCCCTATTCCCGGTTCTGCTCTTCGTCCCTGTCCCGTATTCTGGCTCAGAGTCCCGTAGTCCCCGTCCCCGTTCCCACTCCAGGTCCGGAATTGCTGCACTCAGTCCTAATTCCCTGCCCTGTCCCAATATCGTTCCCTTTCCCCATTCCCGGTCCCATTTTCGGTATTGGTGCCAATCCTCAAATCCCGGTCCCTTTCAGAATTCCCTGTCCCACAGTCACGGTCGCTGTCCCCATTCCAGTTTCCAGTGCCAATTCCTGGCGCCGGTTCTCCGTTCGTCTTCCGTATTCCCGGTTTCAATAAAGGTCTTGGTCCCATAATCCCGATCCCTGTTCCTCTTCCCACTCCCTGTCCCCATCCCAGTTCCCTGTCCCCATTCCCTGTCCCCATTCCCTTTAACTGTCCCCATTCCCGTTCCCTGTCCCCCTTCTCGCTCCCATTCCCGGTCCCCATGCCCATTCCCTGTCCACATTCCCGGCCCCTGTCCCCATTCCCATTCCCTGTCCCCATTCCCGGTCCCCATTCCCATTACCGGTCACTGTCCCAATTCCCGGTCCCTGTCCCCATTCCCGTTCCCTGTTCCCATTCCCGTTCCCTGTCCCCATTCCCGTTCCCTGTCCCCATTCCCATTCCCTGTCCCCATTCCCGTTCCCTGTTGCCATTCCCGCTTCCTGTCCCCTCTCACCGGACGCCGCCGCCATCGCTCCGTTCCCCTCACGGCGCTCACGTGTCCGCGGCAACCCCGCGCCCCTCCCGCCCACCAATCCCAGCCCGCGATCGCTCCCTGATTTGCATAACCACGCCCTCTGTCCCCGCCCAGCGCCAGCTGCGCTCATGGCCGGGCGCTCTTTGCTCCCAGTTCCCTCCCAGCGCTCCCAGTAAGAGCGGCACTGGCAGGGAAAGCGCTCCCAGTTCCTGCCCGGGGCTCTCAGCATCGCTGCCGCTGCTCTCCGTGTCATTCCCAGCGCTCCCAGTATCACTCGCAGCGCCGCGCGGGTCGCAGCCGCTCCCACACCTGCCCGGGCCGGGCTGGGAGCGGAGGAGGAGCGGGAGGAAGAGGAGGAGCGGGAAGAGGAGGAAGAGCAGCAGCGGGAGGAAGAGGAGAGACAGGGGAGGAGCGGCAGGAAGAGGAGTGGCGATTTTGGAACCAGGCGCTTCTGCCGCCCGCCCGCACAGAGCGCAGCTTCCCCCGGGTGCGGCAGCATCGCCCCCCAAAAACCCGCAGGTGAGCGTGGAGGGGGAGCTCGCCCCAAATCCATCGTGGGGCGCTCCGAGACGGTTTTATTTTGCTCTTCAGCGGTTGTTCGGATGTTGCAGGAGCCCAAAGCCGAGGCGGGAATGGCCCTGGCGGGATCTTGGCGGTGCCGCGTGGCGATCGCCCGGTAGCGGCGGGGAGATGGCGATATCGGCTCTGGGGATCCCCGGCAGAGGTGGGAGGGAAGGCGGGAGCCCTAGAGCGGGGAGAGCGGCCGGGGTCGATCCCGGAGCCGGGGGACCCCCGGCAGCCTGGAGGGGTGCGGGAGCTCGGTGCTGAGCGGGCTCCGGGCCGCCGAGGCTGAAAAGGGCGCTGACTTCTCCAGCTGCGCTCGGGCAGCGCCACCATCAAACCCAAGGCGCTCAGCCCTTGTTTTCCCCCCAGACCAGGATCTCCCAAAGCTCAGCAGCGAGGAGGAGGAGGAGGAGGAGGCCATGAGGACGAGGTCGATGTCCCGGGAGCCGCAGGCAGGTGAGGAGGAAGTCAGTGCCCCTTTCCCCCTGTGTCCTGCTTCATCTCCAGCCCAGCACGGCCCCGGCTGCAGCACAGCCCTGGGGGGATCTCCTTGCCCTTCCCTGTGGCATGGAGGCAAATCCCATCGTGTCCTTGTCCTTCCTCCCCCAGACAAGGAGCTGAGCACGGCCAGCAGCGAGGACAAATCCCCGCGGCACAGCCTCGGGCAAGAGGCCGTTTGCAGCGGCTCCACGGCGCAGGAATGCAACGGGGAGGAAAAGCCCCGCAGATCCCGCAGCAGGAGGGGCTGCAAACGCACAGCCTGGGGATCCCAGCAGGAAACAGCCAGCCCGGGCCGGGGAGGCGGCCGGAGCTCGGAGCTGGGGCTGTGTGAGCAGCTTCAGCGTGGGGAGAAGCCCCACAAGTGCTCGCAATGTGGGAAGAGCTACAGGTGGAGATCAGACCTGACCAAACACCAGAGAGTCCACACGGGGGAACGGCCCAACGAGTGTGGGGAGTGTGGGAAGAGATTCAGCCAGACTTCACAGCTGACAGTGCACCAAAGGATCCACACTGGGGAGAGACCCTACGAGTGTGATAAATGCAGGAAGTGGTTTCACACCAGCTCCAGTCTCCTCAAGCACTATCGCATTCACAAAGATGAGAGGCCTTATGAATGTCCTGACTGTGGGAAGGGCTTCAAGATCAACTCACACCTCATCACCCACCGGCGCACCCACACTGGGGAGAGACCCTACGAGTGTGATAAATGCAGGAAGAGGTTTCAGACCAGCTCCAGTCTCTTCGAGCACTATCGAATTCACAGGGATGAGAGACCGTTCTCCTGCTCCAGCTGTGGGAATGGCTTCAAGCAAAACTCTGCCCTTGCTGCCCACCGGCGCAGCCACATTGGGGAGAGGCCCTATGAGTGTGATAAATGCAGGAAGAGGTTTCAGACCAGTTCCGATCTCATCAGGCACTATCGCACTCACACGGATGAGAGGCCTTATGAGTGTCCTGACTGCGGGATGTGCTTCAAGCAAAACTCAACCCTTGTCACCCACCGGCGCATCCACACTGGGGAGAGACCCTACGAATGTCTCGAGTGTGGGAAGAGCTTCTCACTGAGCCATAACTTGACCAGACACCAACAGAGTCTCCAGTGAGAGAAGCCCTGCGAGTGCCCCGAGTGCGGGAAGAGCTTCGTGCGCTGCTCCAGCTCCATCCCCCAGGGCAGGATCCGCGCTGGATGATCCCCAGTGACCCCCGGTGGGCAGAGCCCCGCTGAGCCCTGGTGCCGCTGATCCGTGTTGGGAAGACACCTGGCTGGGGGCTCCACATCCTCCTGCCTCCCATCCCACTCCAATTCCCATTCCCGCTCTCCTTCCCTCTCCCTGTCCCGTATTCTCTGCCCGGTTGTCCTTCCCATATTCCCAGTCCCATATTCCCTGTGTGTTGGGAAGGATAAGGATTTGACAGGAAGCTCTCACAGATACGTACATAAAACATTTGCATTTCCTATTCCCAATCCCATTCTCGTATTGTAATTTCCAATCCCTTTCCCATTTTCTAAATCCCCATTCCATAATCTCTCTCCAATTGCTATTTCTATATTCCCTGTCCGGTTCCCACACTCCCATTCCCTGTTCCTGTTTCCTTTCCCGTTTCCATGTCCCTGTCCCCATTCCCAGATGTGGGACTGGGGAACACAGAAGCCTCTCTGAGTCCCTCCGTGAGAGGAAAGAATGCAGGAACTAAAAACCTTTTGAGAAATGAAACTACATTATGCCACACAGACATGAAATAGAGGTCTGTGCTTTCGTTTCTAATTAGAAATATTAGTTTGCATACATACAAAGTAGAGATATAAATCTTAGTCTGAAGTAAGTAACAATATATTTGAAGTACCTTAAAAGTAAAAGCCTTAGAATTTGGCTTGAAAAATAACCTGCAGTGAGAGCTCAAGACCAGAGCTCTAGAGAGAATAAAAATAAAGTAAGAACTTTGCTTTTATTCTTCAGATGGAACAAACACCACCTGTGCACAAGTTAGATGTAAACATTTGTATTACAGAACCCCAATTGTAACAGGTTTAGGAGAAATGCATCAGGTTCCTGTTTTTTGATCATTGGGAAATTTGTCAATAAAAATCTGCGCCTTGGAGCCAGAGCTGTCTCTCCCTCCTCTCTCGTCGCTCTCCCTTTCTCCCTCACCACCATCATCACAACTACCAGCACGGGAGAGAAGAAGAGGAATATGAAAGAAGAGCAGAAGAAAGGTGTAAGATTCCATCTAAAAACCTCTCACATGTTCTGCCCAACGACCCTCGCCTGAGGCCTAAAGAACTGCAGTGTAAAGGTGCTGGCCAGGGAAGAGAGGAATGCCAAGGGAAGAGAGGAATGCCAAGGGAAGAGAAGAATGCCAAGTGACTGTTCTCAGGTGGTGCCCATCCCAACCAGGGCCGGTCTGCTCCCACAGGTGTGAGAACAATGAGCTGGTCACAGTGTGCTGCTCCTACACAGGCGACTTGCTGCAGAACTGGTCACAAGGACTGTTGGTGTGCCTGGAGCTTGCCATGGTGCACTGCTCCTGTGGGCCTGGAGCTTGCCATGGTGCACTGATCCCACCCAGGCCACCTGCACAGCGTCCTGTTTCCACCTACTTCTTGGAGCAACGATCTCCACATACAATAGTCCATAAGTCTCCCCAACTTTTAGCCAGTTGCCCGACACCATGGAAAAAAATATAAAAGACACCCTCAAGCTAAAGACACCCGAAATCACCCCGGACGGGAATGGACATCTATTGGCTGGTTCGACGAGGATCGTCTGCCCGTCTTGGTAGCTCTAATCCCAACCCCTTTTCTCTCTCTCTCTCTTTTTCTCTCTGTCCCTCTATCGCATTTTGTTGGCACTAAATAAAAGTGCATGTTTTGCAAAAGTTAACTTGGTTTGTCCCCTGCTGTGTCTCTTGTGCGTTGAGATCCCTAAAAGAACCCACCAGGACTCCACATGTGGTGTGGACCCTGACAAAAGGCCAGGGAGCATCTGCCTCTGGAGACTCTGCACCAGGCCGCAGCTTCGACCTTTTGCAGCAGAGAGCTGCTCCTGCTTCCATCGGGACTTTGTGGCGGAGACTGAACAGCCTTGGGCTCTTTGCCTTTGGAGCCTGACGTGCCTTTCCCAGAAACAACTTTACAGCAGCTGCTCTGCTCTTGGCAGATCTAAAGCCACAACCAATCCCCACAGCCGGTCCCATTCCCGTTCCCTGTCCTTATTCCCGGTTCTGCTCCTCGTCCCTGTCCCGTATTCTGGCTCTGAGTCCCGTAGTCCCGGTCCCCGTTCCGACTCCAGGTCCGGAATTGCTGAACTCAGTCCTAATTCCCTGCCCTGTCCCAATCTCGTTCCCTTTCCCCATTCCCGGTCCCATTTTCGGTATTGATGCCAATCCTCAAATCCTGGTCCCTTTCCGAATTCCCTGTCCCACAGTCACGGTCACTGTCCCCATTCCAGTTTCCAGTGCCAATTCCCGGCACCGGTTCTCCGTTCGTCTTCCGTATTCCCGGTTTCAATAAAGGTCTCGGTCTCCATTCCCGATCCCTGTCCCTCTTCCCACTCCCTGTCCCCATTCCCATTCCCTGTCCCCCTTCTCGCTCCCATTCCCGGTCCCCATGCCCATTCCCTGTCCACATTCTCGGTCCCTGTCCCCTTTCCCGCTCCTTGTACCCATTCCCGTTCCCTGTCCCCATCCCCGTTCCCTGTTCCCATTCCCGCTCCCAGTCCCCATCCCCGATCCCTGTCCCCATTCCCATTCCCTGTCCCCATTCACGCTCCCTGTCCCCATTCCCGTTCCCTGTCCCCATTCCCGCTCCCTTTCCCCTCACCGGACGCCGCCGCCATCCCTCCGTTCCCCTCACGGCGCGCACGTGACCGCGGCAACCCCGCGCCGCTCCCGCCCACCAATCCCAGCGCGCGGCCGCTCCCTGATTTGCATAACCACGCCCTCTGGTCCCGCCCAGCGCCAGCTGCGCTCGTGGCCGGGCGCTCTTTGCTCCCAGTTCCCTCCCAGCGCTCCCAGTAAGAGCGGCACTGGCAGGGAAAGCGCTCCCAGTTCCTGCCCGGGGCTCTCAGCATCGCTGCCGCTGCTCTCCGTGTCATTCCCAGCGCTCCCAGTATCACTCGCAGCGCCGCGCGGGTCGCAGCCGCTCCCACACCTGCCCGGGCCAGAGCGCGGCTGCTTTTGGGTGTCGGCACCTGCCCGGGCCGGGCTGGGAGCGGAGGAGGAGCGGGAGGAAGAGGAGGAGCGGGAGGAAGAGGAGGGGCGGGAAGAGGAGGAAGAGCAGCAGCGGCAGGAAGAGGAGGGACACGGGAGGAGCGGCAGGAAGAGGAGGAGCGATTTTGGAACCAGGCGCTTCTGCCGCCCGCCCGCACAGAGCGCAGCTTCCCCCGGGTGCGGCAGCATCGCCCCCCAAAAACCCGCAGGTGAGCGGGGATGGGGAGCTCGCCCGAAATCCATCGTGGGGGGCTCCGGGAGGGTTTTATTTTGCGGTTCGGGGCATGTTCGGACGTTGCCGGAGCCCAAAGCCGAGGCGGGAATGGCCCTGGCGGGATCTTGGCGGTGCCGCGTGGCGATCGCCCGGTAGCGGCGGGGAGGGGGCGATATCGGCTCTGGGGATCCCCGGCAGAGGCGGGGGGGAAGGCGGGAGCCCCGGAGCGGGGAGAGCGGCCAGGGGCGATCCCGGAGCCGGGGGACCCCCGGCAGCCTGGAGGGGTGCGGGAGCTCGGTGCTGAGCGGGCTCCGTGCCCCGAGGCTGAAAGGGGCGCTGACTTCTCCAGCTGCGCTCGGGCAGCGCCACCATCAAACCCAAGGCGCTCAGCGCTTGTTTTCCCCCAAACCAGGATTTCCCAAAGCTCGGCAGCGAGGAGGAGGAGAAGGAGGCCATGAGGACGCGGTCGATGTCCCGGGAGCCGCAGGCAGGTGAGGAGGAAGTCAGTGCCCCCTTCCCCCTGTGTCCTGCTCCATCTCCCAGCCCAGCACGGCCCCGGCTGCAGCACAGCCCTGGGGGGATCTCCTTGCCCTTCCCTGTGGCACGGAGGCAAATCCCATCGTGTCCTTGTCCTTCCTTCCCCAGACAAGGAGCTGAGCACGGCCAGCAGGGAGGACAAATCCCCGCGGCACAGCCTCGGGCAAGAGGCCGTTTGCAGCGGCTCCACGGCGCAGGAATGCAACGGGGAGGAAAAGCCCCGCAGATCCCGCACCAGGAGGGGCTGCAAACGCACAGCCCGGGGATCCCAGCAGGAAAGAGCCAGCCCAGGCCGGGGAGGCGGCCGGAGCTCGGAGCTGGGGCTGCGTGATCAGCTTCACCGTGGGGAGAAGCCCCACAAGTGCTCGCAATGTGGGAAGGGATTCAGGTGGAGATCAGGACTGACCCAACACCAGAGAGTCCACACGGGGGAACGGCCCTACGAGTGTGGGGAGTGTGGGAAGAGATTCAGCCAGAGCTCAAACCTGAATCTGCACCGGAGGATCCACACTGGAGAGAGACCCTACGAGTGTAGGGAGTGTGGGAAGAGATTCAGCGATAGCTCACACCTCAAGGTCCACGAGAGGAGCCACACTGGGGAGAGACCCTACGAGTGTGATAAATGCAGAAAAAGGTTTCAGACCAGCTCCAGTCTCCTCCTGCACTATCGCACTCACAAGAATGAGAGGCCTTATGAGTGTCCTGACTGCGGGAAGGGCTTCAAGCAAAACTCCAGCCTCGTCAAGCACCGGCGCGTCCACACTGGGGAGAGACCCTACGAGTGTGATAAATGCAGGAAGAGGTTTCAGACCAGCTCCAGTCTGCTCCTGCACTATCGCAGTCACTGGGATGACAGGCCTTATGAATGTCATGACTGCGGCAAAGGCTTCAAGAAAAACTCCACCCTCGTCCTGCACCGGCGCATGCACACTGGGGAGAGACCCCACAAATGACACGAGTGTGGGAAGAGCTTTGCACACAGCTCTCACTTGACCAGACACCAACGGAGTCTCCACTGAGAGAAGCCCTGCGAGTGCCCCGAGTGCGGGAAGAGCTCCGTGCGCTGCTCCAGCTCCATCCCCCAGGGCAGGATCCGCGCTGGATGATCCCCAGTGACCCCCGGTGGGCAGAGCCCCGCTGAGCCCTGGTGCCGCTGATCCGTGTTGGGAAGACACCTGGCTGGGGGCTCCACATCCTCCTGCCTCCCATCCCACTCCAATTCCCATTCCCATTCCTGTTCTCCTTCCCTCTCCCTGTCCCGTATTCTCTGCCCGGTTGTCGTTGCCATATTCCCAGTCCCATATTCCCTGTGTGCTGGGAAGGATAAGGATTTGACAGGAAGCTCTCACAGATATGTATGTGCAACATTTCCATTTCCTATTCCCAATCCCATTCCCGTATTCCAATTTCCAATCCCTTTCCCATCTTCTAAATCCCCATCCCTTATTCTCTCACCAATTGCTATTTCCATATTCCCTGTCCCGTTCCCACACTCCCATTCCCTGTTCCTGTTTCCTTTCCCGTTCCCATGTCCCTGTCCCCATTCCCAGATGTGGGACTGGGGAACACAGAAGCCTCTCTGAGTCCCTCCGTGAGAGGAAAGAATGCAAGAATTAAATTAAAAACCTTTTGAGAAATGAAACTACATTATGTCACACAGACATGAAATAGGGGTCTGTGCTTTTGTTTCTAAGTAGAAATATTAGTTTGCATAGATATGAAGTAGAAGTATAAATCTTAGTCTGAAGTAAGTAACAATATGTTTGAAGTGCCTTAAAAGTAAAAGCCTTAGAATCTGGTGTGAAAAATAACCTGCAGTGAGAGCTCAAGACCAGAGCTCTAGAGAGAATAAAAATACAGTAAGAACTTTCCTGTATTCTTCAGATAGAACAAACACCACCTGTGCACAAGTTAGATGTAAACGTTTGTATTACAGAACCCCAATTCTAACAGGTTTAGGAGAAATGCTTCAGGTTCCTGTTTTTTGATCATTGGGAAATTTGTCAATAAAAATCCGTGTCTTGGAGCCAGAGCTCTCTCTCCCTCCTCTCTCGTCGCTCTCCCTTCCTCCCCCACCACCATCATCACCACTACCAGCACGGGAGAGAAGAAGAAGAGGAAGATGAAGAAGAAAAGAAGAGGAGAAGAAAGGCCAGGGAGCATCTGCCTCTGGAGACTCTGCACCAGGCTGCAGCTTCGACCTCTTGCAGCAGAGAGCTGCTCCTGCTTCCATCGGGACTTTGTGGCAGGGATTGAACAGGGACTGGAGAGCCTTGGGCTCTTTGCCTTTGGAGCCTGACGTGCCTTTCCCAGAAACAACTTTACAGCAGCTGCTCTGCTCTTGGCAGATCTAAAGCAACAACCAATCCCCACAGGCGGTCCCATTCCCGTTCCCTGTCCTTATTCCCGGTTCTGCTCCTCGTCCCTGTCCCGTATTCTGGCTCAGAGTCCCGTAGTCCCGGTCCCCGTTCCCACTCCAGGTCCGGAATTGCTGCACTCAGTCCTAATTCCCTGCCCAGTCCCAATCTCGTTCCCTTTCCCCATTCCTGGTCCCATTTTGGGTATTGGTGCCAATCCTCAAATCCCGGTCCCTTTCCGAATTCCCTGTCCCACAGTCACGGTCGCTGTCCCCATTCCAGTTTCCAGTGCCAATTCCTGTCGCCGGTTCTCCGTTCGTCTTCCGTATTCCCGGTTTCAATAAAGGTCTCGGTCCCATATTCCCGATCCCTGTCCCTCTTCCCACTCCCTGTCCCCATCCCAGTTCCCTGTCCCCATTCCCTTTAACTGTCCCCATTCCCGTTCCCTGTCCCCCTTCTCGCTCCCATTCCTTGTCCCCATTCCCATTCCCTGTCCACATTCCCGCTCCCTGTCCCCATTGCCGTTCCGTGTCCCTATTCCCGTTCCCTGTCCCCCTTCACGCTCCCATTCCCGGTCCCCATTCCCGTTCCCTGTCACCCTTCTAGCTCCCGCTGCCTTTCCCCATTCCCGGTCCCTGTCCCCGTTCCCGGTCCCCATTCCCTTTCCCCATTCCCGTTCCCTGTCCCCATTCCCGCTCCCTGTCCCCATTCCCATTCCCTGTCCCCATTCCCGTTCCCATTCCCATCGCATTCCCCATTCCCGCTCCCTGTCCCCATTCCCATTCCCTGTCCCCATTCCCGTTCCCTTTCCCCTCACCGGACGCCGCCGCCATCGCTCCGTTCCCCTCACGGCGCTCACGTGACCGCGGCAACCCCGCGCCGCTCCCGCCCACCAATCCCAGCGCGCGGTCGCTCCCTGATTTGCATAACCACGCCCTCTGGTCCCGCCCACCGCCAGCTGCGCTTATGGTCGGGCGCTCTTTGCTCCCAGTTCCCTCCCAGCGCTCCAGTAAGAGCGGCACTGGCAGGGAAAGCGCTCCCAGTTCCTGCCCGGGGCTCTCAGCATCGCTGCCGCTGCTCTCCGTGTCATTCCCAGCGCTCCCAGTATCACTCGCAGCGCCGCGCGGGTCGCAGCCGCTCCCACACCGCCCGGGCCAGAGCGCGGCTGCTTTTGGGTGTCGGCACCTGCCCGGGCCGGGCTGGGAGCGGAGGAGGAGCGGGAGGAAGAGGAGAAGCGAGAAGAGGAGGAAGAGCAGCAGCGGGAGGAAGAGGAGGGACACGGGAGGAGCGGCAGGAAGAGGAGGAGCGATTTTGGAATCAGGCGCTTCTGCCGCCCGCCCGCACAGAGCGCAGCTTCCCCCGGGTGCGGCAGCATCGCCCACCAAAAACGCGCAGGTGAGCGGGGAGGGGGAGCTCGCCCGAAATCCATCGTGGGGGGCTCCGAGAGGGTTTTATTTTGCGGTTCAGGGGTCGTTCGGACGTTGCCGGAGCCCAAAGCCGAGGCGGGAATGGCCCTGCCGGGATCTTGGCGGTGCCGCGTGGCGATCGCCCGGTACAGGCGAGGAGGGGGCGATATCGGCTCTGGGGATCCCCGGTAGAGCCGGGGGGGAAGGCGGGAGCCCCGGAGCGGGAAGAGCGCCCGTGGGCGATCCTGGAGCCGGGGGAACCCCCGGCAGCCTGGAGGGGTGCGGGAGCTCGGTGCTGAGCGGGCTCCGGGCCCCGAGGCTGAAAGGGGCGCTGACTTCTCCAGCTGCCCTCGGGCAGCGCCACCATCAAACCCAACGCGCTCAGCCCTTGTTTTCCCCCAAACCAGGATTTCTCAAAACTTTCGCTGCATTGAGGAGGACGAATAGGCCGTGAGGAAGATGTCGATGTCCCAGGAGCCGCAGGCAGGTGAGGAGGAAGTCAGTGCCCCTTTCCCCGTGTCCTGCTCCATCTCCCAGCCCAGCATGGCCCCGGCTGCAGCACAGCCCTGGGGGGATTTCCTTACCCTTCCCTGTGGCACGGAGGCAAATCCCATCGTGTCCTTCTCCTTCCTCCCCCAGACAAGGAGCTGAGCACGGCCAGCAGGGAGGACAAATCCCCGCGGCACAGCCTCGGGCAAGAGGCCGTTTGCAGCGGCTCCACGGCGCAGGAATGCAACGGGGAGGAAAAGCCCCGCAGATCCCGCAGTAGGAGGGGCTGCAAACGCACAGCCCAGCAGGAAAGAGCCAGCCCGGGCCGGGGAGGCGGCCGGAGCTCGGAGCTGGGGCTGCGTGAGCAGCTTCACCGTGGGGAGAAGCCAAACAAGTGCTCGGAATGTGGGAAGGGATCCAGGTGCAGACCGGAACTTATCAAACACCAGAGAGTCCACACGGGGGAACGGCCTTACGAGTGTGGGGAGTGTGGGAAGAGATTCAGGAAGAGCTCAAACCTGACAGTGCACCGGAGGATCCACACTGGGGAGAGACCCTACGAGTGTGGGGAGTGTGGGAAGAGATTCAGCCAGATCTCAAACCTCAAGGCCCATGAGAGGAGCCACACTGGGGAGAGACCCTACGAGTGTGATAAATGCAGGAAGAGGTTTCACACCAGATCCAGTCTCGTCCTGCACTATCGCATTCACAAGGATGAGAGGCCTTATGAGTGTCATGACTGTGGGATGGGCTTCAAGCAAAACTCCAGCCTCGTCAAGCACCGGCTCATCCACACCGGGGAGAGACCCTACGAGTGTGATAAATGCAGGAAGAGTTTTCAGACCAGCTCAAGTCTGCTCTTGCACTATCGCATTCACACAGATGAGAGGCCTTATGAGTGTCATGACTGCGGCAAACGCTTCAAGCAAAACTCCACCCGCGTCCTGCACCGGCGCATCCACACTGGGGAGAGACCCTACGAGTGTGATAAATGCAGGAAGAGGTTTCACACCAGATCCAATCTCGTCCTGCACTATCGCATTCACAAGGATGAGAGGCCTTATGAGTGTCATGACTGTGGGAAGGGCTTCAAGCACAGCTCCAGCCTCATCCACCACCGGCGCATCCACACTGGGGAGAGACCCCACAAATGCCCCGAGTGTGGGAAGAGCTTCTCACAGAGCTCTCACTTGACCAGACACCAACGGAGTCTCCACTGAGAGAAGCCCTGCGCGTGTCCCGAGTGCGGGAAGAGCTCCGTGCGCTGCTCCAGCTCCATCCCCCAGGGCAGGATCCACGCTGGATGATCCCCAGTGACCCCCGGTGGGCAGAGCCCCGCTGAGCCCTGGTGCCGCTGATCCGTGTTGGGAAGACACCTGGCTGGGGGCTCCACATCCTCCTGCCTCCCATCCCACTCCAATTCCCATTCCCATTCCTGTTCTCCTTCCCTCTCCCTGTCCCGTATTCTCTGCCCGGTTGTCGTTCCCATATTCCCAGTCCCATATTCCCCGTGTGCTGGGAAGGATAAGGATTTGACAGGAAGCTCTCACAGATATGTATGTGCAACATTTCCATTTCCTATTCCCAATCCCATTCCCGTACTCCAATTTCCAATCCCTTTCCCATCTTCTAAATCCCCATCCCATATTCTCTCTCCAATTGCTATTTCCATATTCCCTGTCCCGTTCCCACACTCCCATTCCCTGTTCCTGTTTCCTTTCCCGTTCCCATGTCCCTGTCCCCATTCCCAGATGTGGGACTGGGAACACAGAAGCCTCTCTGAGTCCCTCCGTGAGAGGAAAGAATGCAAGAATTAAATTAAAAACCTTTTGAGAAATGAAACTACATTATGCCACACAGACATGAAATAGGGGTCTGTGCTTTTGTTTCTAAGTAGAAATATTAGTTTGCATAGATATGAAGTAGAAGTATAAATCTTAGTCTGAAGTAAGTAACAATATGTTTGAAGTGCCTTAAAAGTAAAAGCCTTAGAATCTGGTGTGAAAAATAACCTGCAGTGAGAGCTCAAGACCAGAGCTCTAGAGAGTATAAAAATTCAGTAAGAACTTTCCTGTATTCTTCAGATAGAACAAACACCACCTGTGCACAAGTTAGATGTAAACGTTTGTATTACAGAACCCCAATTCTAACAGGTTTAGGAGAAATGCTTCAGGTTCCTGTTTTTTGATCATTGGGAAATTTGTCAATAAAAATCCGTGTCTTGGAGCCAGAGCTCTCTCTCCCTCCTCTCTCGTCGCTCTCCCTTCCTCCCCCACCATCATCAACACTACCAGCACGGGAGAGAAGAAGAAGAGGAAGATGAAGAAGAAAAGAAGAGGAGAAGAAAGGCCAGGGAGCATCTGCCTCTGGAGACTCTGCACCAGGCCGCAGCTTCGACCTCTTGCAGCAGAGAGCTGCTCCTGCTTCCGTCGGAACTTTGTGGCAGGGATTGAGCAGGGACTGGAGAGCCTTGGGCTCTTTGCCTTTGGAGCCTGACGTGCCTTTCCCAGAAACAACTTTACAGCAGCTGCTCTGCTCTTGGCAGATCTAAAGCAACAACCAATCCCCACAGCCGGTCCCATTCCCTGTCCCTGTCCCCATTCCCGTTCCCTGTCCCCATTCCCTGTCCACATTCCTATTCCCTGTCCCCATTCCCATTCCCTGTCCCCATTCCCTGTCCCCATTCCCGGTCCCTGTCCCCATTCTCGTTCCCTGTCCCCATTCCCTGTCCCCATTCCCATTCCCTGTCCCCATTCCCGCTCCCTGTCCCCTCTCACCGGACGCCGTCGCCATCGCTCCGTTCCCCTCACGGCGCTCACGTGACAGCGGCAACCCCGCGCCCCTCCCGCCCACCAATCCCAGCGCGCGGTCGCTCCCTGATTTGCATAACCACGCCCTCTGGTCCCGCCCACAGCCAGCTGCGCTCATGGCCGGGCGCTCTTTGCTCCCAGTTCCCTCCCAGCGCTCCCAGTAAGAGCGGCACTGGCAGGGAAAGCGCTCCCAGTTCCTGCCCGGGGCTCTCAGCATCGCTGCCGCTGCTCTCCGTGTCATTCCCAGCGCTCCCAGTATCACTCGCAGCGCCGCGCGGGTCGCAGCCGCTCCCACACCGCCCGGGCCAGAGCGCGGCTGCTTTGGGTGTCGGCACCTGCCCGGGCCGGGCTGGAGCGGAGGAGGAGCGGGAGGAAGAGGAGGAGCGGGAAGAGGAGGAAGAGCTGCAGCGGGAGTTAGAGGAGGAACACGGGAGGAGCGGCAGGAAGAGGAGGAGCGATTTTGGAGCCAGGCGCTTCTGCCGCCCGCCCGCACAGAGCGCAGCTTCCCCCGGGTGCGGCAGCATCGCCCCCCAAAAACCCGCAGGTGAGCGTGGAGGGGGAGCTCGCCCCAAATCCCTCGTGGGGGGCTCCGGGAGGGTTTTATTTTGCGGTTCGGGGCATGTTCGGACGTTGCCGGAGCCCAAAGCCGAGGCGGGAATGGCCCTGGCGGGATCTTGGCGGTGCTGCGTGGCGAGCTCGGTAGCGGCGGGGACGGGGCGATATCGGCTCTGGGGATCCCCGGCAGAGGCGGAGGGGAAGGCGGGATCCCCGGAGCAGGGAGAGCGCCCGGGGGCGATCCCGGAGCCGAGGGACCCCCGGCAGCCTGGAAGGATGCGGGAGCTCGGTGCTGAGCGGGCTCCGGGCCCCCGAGGCTGAAAGGGGCGCTGACTTCTCCAGCTGCCCTCGGGCAGCGCCACCATCAAACCCAACGCGCTCAGCCCTTGTTTTCCCCCCCAAACCAGGATTTCCCAAATCTTGGATGCATTGAGGAGGAGGAATAGGCCGTGAGGACGATGTCGATGTCCCGGGAGCCGCAGGCAGGTGAGGAGGAAGTCAGTGCCCCTTTCCCCCTGTGTCCTGCTCCATCTCCCAGCCCAGCACGGCCCCGGCTGCAGCACAGCCCTGGGGGGATCTCCTTGCCCTTCCCTGTGGCACGGAGGCAAATCCCATCGTGTCCTTCTCCTTCCTCCCCCAGACAAGGAGCTGAGCACGGCCAGCAGGGAGGACAAATCCCCGCGGCACAGCCTCGGGCAAGAGGCCGTTTGCAGCGGCTCCACGGCGCAGGAATGCAACGGGGAGGAAAAGCCCCGCAGATCCCGCAGCAGGAGGGGCTGCAAACGCACAGCCCGGGGATCCCAGCAGGAAAGAGCCAAACCGGGCCGGGGAAGCGGCCGGAGCTCGGAGCTGGGGCTGCGTGAGCAGCTTCACCGTGGGGAGAAGCCCCACAAGTGCTCGCAATGTGGAAAGAGCTACAGGTGGAGATCAGACCTGACCAAACACCAGAGAGTCCACACGGGGGAACGGCCCTACGAGTGTGGGGAGTGTGGGAAGAGATTCAGCCAGATCTCACACCTCAAGGCCCACGAGAGGAGCCACACTGGGGAGAGACCCTACGAGTGTGATAAATGCAGGAAGAGGTTTCAGACCAGCTCCGATCTCATCAGGCACTATCACACTCACAAAGATGAGAGGCCTTATGAGTGTCCTGACTGCGGGATGTGCTTCAAGCAAAACTCAACCCTTGTCACCCATCGGCGCATCCACACCAGGGAGAGACCATACGAGTGTCCCGAGTGTGGGAAGAGCTTCTCACAGAGCTGTAACTTGACCCGACACCAACGGAGTCTCCACTGAGAGAAGCCCTGCGAGTGCCCCGAGTGCGGGAAGAGCTTCGTGCGCTGCTCCAGCTCCAACCCCCAGGGCAGGATCCGCGCTGGATGATCCCCAGTGACCCCCGGTGGGCAGAGCCCCGCTGAGCCCTGGTGCCGCTGATCCGTGTTGGGAAGACACCTGGCTGGGAGCTCCACATCCTCCTGCCTCCCATCCCAGTCCAATTCCCATTCCCGCTCTCCTTCCCTCTCCCTGTCCCGTATTCTCTGCCCGGTTGTCGTTCCCATATTCCCAGTCCCATATTCCCTGTGTGTTGGGAAGGATAAGGATTTGACAGGAAGCTCTCACAGATATGTATGTACAACATTTTCATTTCCTATTTCCAATCTCATTCCCGTATTCAAATTTTAATTCCCTGTCCTATCTTCTAAATACCCATCCCATATTCTGTCCCCAATTACTATTTCCATATTCCCTGTCTGGTTCCCGTATTCCCATTCCCTGTTCCTCTTTCCATTCTCGATCCCATCTCCCAGTCCCCATTCCCAGTTGTTGCAATGTGTGACACAGAAGCATCTCTCAGTACATTTGAGAGAGACCAGGATGCCAAATTCAAATTAAAAAACTTCTGAGAAATAAAATACATTAAGCCAAGGGAATATGAAATTGAGGTCGAACCTTTAGTTTAGGTAAGTA
The DNA here is from genome assembly GCF_029582105.1 of Oenanthe melanoleuca. Classification (NCBI taxonomy): domain Eukaryota; kingdom Metazoa; phylum Chordata; class Aves; order Passeriformes; family Muscicapidae; genus Oenanthe; species Oenanthe melanoleuca. The sequence continues at coordinate 8,622,646 of NC_079358.1, forward strand.
GTAATATTATGTTCATCGATATGAAGTAGAAGTATAAATCCTAGTTTGAAGTATGTAGAAATACGTCTTAAGTGCCTCAAAAAGTAAAAGTCTTAGAGTGTGATGCTAAAAACAAGCTGCATTGAGAGCTTAAAAACACAGTTCTATACAAAGTAAAAATAGAGATAAAATAGTTTTTATATTCTTCAGAGAGAAAACAAAGGTGATGTGCAGAAGTTAGACATAAGCGTTTATATTGGAGAACCCCAATTCCAACACGTTAAGGAGAAATGGTTCAGGTTTGTGTTTTGTTATCATTGGGAAATTTGTCAATAATAATTCGTATCTTGGAGCCAGAGCTCTCTCTCCCTCCTCTCTTGTCGCTCTCCCTTCCTCCCCCACCACCATCATCACCACTACCAGCACGGGAGAGAAGAAGAAGAGGAAGATGAAGAAGAAAAGAAGAGGAGAAGAAAGGCCAGGGAGCATCTGCCTCTGGAGACTCTGCACCAGGCTGCAGCTTCGACCTCTTGCAGCAGAGAGCTGCTCCTGCTTCCATCGGGACTTTGTGGCGGAGACTGAACAGGGACTGGAGAGCCTTGGGCTCTTTGCCTTTGGAGCCTGACGTGCCTTTCCCAGAAACAACTTTACAGCAGCTGCTCTGCTCTTGGCAGATCTAAAGCCACAACCAATCCCCACAGGCGGTCCCATTCCCGTTCCCTGTCCTTATTCCCGGTTCTGCTCCTCGTCCCTGTCCCATATTCTGGCTCTGAGTCCCGTAGTCCCGGTCCCCGTTCCCACTCCAGGTCCGGAATTGCTGCACTCAGTCCTAATTCCCTGCCCAGTCCCAATCTCGTTCCCTTTCCCCATTCCCGGTCCCATTTTCGGTATTGGTGCCAATCCTCATATCCCGGTCCCTTTCCGAATTCCCTGTCCCACAGTCACGGTCGCTGTCCCCATTCCAGTTTCCAGTGCCAATTCCCGGCGCCGGTTCTCCGTCTTCCGTATTCCCGGTTTCAATAAAGGTCTCGGTCCCATATTCCCGATCCCTGTCCCTCTTCCCACTCCGTGTCCCCATCCCAGTTCCCTGTCCCCATTCCCTGTTGCCATTCCCTTTAACTGTCCCCATTCCCGTTCCCTGTCCCCCTTCTCGCTCCCATTCCCGGTCCCCATTCCCATTCCCTGTCCCCATTCCCGGTCCCTGTCCCTATTCCAGTCCCTGTCCCCATTCCCGTTCCCTGTCCCCATTCCCATTTCCTGTCCCCATTCCCATTCCCTGTCCCCATTCCCGTTCCCTGTCCCATTCCCATTCCCTGTCCCAATTCTCGCTCCCTGTCCCCATTCCCGCTCCCTGTCCCCTCTCACCGGACGCCGCCGCCATCGCTCCCTTCCCCTCACGGCGCTCACGTGACAGTGGCAACCCCGCGCCCCTCCCGCCCACCAATCCCAGCGCGCGGTCTCTCCCTGATTTGCATAACCACGCCCTCTGTCCCCGCCCAGCGCCAGCTGCGCTCATGGCCGGGCGCTCTTTGCTCCCAGTTCCCTCCCAGCGCTCCCAGTAGAGCGGCACTGGCAGGGAAAGCGCTCCCAGTTCCTGCCCGGGGCTCTCAGCATCGCTGCCGCTGCTCTCCGTGTCATTCCCAGCGCTCCCAGTATCACTCGCAGCGCCGCGCGGGTCGCAGCCGCTCCCACACCTGCCCGGGCCGGGCTGGGAGCGGAGGAGGAGCGGGAGGAAGAGGAGGAGCGGGAAGAGGAGGAAGAGCAGCAGCGGGAGGAAGAGGAGGGACACGGGAGGAGCGGCAGGAAGAGGAGGAGCGATTTTGGATCCAGGCGCTTCTGCCGCCCGGCCGCACAGAGCGCAGCTTCCCCCGGGTGCGGCAGCATCGCCCCCCAAAAACCCGCAGGTGAGCGGGGAGGGGGAGCTCGCCCCAAATCCCTCGTGGGAGCCTCCGCGAGGGTTTTATTTTGCGCTTCAGGGTATGTTCGGACGTTACAGGAGCCCAAAGCCGAGGTGGGAATGGCCCTGGCGGGATCTTGGCGGTGCCGCTTGGCGATCGCCCGGTACCAGCGGGGAGGGGGCGACATCGGTTCTAAGGATCCCCGGCAGAGCCGGGGGGGAAGGCGGGAGCCCCGGAGCGGGGAGAGCGGCCAGGGGCGATCCCGGAGCCGGGGGACCCCCGGCAGCCTGGAGGGGTGCGGGAGCTCGGTGCTGAGCGGGCTCCGGGCCCCCGAGGCTGAAAGGGGCGCTGACTTCTCCAGCTGCCCTCGGGCAGCGCCACCATCAAACCCAACGCGCTCAGCCCTTGTTTTCCCCCCAAACCAGGATTTCCCAAACCTTGGATGCATTGAGGACGAGTTATAGGCCGTGAGGAAGATGTCGATGTCCCGGGAGCCGCAGGCAGGTGAGGAGGAAGTCAGTGCCCCTTTCCCCCTGTGTCCTGCTCCATCTCCCAGCCCAGCACGGCCCCGGCTGCAGCACAGCCCTGGGGGGATCTCCTTGCCCTTCTCTGTGGCACGGAGGCAAATCCCATCGTGTCCTTCTCCTTCCTCCCCCAGACAAGGAGCTGAGCACGGCCAGCAGGGAGGACAAATCCCCGCGGCACAGCCTCGGGCAAGAGGCCGTTTGCAGCGGCTCCACGGCGCAGGAATGCAACGGGGAGGAAAAGCCCCGCAGATCCCGCAGCAGGAGGGGCTGCAAACGCACAGCCCGGGGATCCCAGCAGGAAAGAGCCAGCCCGGGCGGGGGAGGCGGCCGGAGCTCGGAGCTGGGGCTGCGTGAGCAGCTTCAGCGTGGGGAGAAGCCCCACAAGTGCTCGCAATGTGGGAAGGGATTCACGTGGAGATCAGAACGGATCAAACACCAGAGAGTCCACACGGGGGAACAGCCCTACGAGTGTGGAGAGTGTGGGAAGAGATTCAGCCGCAGCTCAGGCCTGTCTGTGCACCAGAGGATCCACACAGGGGAGAGACCCTACGAGTGTGATAAATGCAGGAAGACCTTTCTGCGAAGAGCCTGTCTCCTCAAACACTATCGCACTCACACAGATGAGAGGCCTTACAGGTGTCCTGATTGTGGGCAGGCCTTCAAGCACCGCTCCATTCTCATGATCCACCGTCTCAGCCACACTGGGGAGAGACCCTACGAGTGTGGAGAGTGTGGGAAGAGATTCAGCCATCGCTCACAGCTGACAGTGCACCAAAGGAGCCACACTGGGGAGAGGCCCTACGAGTGTGATAAATGCAGGAAGAGGTTTCAGACCAGCAGCAATCTCCTCGAGCACTACCGCACTCACAAGGATGAGAGGCCTTATGAGTGTCCTGAATGTGGGAAGGGCTTCAAGCTCAACTCACACCTTGCCAGGCACCGGCGCACCCACACTGGGGAGAGACCCTACGAGTGTGATAAATGCTGGAAGAGGTTTCAGACCAGCTCAGATCTCCTCGAGCACTATCGCATTCACAGGGATGAGAGGCCTTATGAGTATCCTGACTGCGGGATGTGCTTCAAGCAAAACTCAACCCTTGTCACCCACCGGCGCATCCACACCGAGGAGAGACCATATGAGTGTCCCGAGTGTGGGAAGAGCTTCTTACAGAGCTGTAACTTGACCAGTCTCCACTGAGAGAAGCCCTGCGAGTGCCCCGAGTGCGGGAAGAGCTCCGTGCGCTGCTCCAGCTCCATCCCCCAGGGCAGGATCCGCGCTGGATGATCCCCAGTGACCCCCGGTGGGCAGAGCCCCGCTGAGCCCTGGTGCCGCTGATCCGTGTTGGGAAGACACCTGGCTGGGGGCTCCACATCCTCCTGCCTCCCATCCCACTCCAATTCCCATTCCCGCTCTCCTTCCCTCTCCCTGTCCCGTATTCTCTGCCCGGTTGTCGTTCCCATATTCCCAGTCCCATATTCCCTGTGTGTTGGGAAGGATAAGGATTTGACAGGAAGCTCTCACAGATATGTATGTACAACATTTCCATTTCCTATTCCCAATCCCATTCCCGTATTCCAATTTCCATTCCCTGTCCCATCTTCTAAATCCCCATCCCATATTCTCTCCCCAATTGCTATTTCCATATTCCGTGTCCCATTCCCGTATTCCCATTCCCTGTTCCTCTTTCCATTCCTGATCCCATCTCCCAGTCCCCATTCCCAGTTGTTGCAATGTGTGACACAGAAGCATCTCTCAGTACATTTGAGAGAGAGCAGAATGCCAAATTCGAATTAAAAAACTTCTGAGAAATAAAATACATTAAGCCACGGAAATATGAAATCGAGGTCGAACCTTTAGGTAAGTAGTAATATTAACTTGCATCGATATGAAGTAGAAGTATAAATCTTAGTTTGAAGTATGTAGAAATACGTCTTAAGTGCCTCAAAAAGTAAAAGTCTTAGAGTCTGGTGCTAAAAACAAGCTGCATTGAGAGCTTAAAACCACAGTTCTAGACAAAATAAAAATACAGTTAAAATCATTCTTATATTGTACAGGGAGAAAACAAATGCGATGTGCACAAGTTAGACATAAGCGTTTATATTGGAGAACCCCAATTCTAACAGGTTAAGGAGAAATGGTTCAGGTTTGTGTTTTGTGATCATTGGGAAATTTGTCAATAAAAATCCGTATCTTGCAGCCAGAGCTCTCACTCCCTCCTCTCTCGTCGCTCTCCCTTCCTCCCCCACCATCATCATCAGCACTACCAGCACGGGAGAGAAGAAGAAGAGGAAGATGAAGAAGAAAAGAAGAGGAGAAGAAAGGCCAGGGAGCATCTGCCTCTGGAGACTCTGCACCAGGCTGCAGCTTCGACCTCTTGCAGCAGAGAGCTGCTCCTGCTTCCATCGGGACTTTGTGGAGGAGACTGAACAGGGACTGGAGAGCCTTGGGCTCTTTGCCTTTGGAGCCTGACGTGCCTTTCCCAGAAACAACTTTACAGCAGCTGCTCTGCTCTTGGCAGATCTAAAGCCACAACCAATCCCCACAGCCGGTCCCATTCCCGTTCCCTGTCCTTATTCCCGGTTCTGCTCCTCGTCCCTGTCCCATATTCTGGCTCTGAGTCCTGTAGTCCCGGTCCCCGTTCCCACTCCAGGTCCGGAATTGCTGCACTCAGTCCTAATTCCCTGCCCTGTCCCAATCTCGTTCACTTTCCCCATTCCAGGTCCCATTTTTGGTATTGGTGCCAATCCTCATATCCCGGTCCCTTTCCGAATTCCCTGTCCCACAGTCACGGTCGCTGTCCCCATTCCAGTTTCCAGTGCCAATTCCCGGCGCCGGTTCTCCGTTTGTCTTCCGTCTTCCCGGTTTCAATACAGGTCTCGGTCCCATATTCCCGATACCTGTCCCTCTTCCCAGTCCGTGTCCCCATCCCAGCTCCCTATCCCCATTCCCTGTCCCCATTCCCTTTAACTTTCCCCATTCCCAGTCCCCAGTCCCTGTCCCCACTCTCGTTCCCGGTTTCCATTCCCTGTCCCCATTCCTATTTCCGGTCCCCATTCCCGGTTCCCATTCCCTGTCCCCATTCCCGTTCCCTGTCCCCATTCCCGCTCCCTGTCCCCATTCCCCTTCCCTGTCCCCATGCCCGTTTCCTGTCCCCATTCCCGATCCCGGTCCCCATTCCCGTTCCCTGTCACCATTCCCGATCCCTATCCCCATTCCCGGTCCTTGTCCCCATTCCTGATCCCTGTACCCATTCCCGGTCCCTGTCCCCATTCCCATTCCCTGTCCCCATTCCCTTTCCCCATTCCCGCTCCCTGTCCCCACTCCCGCTCCCTGTCCCCATTCCCATTTCCTGTCCCCATTCCCTTTCCCCATTCCCATTCCTTGTCCCCATTCCTGCTCCCTGTCCCCATTCCCATTCCCTGTCCCCATTCCCGCTCCCTGTCCCCTCTCACCGGACGCCGCCGCCATCGCTCCGTTCCCCTCACGGCGCTCCAGTGACCGCGGCGACCCCGCGCCGCTCCCGCCCACCAATCCCAGCTCGCGGTCGCTCCCTGATTTGCATAACCACGCCCTCTGGCTCGGCCCACCGCCAGCTTAGCTCGTGGCCGGGCGCTCTTTGCTCCCAGTTCCCTCCCAGCGCTCCCAGTAAGAGCGGCACTGGCAGGGAAAGCGCTCCCAGTTCCTGCCCGGGGCTCTCAGCATCGCTGCCGCTGCTCTCCGTGTCATTCCCAGCGCTCCCAGTATCACTCGCAGCGCCGCGCGGGTGGCAGCTGCCCCGACCCCGCCCGGGCCAGAGCGCGGCTGCTTTTGGGTGTCGGCACCTGCCCGGGCCGGAGCGGAGGAGGAGCGGGGAGGAAGAGGAGGAGCGGGAAGAGGAGGAAGAGCAGCAGCGGGAGGAAGAGGAGGGACACGGGAGGAGCGGCAGGAAGAGGAGGAGCGATTTTGGAACCAGGCGCTTCTGCCGCCCGCCCGCACAGAGCGCAGCTTCCCCCGGGTGCGGCAGCATCGCCCCCCAAAAACCCGCAGGTGAGCGGGGAGGGGGAGCTCGCCCGAAATCCATCGTGGGGGGCTCCGGGAGGGTTTTATTTTGCGGTTCGGGGCATGTTCGGACGTTGCCGGAGCCCAAAGCCGAGGCGGGAATGGCCCTGGCGGGATCTTGGCGGTGCCGCGTGGCGATCGCCCGGTACCGGCGAGGAGGGGGCGATATCGGCTCTGGGGATCCCCGGTAGAGCCGGGGGGGAAGGCGGGAGCCCCGGAGCGGGGAGAGCGGCCAGGGGCGATCCCGGAGCCGGGGGACCCCCGGCAGCCTGGAGGGGTGCGGGAGCTCGGTGCTGAGCGGGCTCCGGGCCCCCGAGGCTGAAAGGGGCGCTGACTTCTCCAGCTGCCCTCGGGCAGCGCCACCATCAAACCCAACGCGCTCAGCCCTTGTTTTCCCACCATACCAGGATTTCCCATAGCTTGGCAGCGAGGAGGAGGAGAAGGAGGCCATGAGGACGCGGTCGATGTCCCGGGAGCCGCAGGGAGGTGAGGAGGAAGTCAGTGCCCCTTTCCCCCTGTGTCCTGCTCCATCTCCCAGCCCTGCACGGCCCCAGCTGCAGCACAACCCTGGGGGGATCTCCTTGCCCTTGCCTGTGGCACGGAGGCAAATCCCATCGTGTCCTTGTCCTTCCTCCCCCAGACAAGGAGCTGAGCACGGCCAGCAGGGAGGACAAATCCCCGCGGCACAGACTCGGGCAAGAGGCCGTTTGCAGCGACTCCACGGCGCAGGAATGCAACGGGGAGGAAAAACCCCGCAGATCCCGCAGCAGGAGCGGCTGCAAACGCACAGCCCGGGGATCCCAGCAGGAAAGAGCCAGCCCGGGCCGGGGAGGCGGCCGGAGCTCGGAGCTGGGGCTGCGTGAGCAGCTTCACCGTGGGGAGAAGCCCCACAAGTGCTCTCAGTGTGGGAAAAGCTACAGCTGCAGATCAGAACTGACCAAACACCAGAGACTCCACACGGGGGAACAGCCCTACGAGTGTGGGGAGTGTGGGAAGCGATTCAGGAAGAGCTCAAACCTGAGCGTGCACCGGAAGATCCACACTGGAGAGAGACCCTACGAGTGTGGGGAGTGTGGGAAGAGATTCAGGAAGAGCTCAAACCTGACAGTGCACCGGAGGATCCACACTGGGGAGAGACCCTACGAGTGTGGGGTGTGTGGGAAGAGATTCAGCCGTAGCTCACACCTGAAGACCCACGAGAGGAGCCACACTGGGGAGAGACCCTACGAGTGTGATAAATGCAGGAAGAGGTTTCAGACCAGATCCAATCTCGTCCTGCACTATCGCACCCACAAGGATGAGAGGCCTTATGAGTGTCATGACTGCGGGATGGGCTTCAAGCAAAACTCAAGCCTTGTCAAGCACCGGCGCATCCACACTGGGGAGAGACCCTACGAGTGTGATAAATGCAGAAAAAGGTTTCAGACCAGCTCCAGTCTCCTCCTGCACTATCGCACTCACAAGGATGAGAAGCCTTATGAATGTCCTGACTGCGGGAAGGGCTTCAAGCAAAACTCCAGCCTCGTCAAGCACCGGCGCATCCACACTGGGGAGAGACCCTACGAGTGTGATAAATGCAGGAAGAGGTTTCAGACCAGCTCCAGTCTGCTCCTGCACTATCGCAGTCACTGGGATGAGAGGCCTTATGAATGTCATGACTGCGGCAAAGGCTTCAAGAAAAACTCCACCCTCATCCAGCACCGGCGCATGCACACTGGGGAGAGACCCCACAAATAACCCGAGTGTGGGAAGAGCTTCGCACACAGCTCTCACTTGACCAGACCCCAACGGAGTCTCCACTGAGAGAAGCCCTGCGAGTGCCCCGAGTGCGGGAAGAGCTCCGTGCGCTGCTCCAGCTCCATTCCCCAGGGCAGGATCCGCGCTGGATGATCCCCAGTGACCCCCGGTGGGCAGAGCCCCGCTGATCCCTGGTGCCGCTGATCCGTGTTGGGAAGACACCTGGCTGGGGGCTCCACATCCTCCTGCCTCCCATCCCACTCCAATTCCCATTCCCACTCTCCTTCCCTCTCCCTGTCCCGTATTCTCTGCCCGGTTGTCGTTCCCATATTCCCAGTCCCATATTCCCCGTGTGTTTGGAAGGATAAGGATTTGACAGGAAGCTCTCACAGATATGTACATACAACATTTCCATTTCTGTATTTCCAGTGCAGTTCCCAGATTCCAATTTCCATTCCCTGTCCCATCTTCTAAATCCTCATTCCATATTCTCTTTCCCCAATTGCTATTTCCATATTCCGTGTCCCATTCTTGTATTCCCAATCCGTGTTCCTCTTTCCATTCCCGATCCCATCTCCCAGTCCCCATTCCCAGTAGTTGCAATGTGTGACACAGAAGCATCTCTCAGTCCCTTTGAGAGAGAGCAGAATGCCAAATTCGAATTAAAAAGCTTCTGAGAAATAAAATACATTAAGCCACGGCAATATGAAATCGAGGTCGGAGCTTTAGTTTGGGTAAGTAGTAATATTAACTTGCAACGATATGAAGTAGAAGTATAAATCTTAGTTTGAAGTATGTAGAAATATCTCTTAAGTGCCTCAAAAAATGAATGTTTTAGAGTGTGGTGCTAAAAACAAGCTGCATTGAGAGCTTAAAAACACAGTTCTAGACAGACTAAAAATAGAGTTAAAATAGTTTTTATATTCTTCAGAGAGAAAACAATGGTGATGTGCACAAGTTAGACATAAGTTTTGGAATGGAGAACCAGAATTCTCAAAGGTTTAGGAGACATGCTTCAGGTTCCTGTTTTCTGATCATTGGAAAATTTGTCAATAAAAATCCATGTATTGGAGCCAGAGCTCTCTCTCCCTCCTCTCTCGTTGCTCTCCCTTCCTCCCCCACCATCATCATCACCACTACCAGCACAGGAGATAAGAAGAAGAGGAAGATAAAGAAGAAGAGAAGAAGAAAGGTGTAAGAGTCCATCTAAAAGCCTCTCGCTTGCTCTGCCCAACTACCCTCGACTGAGGCCTAAAGAACTGCAGTTTAAAGGCTCTGGCCAGGGAAGGAAAGAATGCCAAGTGACTGTTCTCAGGTGGTGCCCATCCCAAGCAGGGCCTGTCTGCTCCCACAGGTGTGAGAACAATGAGCTGGTCACCGTGTGCTGCTCCTACGCAGGCGACTTGCTGCAGAACTGGTCACAAGGACTCTTTGTGTGCCTGGAGCTTGCCATGGTGCACTGCTCCCACCCAGGCCACCTGCACAGCGTCTTCTTTCCACCTGCTTCTTGAAGCAACGATCTCCACATACAATAGTCCATAAATCTTCCCACATTTTGGCCAGTCACCCGACACCTTGGAAAAGAATATAAAAGACACCCTCAAACTAAAGACCCCTGAGATCTCCCTGGACAGCAATGGACATCTATTGGCTGCTTCCAGGAGGATCGTCTGCCCATCTTGGTAGCTCTAATCCCAACCCCTTTTCTCTCTCTCTGTCTCTGTCTCTGTCTCTGTCTCTCTGTCTCTGTCTCTGTCTCTGTCTCTGTCTCTGTCTCTGTCTCTGTCTCTGTCTCTGTCTCTGTCTCTCTCTGTCCCTCTATCGCATTGTGTTGGCACTAAATAAAAGTGCATCTTTTGCAAAAGTAAGCTGGGTTTGTCCCCTGCTGTGTCTTTTGCGCTTTGAGATCCCTAAAAGAACCCACCAGGACTCTGCATGTGGTGTGGACCCTGACATTTAATTGGCATAGTCGGCAATTCAGATTCCCTGATTCTGGAGGAGTTGGGGGTTTTCTGTGCACTTTGTAGCAGGGGAAGACCTGTGCCATTTCAGCTGCACCCAGCCTGTCAGTACCGTGAGGACTGAACAGTGTTGGAAAGCAAGGGAGGTGGTATTGGGTTGTTCCCGCAATCTGCACACAGACCCAGGTGGAGAATCAACTCCATTTCAGTTATCGGAGAATTTTTTTATAAAGGATCTCAACTGTGCAAAAGATGGGACTTGTGTTTTTGATATGTATGTGCTCTTGAGCTGCTTGTTGTAGTTGAGGAGAGAACCTCCCAGGCAGTTTTTGATCCCCTAACCCAGGGAGGGAAGAAAGGGGTTGTCCTCAGCTAAAGGCTGGGTGTTTGTTGTTTGTTGTTGACTACTTGGGATTGCGAAGAGACAAGCTGTTTTGTAACTAAGGTAGTACCTCCCAAGTAGCGTGGTCTCTTCACCCGCTCCAGGGACGAGAAGGGAAACACAGTTTTAGCTGTGCTTTTTGTGTAATTTTAAGTGTGCCTCCCTGAGAGTGGTTTTAGTCCCTTCGTAAACATGTCTGAAGAAGATAAAAATGCTTTTTATGCTTTGCTAGCTAAGTACAAAGCCAGACCCTCCCAAGGGGGAGAAGATTGGGCATACAGTAACTGGTTTAATTTAGAAAATGTGATTGATAGGATACATTCTTTGCAACATGAAACAAAATTCAAACTGGGCAAAAATAAGACCATTCTCTGCTCAGTTTTGGGGGCCTGTCTTACGGCAGCTATAGAAACTCGCTTTACGCAAAGAAGTGAAGAAAGAGCAATTATTGACTCGCTACAAAATTTAGTGGAAATTTTGCAAAAACAATTAGATGAAGAAAGGAATGACAGTCATGCTTTGAGAGATGAGATTCATTCTTTAAGAGATGAGAATCATTCTTTAAGAGCTGCCCTAAGACAAGAACACACCAACACTTTAAAACACACTGATTTGCCAAAAGAAACAGAAGAGAAAGAAACTAATCAAATATATCCTCAAAAAGAACTGACTCTGATGAAAAATAGTGGGGAATATTGCTGCCCTAGCTTGAGACCTTTGGTTAAAACAGAATACAGTTTTATCAATGATGAGAATTTTGACCCACAAATAACCACTACAAAAATCCTGTACACTGCTACTAAATTATCAGAAGAAGCAGCTAGTGGGTACTGGGGACATGGGACTTTCTTAACAACAGAAGTCAAACGTAACTTATGGTCCCCAACTAAGTGTGCAGTTTATTGGGCAGCAGGGCTTAACCCTTTGGAAAAGGGAGACCTTGTAGCTTTAGTTGGTACTCCTGACCAACTCCTAGAAAACATTCACAAAGATGCCTGCTTGCAAATTCTACATGAAATAAAACTCACTGCTGGATATAAATCACCTATGCAATTACCTGTAAATGTAAAACAATACCCTTCTCCTTCTGGTGCCAAAGAAGGGCTCAAACCGGTTATACAGGACTTGCAAAACTCCCCTGTATGGCCAAACCAAAAACCCAAACCTGACAATGGGGCTGTTTATCAATATATTGGTGATAGCCTTGTGGGAAGAAATGAAATAGAAGTAGTGGGGGATACCCAACAAAAAATAATCTCCCATTTGGAAAGCCCTAACTTGCAAATTGCCTCAGAGAAAATGCAAACACCTTCTCAGGAAGTGAAGTTTTTGAAGATAGCCACTACTGGGACTGTCCTCCCTGACAGGGTGGCCCAGAAATTCTCAGTAACAGAAGGAACTGTAAAAAATCTGGTTATAACAGAAACTAAGAGCTTGGGTAGCAGCTATGACAAACCTGTCTTGGTAATTAAAATAGCCTCTGCCCTCTCCCCCAAACAATCTTTGTTCACTAATTTTTTGTTCACTAATGTTGTTTCTGCTGAACAAATTATTGCTGGGGGACGGGGTGGCTCTTGGGTTGGGTTGCTGATGGTTATTTGGAGTGTTTTCCAGCTTGAAGCGTGGAGTGCCTCCTTTGTCTGCACCTACACTGATTCTTATCCTGTGTTTAAAGGAGGTACAGAGTGGCTCCCTTTTTAGCAGCAAATTATTGGGAAGTTAACAGAATCCCAATCTGCATTACATGCTGAATAGTTCCATCATTTTAACCTCCTGCCTCTTTGTGGCAGATTCTGTTGTGTTTACTTTTCACAGAATAATACCATGGAACATGAAGATTAATTGCTGAATCCCTCATCAAACCTGTATACAGTTCCAGCACAGGACCTTACAGCTGTGTTATATTTTGTGAAGATTCAAAATCAAAATTGAACTGTTGTACAATTTTCCTATGAAATTATGTGTGGTAAAAACAATATAAAATACTGAGGGGAACTTGATGTTAATGTTATAACACCTACTACCCAACCACCGGTTATACTGAGCCTGAAAATCTTTAAAATTGGATCTTAGGTAATTTGGTAAACTAGCCAAAACCAAATATTGTTTAAATCAGCATGATCTTTTAAACAAGTCAAATTGCCAATGCAAGACCAGGAGGATCCTTTCAAGAAACAAACAAGAGACATAACCGGTGTTGTGGGAACACGATTGGGAATTTTGAATAGTATTGATTTAGAAGTATTCATGAATAAATTGGCTAACATTTCTTTAGCTCTCTGCTGTATCCAGGTTCAATTGTGGATGCAGTCAGTTGCTGCCTTAATTATATGAGAAGCGGAGGAAACCACTTTTCCTACTGAAATTCGGAAAATAATTTGGAATAATGTTCACAATTTCAAAAAGGAATTCCAAGCCTGGTGAAACTACTACCCCAGCATAAGCACAGCCACAGCCTTTGCACGGACCATATGTAATGTTTCATTACATTCAATATTCCCTCTCATTGCATTAAGGCTGAATCATGACAGAGCTATTTTCTATCCTTTTGAGCATAGAGAATGGGCCTGTCAAACTGGTGAAAAGTAACAAACTATTAATTTGGAAACTGACATTGTCTGGAAACAACAAGGGTTTATCTGTAAAAGTAATGCAATCAGAGCTCAAGATATTTGCTTAGACATAGATCAGAATGTCTGTAACTTTGAAAGTTATCCAAAGGAGATTCCTGAAATGCTATTGGGGTGTATGAGCAATGGGTGTGCATGTTTAAGAACTGCTTGTGATTTAGTGTTTGTAGAAAATGTAGCAATGGATTTAAAAAAAACCATTCAAATTTTTGTGTTTGTATGATTGGTATTATTAGTTTTAGTAATGTTAAGTTTTTTGATTGAAAATGATTTTAGAAAAGCAATTGCTTTAATCAATTTTGTTAAACATGTTATAATCAAAATTGATTTACTTTAATTTGAACTGTTTAGTTATTTTATTGATTGATTTGCTTTAATATTGTTTGAATAATTGTTTCAAAGTTATTTTATTGATTTGCATTAATTTTGATTGTTCGAAAGTTTTCAATTAATACGATTGTGATTTGTTTGAAAAATTGTTTTTCAATTTGTCATGATTGTGATTTGTTTAAAAAATTGTTTTTCAATTTCTCATGATTGTCATTTGTTTGAAAAATTGTATTTCAATTTGTTGTGAAAATTGTTTTTCAATCAACTTGTTGTGATTATTTTGATTTATTATCTTTGTGTCTATTTCTTTCATTTTCCTTTCCACTTTCCCTCTCTCTCTCTGATCCCTGATTTTTCTGTTCCTGTTTTCCGGGATATGCTACCAATGACGGGTCCTGAAGATGCTACAACGTCACAACATCACACTGCTGGAGTTCCTCAGCGACGCTCGTTGGTCACGGGGTGGTGGAAGTTTGTTCTGCCCAACGACCCTCGCCTGAGGCCTAAAGAACTGCAGTTTAAAGGCTCTGGCCAGGGAAGGGAAGAATGCCAAGTGACTGTTCTCAGGTGGTGCCCATCCCAACCAGGGCAGGTCTGCTCCCACAGGTGTGAGAACAATGAGCTGGTCACCGTGTGCTGCTCCTACACAGGCGACTTGCTGCAGAACTGGTCACAAGGACTCTTTGTGTGCCTGGAGCTTGCCATGGTGCACTGCTCCCACCCAGGCCACCTGCACAGCGTCCTGTTTCCACCTGCTTCTTGGAGCAACGATCTCCACATACAATAGTCCATAAATCTCCCCACATTTTGGCCAGTCACCCAATGCCTTGGAAAAGACTATAAAAGACACCCTCAAATTAAAGACCCCTGAGATCTCTCCAGACAGCAATGGACATCTATTGGCTGCTTCCAGGAGGATCGTCTGCCCGTCTTGGTAGCTCTAATCCCAACCCCTTTTCTCTGTCTCTGTCTCTGTCTCTGTCTCTGTCTCTGTCTCTGTCTCTGTCTCTTTTTCTCTCTGTCCCTCTATCGCATTTTGTTGGCACTAAATAAAAGTGCATCTTTTGCAAAAGTAAACTGGGTTTGTCCCCTGCTGTGTCTTTTGCGCTTTGAGATCCCTAAAAGAACTCACCAGGACTCCACATGTGGTGTGGACCCTGACAAAAGGCCAGGGAGCATCTGCCTCTGGAGACTCTGCACCAGGCCGCAGCTTCAACCTCTTGCAGCAGAGAGCTACTCCTGCTTCCATCGGGACTTTGTGGCAGGGACTCAACAGGGACTGGAGAGCCTTGGGCTCTTTGCCTTCCGAGCCTGACGTGCCTTTCCCAGAAACAACTTTACAGCAGCTGCTCTGCTCTTGGCAGATCTAAAGCCACAACCAAACCCCACAGCCGGTCCCGGTCCTACTCCCTGTCCCCATTCCCATTCCTTGTCCCCATTCCCGCTCCCTGTCCACATTCCCATTCCCTGTCCCCATTCCCGGTCCCATTCCCATACCCGCTCCCTGTCCCCATTCCCCGTCCCTGTCCCCATTCCCATTCCCTGTCCCCATTCCCGCTCCCTGTCCCCTCTCACCGGACGCCGCCGCCATCGCTCCGTTCCCCTCACGGCGCTCACGTGACCGCGGCAACCCCGCGCCGCTCCCGCCCACCAATCCCAGCGCGCGGTCGCTCCCTGATTTGCATAACCACGCCCTCTGTCCCCGCCCAGCGCCAGCTGCGCTCATGGCCGGGCGCTCTTTGCTCCCAGTTCCCTCCCAGCGCTCCCAGTAAGAGCGGCACTGGCAGGGAAAGCGCTCCCAGTTCCTGCCCGGGGCTCTCAGCATCGCTGCCGCTGCTCTCCGTGTCATTCCCAGCGCTTCCAGTATCGCAGCGCCGCGCGGGTCGCAGCCGCTCCCACACCGCCCGGGCCAGAGCGCGGCTGCTTTTGGGTGTCGGCACCTGCCCGGGCCGGGCTGGGAGCGGAGGAGGAGCGGGAGGAAGAGGAGGAGCGGGAAGAGGAGGAAGAGCAGCAGCGGGAGGAAGAGGAGGGACACGGGAGGAGCGGCAGGAAGAGGAGGAGCGATTTTGGAACCAGGCACTTCTGCCGCCCGCCCGCACAGAGCGCAGCTTCCCCCGGGTGCGGCAGCATCGCCCCCCAAAAACCCGCAGGTGAGCGAGGAGGGGGAGCTCGCCCGAAATCCATCGTGGGGGGCTCCGGGAGGGTTTTATTTTGCGGTTCGGGGCATATTCGGACGTTGCCGGAGCCCAAAGCCGAGGCGGGAATGGCCCTGGCGGGATCTTGGCGGTGCCGCGTGGCGATCGCCCGGTAGCGGCGGGGAGGGAGCGATATCGGCTCTGGGGATCCCCGGCAGAGCCGGGGGGGAAGGCGGGAGCCCCGGAGCGGGGAGAGCGGCCAGGGGCGATCCCGGAGCCGGGGGAGCCCGGCAGCCTGGAGGGGTGCGGGAGCTCGGTGCTGAGCGGGCTCCGGGCCCCCGAGGCTGAAAGGGGCGCTGACTTCTCCAGCTGCGCTCGGGCAGCGCCACCATCAAACCCAACGCGCTCAGCCCTTGTTTTTCCCCCAGACCAGGATTTCCCAAAGCTCGGCAGCGAGGAGGAGGAGAAGGAGGCCATGAGGACGAGGTTGATGTCCCGGGAGCCGCAGGCAGGTGAGGAGGAAGTCAGTGCCCCCTTCCCCCTGTGTCCTGCTCCATCTCCCAGCCCAGCACGGCCCCGGCTGCAGCACAGCCCTGGGGGGATCTCCTTGCCCTTCCCTGTGGCACGGAGGCAAATCCCATCGTGTCCTTGTCCTTCCTCCCCCAGACAAGGAGCTGAGCACGGCCAGCAGGGAGGACAAATCCCCGCGGCACAGCCTCGGACAAGAGGCCGTTTGCAGCGGCTCCACGGCGCAGGAATGCAATGGGGAGGAAAAGCCCCGCAGATCCCGCACCAGGAGGGGCTGCAAACGCACAGCCAGGGGATCTCAGCAGGAAAGAGCCAGCCCGGGCCGGGGAGGCGGCCGGAGCTCGGAGCTGGGGCTGCGTGATCAGCTTCAGCGTGGGGAGAAGCCCCACAAGTGCTCGCAGCGTGGGAAGAAATTCAGGTGGAAATCAGACCTGACCAAACACCAGAGAGTCCACATGGGGAAACGGCCCTACGAGTGTGGAGAGTGTGGGAAGAGATTCAGCCATAGCTCACACCTCAAGATCCACGAGAGGAGCCACACTGGGGAGAGACCCTACGAGTGTGATAAATGCAGGAAGAGGTTTCAGACCAGCTCCAATCTCGTCCTGCACTATCGCATTCACAAGGATGAGAGGCCTTATGAGTGTCATGACTGCGGGAAAGGCTTCAAGCAAAACTCCACCCTTGTCTTGCACCGGCGCATGCACACTGGGGAGAGACCCTATGAATGTGATAAATGCAGGAAGAGGTTTCCGAACAGCTTTTGTCTCCTCGAGCACTATCGCACTCACATAGATGAGAGGCCTTATGAGTGTCATGACTGTGGGAAGGGCTTCAAGCACAGCTCCACCCTCATCCAGCACCGGCGCATCCACACTGGGGAGAGACCCTACGAGTGTCCCGAGTGTGGGAAGAGCTTCTCAAGGAGCAGTAACTTGACCCGACACCAACGGAAACTCCACTGAGAGAAGCCCTGCGAGTGCCCCGAGTGCGGGAAGAGCTCCGTGCACTGCTCCAGCTCCATCCCCCAGGGCAGGATCCGCAGTTACCCCCGGTGGGCAGAGCCCCGCTGAGCCCTGGTGCCGCTGATCCGTGTTGGGAAGACACCTGGCTGGGGGCTCCACATCCTCCTGCCTCCCATCCCACTCCAATTCCCATTCCCGCTCTCCTTCCCTCTCCCTGTCCCGTATTCTCTGCCCGGTTGTCCTTCCCATATTCCCAGTCCCATATTCCCAGTCCCATATTCCCTGTGTGTTGGGAAGGATAAGGATTTGACAGGAAGCTCTCACAGATATGTATGTACAACATTTCCATTTCCTATTCCCAATCCCATTCCTGTATTCCAATTTCCAATACCTTTCCCATCTTCTAAATCTCCATCCCATATTTTCTCTTCAATTGCTATTTCCATATTCCCTGTCCCATTCCCGGATGTGGGACTGGGGAACACAGAAGCCTCTCTGAGTCCCTCCAAGAGAGGACAGAATACAAGAATTAAAAACCTTTTGAGAAATGAAACTACATATGCCACACGGACATGAAATAGAGGTCTGTGCTTTTGTTTCTAAGTAGAAATATTAGTTTGCATTGATATGAAGTAGAAATATAAATCTTAGTCTGAAGTAAGTAACAATATGATTGAAGTGCCTTAAAAGTAAAAGCCTTAGAATCTGGTGTGAAAAATAACCTGCAGTGTGAGCTCAAGACCACAGATCTAGAGAGAATAAAAATACAGTAAGGACTTTCCTATATTCTTCAGAGAGAAGACACACCACCTGTGCACAAGTTAGATGTAAACATTTGTATTTCAGAACCCCAATTCTCATAGGTTTAGGAGAAATGGTTCAGATTCCTGTTTTTTGATCATCGGAAATTTTGTCAATAAAAATCCGTGTCTTGGAGCCAGAGCTCTCTCTCCCTCCTCTCTCGTCGCTCTCCCTTCCTCCCCCAACATCATCAACACTACCAGCACGGGAGAGAAGAAGAAGAGGAAGATGAAGAAGAAAAGAAGAGGAGAAGAAAGGCCAGGGAGCATCTGCCTCTGGAGACTCTGCACCAGGCCGCAGCTTCGACCTCTTGCAGCAGAGAGCTGCTCCTGCTTCCATCGGGACTTTGTGGCAGGGATTGAACAGGGACTGGAGAGCCTTGGGCTCTTTGCCTTTGGAGCCTGACGTGCCTTTCCCAGAAACAACTTTACAGCAGCTGCTCTGCTCTTGGCAGATCTAAAGCCACAACCAATCCCCAAAGCCGGTCCCGTTCCCTGTCCCCATTCCCATTCCCTGTCCCCATTCCCGTTCCCTGTCCCCATTCCCGCTCCCTGTCCCCATTCCCGTTCCCTGTCCCCATTCCCGCTCCCTGTCCCCTCTCACCAGACGCCGCCGCCATCGCTCCGTTCCCCTCACGGCGCTCACGTGACCGTGGCAACCCCGCTCCGCTCCCGCCCTCCATACCCAGCGCGCGTTCGCTCCCTGATTTGCATAACCACGCCCTCTGGTCCCGCCCACCGCCAGCTGCGCTCATGGCCGGGCGCTCTTTGCTCCCAGTTCTCTCCCAGCGCTCCCAGTAAGAGCGGCACTGGCAGGGAAAGCGCTCCCAGTTCCTGCCCGGGGCTCTCAGCATCGCTGCCGCTGCTCTCCGTGTCATTCCCAGCGCTCCCAGTATCACTCGCAGCGCCGCGCGGGTCGCAGCTGCTCTGACACCGCCCAGGCCAGAGCGCGGCTGCTTTTGGGTGTCGGCACCTGCCCGGGCCGGGCTGGGAGCGGAGGACGGGCTGGGAGCGGAGGAGGAGCGGGAGGAAGAGGAGGAGCGGGAAGAGGAGGAAGAACAGCAGCGGGAAGAGGAGCGATTTTGGAACCAGGCGCTTCTGCCGCCCGCCCGCACAGAGCGCAGCTCCCCCGGGTGCGGCAGCATCGCCCCCCAAAAACCCGCAGGTGAGCGGGGAGGGGGAGCTCGCCCCAAATCCATCGTGGGGGGCTCCGGGAGGGTTTTATTTTGCGCTTCGGGGCATGTTAGGATCTGGCCGCAGCCCAAAGCCGAGGCGGGAATGGCCCTGGCGGGATCTTGGCGGTGCCGCGTGGCGATCGCCCGGTACCGGCGGGGAGGGGGCGATATCGGCTCTGGGGATCCCCGGCAGAGGCGGGGGGGGAAGGCGGGAGCCCCGGAGCGGGGAGAGCGGCCAGGGGCGATCCCGGAGCCGGGGGACCCCCGGCAGCCTGGAGGGGTGCGGGAGCTCGGTGCTGAGCGGGCTCCGGGCCCCCCGAGGCTGAAAGGGGCGCTGACTTCTCCAGCTGCCCTCGGGCAGCGCCACCATCAAACCCAACGCGCTCAGCCCTTGTTTTCCCCCCAAACCAGGATTTCCCAAACTTTGGATGCATTGAGGAGGAGGAATAGGCCGTGAGGAAGATGTCGATATCCCGGGAGCCGCAGGCAGGTGAGGAGGAAGTCAGTGCCCCCTTCCCCCTGTGTCCTGCTCCATCTCCCAGCCCAGCATGGCCCCGGCTGCAGCACAGCCCTGGGGGGATCTCCTTGCCCTTCCCTGTGGCAAATCCCATCGTGTCCTTGTCCTTCCTCCCCCAGACAAGGAGCTGAGCACGGCCAGCAGGGAGGACAAATCCCCGCGGCACAGCCTCGGGCAAGAGGCCGTTTGCAGCGGCTCCACGGCGCAGGAATTTAACGGGGAGGAAAAGCCCTGCAGATCCTGCAGCAGGAGGGGCTGCAAACGCACAGCCCGGGGATCCCAGCAGGAAAGAGCCAGCCCGGGCCGGGGAGGCGGCCGGAGCTCGGAGCTGGGGCTGCGTGAGCAGCTTCACCGTGGGGAGAAGCCCCACAAGTGCTCGCAATGTGGGAAGAGCTACAGGTGGAGATCAGACCTGACCAAACACCAGAGAGTGCACACGGGGGAACGGCCCTACGAGTGTGGGGAGTGTGGGAAGACATTCACCCAGAGCTCAAACCTGAATCTGCACCGGAGGATCCACACTGGGGAGAGACCCTACGAGTGTGATAAATGCAGAAAAAGGTTTCAGACCAGCTCCAGTCTCCTCCTGCACTATCGCACTCACAAGGATGAGAGGCCTTATGAGTGTCCTGACTGCGGGAAGGGCTTCAAGCAAAACTCCAGCCTCGTCAAGCTCCGGCGCATCCACACTGGGGAGAGACCCTACGAGTGTGATAAATGCAGGAAGAGGTTTCAGACTAGCTTCAGTCTGATCCTGCACTATCGCAGTCACTGGGATGAGAGGCCTTATGAGTGTCCTGACTGCGGCAAAGGCTTCAAGTACAACTCTACCCTCGTCCTGCACCGGCGCATGCACACTGGGGAGAGACCTCACAAATGTCCCGAGTGTGGGAAGAGCTTCTCTCACAGCTCTCACTTGACCAGACACCAAAGGAGTCTCCACTGAGAGAAGCCCTGTGAGTGCCCCGAGTGCGGGAAGAGCTTCATGCGCTGCTCCAGCTCCATCCCCCAGGGCAGGATCCGCGCTGGATGATCCCCAGTGACCCCCGGTGGGCAGAGCCCCGCTGAGCCCTGGTGCCGCTGATCCGTGTTGGGAAGACACCTGGCTGGGGGCTCCACATCCTCCTGCCTCCCATCCCACTCCAATTCCCATTCCCGCTCTCCTTCCCTCTCCCTGTCCCGTATTCTCTGCCCGGTTGTCGTTCCCATATTCCCAGTCCCATATTCCCTGTGTGTTGGGAAGGATAAGGATTTGACAGGAAGCTCTCACAGATATGTATGTACAACATTTCCATTTCCTATTTCCAATCCCATTCCCGTATTCAAATTTCAATTCCCAGTCCCATCTTCTAAATCCCCATCCCATATTCTCTCCCCAATTACTATTTCCATATTCCCTGTCCCATTCCCGTGTTCCCATTCCGTGTTCCTATTTCCATTCCCGATCCCATCTCCCAGTCCCCATTCCCAGTTGTTGCAATGTGTGACACAGAAGCATCTCTCAGTACATTTGAGAGAGAGCAGAATGCCAAATTCGAATTAAAAAACTTCTGAGAAATAAAATACATTAAGCCACGGCAATATGAAATCGAGGTCAGAGCTTTAGTTTGGGTAAGTAGTAATAATAAGTTGCATTGACATGAAGTAGAAGTATAAATCTTAGTTTGAAGTATGTAGAAATATCTCTTAAGTGCCTCAAAAAGTAAAAGTCTTAGAGTCTGGTGCTAAAAACAAGCTGCATTGGGGGCCTAAAACCACAGTTCTAGACAAAGTAAAAATAGAGATAAAATAGTTGATATACTCTTCAGAGAGAAAACAAAGGTGATGTGCAGAAGTTAGACGGAAGCGTTTCTATTGGAGAACCAGAATTCTCGTAGGTTTAGGAGAAATGCTTCAGGCTCCTGTTTTCTGATCATTAGGAAATTTGTCAATAAAAATCCGTGTCTTGGACCCAGAGCTCTCTCTCCCTCCTCTCTCGTCGCTCTCCCTTCCTCCCCCACCATCATCATCACCACTACCAGCACGGGAGAGAAGAAGAGGAAGATGAAGAAGAAAAGAAGAGGAGAAGAAAGGCCAGGGAGCATCTGCCTCTGGAGACTCTGCACCAGGCCGCAGCTTTGACCTCTTGCAGCAGAGAGCTGCTCCTGCTTCCATCGGGACTTTGTGGCAGAGACTGAACAGGGACTGGAGAGCCTTGGGCTCTTTGCCTTTGGAGCCTGACGTGCCTTTCCCAGAAACAACTTTACAGCAGCTGCTCTGCTCTTGGCAGATCTAAAGCCACAACCAATCCCCACAGCCGGTGCCATTCCCGTTCCCTGTCCTTATTCCCGGTTCTGCTCCTCGTCCCTGTCCCATATTCTGGCTCTGAGTCCCGTAGTCCCGGTCCCCGTTTCCACTCCAGGTCCGGAATTGCTGCACTCAGTCCTAATTCCCTGCCCAGTCCCAATCTCGTTACCTTTCCCCATTCCCGGTCCCATTTTTGGTATTGGTGCCAATCCTCAAATCCCGGTCCCTTTCCGAATTCTCTGTCCCACAGTCACGATCGCTGTCCCCATTCCAGTTTCCAGTGCCAATTCCTGGCGCCGGTTCTCCGTTCGTCTTCCGTCTTCCCGGTTTCAATAAAGGTCTCGGTCCCATATTCCCGATCCCTGTCCCTCTTCCCACTCCGTGTCCCCATCCCAGCTCCCTGTCCCCATTCCCTGTCGCCTTTCCCTTTAACTGTCCCCATTCCCCGTCCCCAGTCCCTGTCCCCACTCTCGTTCCCGGTCCCCATTCCCTGTCCCCATTCCCCTTCCCTGTCCCCATGCTGTTTCCTGTCCCCATTCCCGATCCCGGTCCCCAATCGCGTTTCCTGTCCCCATTCCCGATCCCTATTCCCATTCCCAGTCCTTGTCCCCATTCCCGATCCCTGTACCCATTCCCGGTCCCTGTCCCTATTCCCGTTCCCTGTCCCCATTTCCGCTCCCTGTCCCCATTCCCATTCCCTGTCCCCATTCCCTTTCCCCATTCCCGCTCCCTGTCCCCATGCCCATTCCCGCTCCCTGTCCCCATTCCCATTCCCTGTCCCCATTCCCTTTCCTCATTCCCGCTCCCTGTCCCCATTCCCGCTCCCTGTCCCCTCTCACCGGACGCCGCCGCCATCGCTCCGTTCCCCTCACGGCGCTCACGTGACCGCGGCAACCCCGCGCCGCTCCCGCCCACCAATCCCAGCGCGCGGTCGCTCCCTGATTTGCATAACCACGCCCTCTGGTCCCGCCCACCGCCAGCTGCGCTCTTGGCCGGGTGCTCTTTGCTCCCAGTTCCCTCCCAGCGCTCCCAGTAAGAGCGGCACTGGCAGGGAAAGCGCTCCCAGTTCCTGCCCGGGGCTCTCAGCATCGCTGCCGCTGCTCTCCGTGTCATTCCCAGCGCTCCCAGTATCACTCGCAGCGCCGCGCGGGTCGCAGCCGCCCCCACACCGCCCGGGCCAGAGCGCGGCTGCTTTTGGGTGTCGGCACCTGCCCGGGCCGGGGTGGGAGCGGAGGAGGAGCGGGAGGAAAAGGAGGAGCAGAAAGATGAGGAAGAGCAGCAGCGGGAGGAAGAGGAGGGACACGGGAGGAGCGGCAGGAAGAGGAGGAGCGATTGTGGAATCAGGCGCTTCTGCCGCCCGCCCGCCCAGAGCGCAGCTTCCCCCGGGTGCGGCAGCATCGCCCCCCAAAAACCCGCAGGTGAGCGGGGAGGGGGAGCTCGCCCGAAATCCATCGTGGGGGGCTCCGGGAGGGTTTTATTTTGCGGTTCGGGGCATGTTCGGACGTTGCCGGAGCCCAAAGCCGAGGCGGGAATGGCCCTGGCGGGATCTTGGCGGTGCCGCGTGGCGATCGCACGGTAGCGGCGGGGAGGGGGCGATATCGGCTCTGGGGATCCCCGGCAGAGGCGGGGGGAAGGCGGGTGTCCCGGAGCGGGGAGAGCGACCAGGGGCGATCCCGGAGCCGGGGGACCCCCGGCAGCCTGGAGGGGTGCGGGAGGTCGGTGCTGAGCGGGCTCCGGGCCCCGAGGCTGAAAGGGGCGCTGACTTCTCCAGCTGCCCTCGGGCAGCGCCACCATCAAACCCAACGCGCTCAGCCCTTGTTTTCCCCCCAAACCAGGATTTCCCAAAGCTCGGCAGCGAGGAGGAGGAGAAGGAGGCCATGAGGACGAGGTCGATGTCCCGGGAGCCGCAGGCAGGTGAGGAGGAAGTCAGTGCCCCTTTCCCCCTCTGTCCTGATCCATCTCCCAGCCCAGCAGGGGCCCGGCTGCAGCACAGCCCTGGGGGGATCTCCTTGCCCTTCCCTGTGGCACGGAGGCAAATCCCATCGTGTCCTTGTCCTTCCTCCCCCAGACAAGGAGCTGAGCACGGCCAGCAGGGAGGACAAATCCCCGCGGCACAGCCTCGGGCAAGAGGCCGTTTGCAGCGGCTCCACGGCGCAGGAATGCATCGGGGAGGAAAAGCCCCGCAGATCCCGCAGCAGGAGGGGCTGCAAACGCACAGCCCGGGGATCTCAGCAGGAAAGAGCCAGCCCGGGCCGGGGAGGCGGCCGGAGCTCACAGCTGGGGCTGCGTGAGCAGCTTCACCGTGGGGAGAAGCCCCACAAGTGCTCGCAATGTGGGAAGGGATTCACGTGGAGATCAGAACTGATCAAACACCAGAGAGTCCACACGGGAGAACAGCCCTACGAGTGTGGGGAGTGTGGGAAGAGATTTAGCAAGAGCTCAAACCTGAATCTGCACCGGAGGATCCACACTGGGGAGAGACCCTACGAGTGTGGGGAGTGTGGGAAGAGATTCAGAGACAGCTCAAACCTGAATCTGCACCGGAGGATCCACACTGGAGAGAGACCCTACGAGTGTGGGGAGTGTGGGAAGAGATTCAGCCATAGCTCACACCTCAAGACCCACGAGAGGAGCCACACTGGGGAGAGACCCTACGAGTGTGATAAATGCAGGAAGAGGATTCACACCAGATCCAATCTCGTCCTGCACTATCGCATTCACAAGGATGAGAGGCCTTATGAGTGTCATGACTGCGGGATGGGCTTCAAGCAAAACGCCAGCCTCGTGAAGCACCGTCGCAGCCACACTGGGGAGAGACACTACGAGTGTGATAAATGCAGGAAGTGGTTTCAGACCAGCTGCAGTCTCCTCCTGCATTATCGCATTCACACAGATGAGAGGCCTTATGAGTGTCCTGACTGCGGCAAAGGCTTCAAGCAAACCTCCACCCTCGTCCAGCACCGGCGCATCCACACTGGGGAGAGACCCTACGAGTGTGATAAATGCAGGAAGAGGTTTCAGACCAGCTCCAGTCTCGTCCTGCACTATCGCACTCACACAGGTGAGAGGCCTTATGAGTGTCATGACTGTGGGAAGGGCTTCAAGCACAACTACAGCCTCATCCAGCACCGGCGCATCCACACTGGGGAGAGACCTCACAAATGTCCCGAATGTGGGAAGAGCTTCTCATACAAATATACTTTGACCAGGCACCAACGGAGTCTCCACTGAGAGAAGCCCTGCTAGTGCCCCGAGTGCGGGAAGAGCTCCGTGCGCTGCTCCAGCTCCATTCCCCAGGGCAGGATCCGCGCTGGATGATCCCCAGTGACCCCCGGTGGGCAGAGCCCCGCTGAGCCCTGGTGCCGCTGATCCGTGTTGGGAAGACACCTGGCTGGGGGCTCCACATCCTCCTGCCTCCCATCCCACTCCAATTCCCATTCCCGCTCTCCTTCCCTCTCCCTGTCCCGTATTCTCTGCCCGGTTGTCGTTCCCATATTCCCAGTCTTATATTCCCTGTGTGTTGGGAAGGATAAGGATTTGACAGGAAGCTCTCACAGATATGTATGTACAACATTTTCATTTCCTATTTCCAATCCCATTCCTGTATTCAAATTTTAATTCCCTGTCCCATCTTCTAAATCCCCATCCCATATTCTCTCCCCAATTACTATTTCCATATTCCCTGTCCCATTCCCGTGTTCCCAATCCCTGTTCCTCTTTCCATACTCGATCCCATCTCCCAGTCCCCATTCCCAGTTGTTGCAATGTGTGACACAGAAGCATCTCTCAGTACATTTGAGAGAGACCAGAATGCCAAATTCAAATTAAAAAACTTCTGAGAAATAAAATACATTAAGCCAAGGCAATATGAAATTGAGGTCGGAGCTTTAGTTTAGGTAAGTAGTAATATTAAGTTCATCGATATGAAGTAGAAGTATAAATCTTAGTTTGAAGTATGTAGAAATACGTCTTAAGTGCCTCAAAAAGTAAAAGTCTTAGAGTGTGGTGCTAAAAACAGGCTGCATTGAGAGCCTAAAACCACAGTTCTATACAAAGTGAAAATAGAGATAAAATAGTTTTTATATTCTTCAGAGAGAAAACAATGGTGATGTGCCCAAGTTGGACATAAGCGTTTATATTGGAGAACCCCAATTCTAACAGGTTAAGGAGAAATGGTTCAGATTTGTGTTTTGTTATCATTGGGAAATTTGTCAATAAAAATTCGTATCTTGGAGCCAGAGCTCTCTCTCCCTCCTATCTCGTCGCTCTCCCTTCCTCCCCCACCACCATCATCACCACTACCAGCACGGGAGAGAAGAAGAAGAGGAAGATGAAGAAGAAAAGAAGAGGAGAAGAAAGGCCAGGGAGCATCTGCCTCTGGAGACTCTGCACCAGGCAGCAGCTTCGACCTCTTGCAGCAGAGAGCTGCTCCTGCTTCCATCGGGACTTTGTGGCGGAGACTGAACAGGGACTGGAGAGCCTTGGGCTCTTTGCCTTTGGAGCCTGACGTGCCTTTCCCAGAAACAACTTTACAGCAGCTGCTCTGCTCTTGGCAGATCTAAAGCCACAACCAATCCCCACAGCCGGTCCCATTCCCGTTCTCTGTCCTTATTCCCGGTTCTGCTCCTCGTCCCTGTCCCATATTCTGGCTCTGAGTCCCGTAGTCCCGGGCCCCGTTTCCACTCCAGGACCGGAATTGCTGCACTCAGTCCTAATTCCCTGCCCAGTCCCAATCTCGTTCCCTTTCCCCATTCCCGGTCCCATTTTTGGTATTGGTGCCAATCCTCAAATCCCGGTCCCTTTCCGAATTCCCTGTCCCACAGTCACGATCGCTGTCCCCATTCCAGTTTCCAGTGCCAATTCCCGGCGCCGGTTCTCCGTTCGTCTTCCGTCTTCCCGGTTTCAATAAAGGTCTCGGTCCCATATTCCCGATCCCTGTCCCTCTTCCCACTCCGTGTCCCCATCCCAGCTCCCTGTCCCCATTCCCTGTCGCCTTTCCCTTTAACTGTCCCCATTCCCAGTCCCCAGTCCCTGTCCCCACCCTCGTTCCCGGTCCCCATTCCCTGTCCCCATTTCCATTCCCTGTCCCCATTCCTATATCCGCTCCCCATTCCCGGTTCCCATTCCCTGTCCCCATTCCCGTTCCCTGTCCCCATTCCCGCTCCCTGTCCCCATTCCCCTTCCCTGTTCCCATGCCCGTTTCCTGTCCCCAGTCCCGATCCCGGTCCCCATTCCCGTTTCCTGTCCCGATTCCCGATCCCTATCCCCATTCCCGGTTTTTGTCCCCATTCCCGATCCCTGTACCCATTCCCGGTCCCTGTCCCCATTCCCGTTCCCTTTCCCCATTCCCGCTCCCTGTCCCCATTCCCGTTCTCTGTCCCCTCTCACCGGACGCCGCCGCCATCGCACCGTTCCCCTCACGGCGCTCACGTGACCGCGGCAACCCCGCGACGCTCCCGCCCGCCAATCCAAGCGCGCGGTCGCTCCCTGATTTGCATAACCACGCCCTCTGGTCCCGCCCACCGCCAGCTGCGCTCTTGGCCGGGCGCTCTTTGCTCCCAGTTCCCTCCCAGCGCTCCCAGTAAGAGCGGCACTGGCAGGGAAAGCGCTCCCAGTTCCTGCCCGGGGCTCTCAGCATCGCTGCCGCTGCTCTCCGTGTCATTCCCAGCGCTCCCAGTATCACTCGCAGCGCCGCGCGGGTCGCAGCCGCTCCCACACCGCCCGGGCCAGAGCGCGGCTGCTTTTGAGTGTCGGCACCTGCCCGGGCCGGCCTGGGAGCGGAAGAGGAGCGGGAGGAAGAGGAGGAGCGGGAAGAGGAGGAAGAGCAGCAGCGGGAGGAAGAGGAGGGATACGGGAGGAGCGGCAGGAAGAGGAGGAGCGATTTTGGAATCAGGCGCTTCTGCCGCCCGGCCGCCCAGAGCGCAGCTTCCCCCGGGTGCGGCAGCATCGCCCCCCAAAAACCCGCAGGTGAGCGGGAAGGGAGAGCTCGCCCGAAATCCATCGTGGGGGGCTCCGGGAGGGTTTTATTTTGCGGTTCGGGATGTTCGGACGTTGCCGGAGCCCAAAGCCGAGGCGGGAATGGCCCTGGCGGGATCTTGGCGGTGCCGCGTGGCGATCGCCCGGTACCGGCGGGGAGGGGGCGATATCGGCTCTGGGGATCCCCGGCAGAGGCGGGGGGGAAGGCGGGAGCCCCGGAGCGGGGAGAGCGGCCAGGGGCGATCCCGGAGCCGGGGGACCCCCGGCAGCCTGGAGGGGTGCGGGAGCTCGGTGCTGAGCGGGCTCCGGGCCCCCGAGGCTGAAAGGGGCGCTGACTTCTCCAGCTGCCCTCGGGCAGCGCCACCATCAAACCCAACGCGCTCAGCCCTTGTTTTCCCCCCAAACCAGGATTTCCCAAACCTTGGATGCATTGAGGAGGAGGAGAAGGCCGTGAGGAAGATGTCGATGTCCCGGGAGCCGCAGGCAGGTGAGGAGGAAGTCAGTGCCCCTTTCCCCCTGTGTCCTGCTCCATCTCCCAGCCCAGCACGGCCCCGGCTGCAGCACAGCCCTGGGGGGATCTCCTTGCCCTTGCCTGTGGCATGGAGGCAAATCCCATCGTGTCCTTGTCCTTCCTCCCCCAGACAAGGAGCTGAGCACGGCCAGCAGGGAGGACAAATCCCCGCGGCACAGCCTCGGGCAAGAGGCCGTTTGCAGCGGCTCCACGGCGCAGGAATGCAACGGGGAGGAAAAGCCCCGCAGATCCCGCAGCAGGAGGGGCTGCAAACGCACAGCCCGGGGATCCCAGCAGGAAAGAGCCAGCCCGGGCCAGGGAGGCGGCCGGAGCTCGGAGCTGGGGCTGCGTGAGCAGCTTCACCGTGGGGAGAAGCCCCACAAGTGCTCGCAATGTGGGAAGGGATCCAGGTGCAGACCAGAACTGATCAGACACCAGAGAGTCCACACGGGGGAACGGCCCTACGAGTGTGGGGAGTGTGGGAAGAGATTCAGGAAGAGCTCAAACCTGAATCTGCACCGGAGGATCCACACTGGGGAGAGACCCTACGAGTGTGGGGAGTGTGGGAAGAGATTCAGCCAGATCTCACACCTCAAGGCCCATGAGAGGAGCCACACTGGGGAGAGACCCTACGAGTGTGATAAATGCAGGAAGAGTTTTCACACCAGCTCCAGTCTCTTCCTGCACTATCGCATTCACAAGGATGAGAGGCCTTATGAGTGTCATGACTGCGGGATGGGCTTCAAGCAAAACTCCAACCTCGTCAAGCACCGGCGCATCCACACCGGGGAGAGACCCTACGAGTGTGATAAATGCAGGAAGAGGTTTCAGACCAGCTCCAGTCTGCTCTTGCACTATCGCATTCACAAGAATGAGAGGCCTTATGAGTGTCATGACTGCGGCAAACGCTTCAAGCAAAACTCCACCCTCGTCCTGCACCGGCGCATCCACACTGGGGAGAGACCCTACGAGTGTGATAAATGCAGGAAGAGGTTTCACACCAGATCCAATCTCGTCCTGCACTATCGCATTCACAAGGATGAGAGGCCTTATGAGTGTCATGACTGTGGGAAGGGCTTCAAGCACAGCTCCACTCTCGTCAAGCACCGGCGCATCCACACCGGGGAGAGACCCTACGAGTGTCCCGAGTGTGGGAAGAGCTTCTCACAGAGCTGTCACTTGACCCGACACCAACGGAGACTCCACTGAGAGAAGCCCTGCGAGTGCCCCGACTGCAGGAAGAGCTTCGTGCGCTGCTCCAGCTCCATCCCCCAGGGCAGGATCTGCGCTGGATGATCCCCAGTGACCCCCGGTGGGCAGAGCCCCGCTGAGCCCTGGTGCCGCTGATCCGTGTTGGGAAGACACCTGGCTGGGGGCTCCACATCCTCCTGCCTCCCATCCCACTCCAATTCCCATTCCTGTTCTCCTTCCCTCTCCCTGTCCCGTATTCTCTGCCCGGTTGTCGTTCCCATATTCCCAGTCCCATATTCCCCGTGTGTTGGGAAGGATAAGGATTTGACAGGAAGCTCTCACAGATATGTACATAAAACATTTCCATTTCCTATTCCCAATTCCATTTCCGTATTACAATGTCCAATCCCTTTCCCGTCTTCTAAGTCCCCATTCCATATTCTCTCTCCAATTGCTATTTCCATGTTCCCTGTCCGGTTCCCACACTCCTATTCCCTGTTCCTGTTTCCTCTCCTGTTCCCATGTCCCTGTCCCCGTTCCCGGATGTGGGACTGGAGAACACAGAAGCCTCTCTGAGTCCCTCCGTGAGAGGAAAGAATGCAAGAATTAAATAAAAACCTTTTGAGAAATGAAACTACATTATGTCACACAGACATGAAATAGAGGTCTGTGCTTTTGTTTCTAAATAGAAATATTAGTTTGCATAGATATGAAGCAGAAGTATAAATCTTAGTCTGAAGTAAGTAACAATATGTTTGAAGTGCCTTAAAAGTAAAAGCCTTAGAATCTGCAGTGAGAGCTCAAGACCAGAGCTCTAGAGAGAATAAAAATACAGTAAGAACTTTCCTGTATTCTTCAAATGGAACAAACACCACCTGTGCACAAGTTAGATGTAAACATTTGTATTACAGAACCCCAATTCTAAACAGGTTTAGGAGAAATGCTTCAGGTTCCTGTTTTCTGATCATTGGGAAATTTGTCAATAAAAATCCGTGTCTTGCAGCCAGAGCTCTCTCTCCCTCCTCTCTCGTTCCTCTCTTGTCCACCCCCACCACCATCATCACCACTACCAGAACGAGAGAGAAGAAGAAGAGGAAGATGAAGAAGTAAAGAAGAGGAGAAGAAAAGCCAGGGAGCATCTGCCTCTGGAGACTCTGCACCAGGCCGCAGCTTCGACCTCTTGCAGCAGAGAGCTGCTCCTGCTTCCATCGGGACTTTGTGGCAGAGACTGAACAGGGACTGGAGAGCCTTGGGCTCTTTGCCTTTGGAGCCTGACGTGCCTTTCCCAGAAACAACTTTACAGCAGCTGCTCTGCTCTTGGCAGATCTAAAGCCACAACCAATCCCCACAGCCGGTCCCATTCCCGTCCCCTGTCCTTATTCCCGGTTCTGCTCCTCGTCCCTGTCCCGTATTCTGGCTCTGAGTCCCGTAGTCCCCGTCCCCGTTCCGACTCCAGGTCCGGAATTGCTGCACTCAGTCCTAATTCCCTGCCCAGTCCCAATCTCGTTACCTTTCCCCATTCCCGGTCCCATTTTCGGTATTGGTGCCAATCCTCAAATCCCGGTCCCTTTCCAAATTCCCTATCTCACAGTCATGGTCGCTGTCCCCATTCCAGTTTCCAGTGCCAATTCCCGGCGCCGGTTCTCCGTTCGTCTTCCGTATTGCCTGTTTCAATAAAGGTCTTGGTCCCATATTCCCGATCCCTGTCCCTCTTCCCACTCCCTGTCCCCATCCCAGTTCCCTGTCCCCATTCCCTGTTGCCATTCCCTTTAATTGTCCCCATTCCCGTTCCCTGTCCCCCTTCTCGCTCCCATTCCCGGTCCCCATTCCCATTCCCTGTCCACATTCCCGGTCCCTGTCCCCATTCCCATTCCCTGTCCCCATTCCCGTTCCCTGTCCCCATTCCCATTTCCTGTCCCCATTCCCATTTCCTGTCCCCATTCCCATTCCGTGTCCCAATTCTCGCTCCCTGTCCCCATTCCCGCTCCCTGTCCCCTCTCACCGGACGCCGCCGCCATCGCTCCGTTCCCCTCACGGCGCTCACGTGACAGCGGCAACCCCGCGCCCCTCCCGCCCACCAATCCCAGCGCGCGGTCGCTCCCTGATTTGCATAACCACGCCCTCTGGTCCCGCCCACCGCCAGCTGCACTCATGACCGGGCGCTCTTTGCTTCCAGTTCCCTCCCAGCGCTCCCAGTAAGAGCGGCACTGGCAGGGAAAGCGCTCCCAGTTCCTGCCCGGGGCTCTCAGCATCGCTGCCGCTGCTCTCCGTGTCATTCCCAGCGCTCCCAGTATCACTCGCAGCGCCGCGCGGGTCGCAGCCCCTCCGACACCGCCCGGGCCAGAGCGCGGCTGTTTTGGGTGTCGGCACCTGCCCGGGCCGGGCTGGGAGCGGAGGAGGAGCGGGAAGAGGAGGAAGACCAGCAGCGAGAGGAAGAGGAGGGACACGGGAGGAGCAGGAGGAAGAGGAGGAGCGATTTTGGAACCAGGCGCTTTTTGCCGCCCGCCCGCACAGAGCGCAGCTTCCCCCGGGTGCGGCAGCATCGCCCCCCAAAAACCCGCAGGTGAGCGGGGAGAGGGAGCTCGCCCCAAATCCATCGTGGGGGGCTCCGGGAGGGTTTTATTTTGCGCTTCAGGGGATGTTCGGACGTTGCAGGAGCCCAAAGCCGAGGCGGGAATGGCCCTGGCGGGATCTTGGCGGTGCCGCGTGGCGATCGCCCGGTACCGGCGGGGAGGGGGGCGATATCGGCTCTGGGGATCCCCGGCAGAGGCGGGGGGAAGGCGGGAGCCCCGGAGCGGGGAGAGCGGCCGGGGGCGATCCCGGAGCCGGGGGACCCCCGGCAGCCTGGAGGGGTGCGGGAGCTCGGTGCTGAGCGGGCTCCGGGCCCCCCGAGGCTGAAAGGCGCGCTGACTTCTCCAGCTGCCCTCGGGCAGCGCCACCATCAAACCCAACGCGCTCAGCCCTTGTTTTCCCCCCAAACCAGGAGTTCCCTAAGCTCGGCAGCGAGGAGGAGGAGAGGGAGGCCATGAGGACGAGGTCGATGTCCCGGGAGCCGCAGGCAGGTGAGAAGGAAGTCAGTGCCCCTTTCCCCCTGTGTCCTGCTTCATCTCCCAGCCCAGCACGGCCCCGGCTGCAGCACAGCCCTGGGGGGATCTCCTTGCCCTTGCCTGTGGCACGGAGGCAAATCCCATCGTGTCCTTGTCCTTCCTCCCCCAGGCAAGGAGCTGAGCACGGCCAGCAGGGAGGACAAATCCCCGCGGCACAGCCTCGGGCAAGAGGCCGTTTGCAGCGGCTCCACGGCGCAGGAATGCATCGGGGAGGAAAAGCCCCGCAGATCCCGCAGTAGGAGGGGCTGCAAACGCACAGCCCGGGGATCCCAGCAGGAAAGAGCCAGCCCGGGCCGGGGAGGCGGCCGGAGCTCGGAGCTGGGGCTGCGTGAGCAGCTTCAGCGTGGGGAGAAGCCCCACAAGTGCTCGCAATGTGGGAAGAGCTACAGGTGGAGATCAGACCTGACCAAACACCAGAGAGTCCACACTGGGGAGAGACCCTATGAGTGTGATAAATGCAGGAAAAGGTTTCACACCAGCTCCAGTCTCCTCCTGCACTATCGCATTCACAAGGATGAGAGGCCTTATGAGTGTCATGACTGCGGGATGGGCTTCAAGCAAAACTCCAACCTCGTCAAGCACCGGCGCATCCACACCGGGGAGAGACCCTACGAGTGTGATAAATGCAGGAAGAGGTTTCAGACCAGCTCAAGTCTGCTCTTGCACTATCGCATTCACACAGATGAGAGGCCTTATGAGTGTCATGACTGCGGCAAACGCTTCAAGCAAAACTCCACCCTCGTCCTGCACCGGCGCATCCACACTGGGGAGAGACCCTACGAGTGTGATAAATGCAGGAAGAGGTTTCACACCAGATCCAATCTCGTCCTGCACTATCGCATTCACAAGGATGAGAGGCCTTATGAGTGTCATGACTGTGGGAAGGGCTTCAAGCACAGCTCCACTCTCGTCAAGCACCGGCGCATCCACACCGGGGAGAGACCCTACGAGTGTCCCGAGTGTGGGAAGAGCTTCTCACAGAGCTGTCACTTGACCCGACACCAACGGAGACTCCACTGAGAGAAGCCCTGCGAGTGCCCCGACTGCAGGAAGAGCTTCGTGCGCTGCTCCAGCTCCATCCCCCAGGGCAGGATCTGCGCTGGATGATCCCCAGTGACCCCCGGTGGGCAGAGCCCCGCTGAGCCCTGGTGCCGCTGATCCGTGTTGGGAAGACACCTGGCTGGGGGCTCCACATCCTCCTGCCTCCCATCCCACTCCAATTCCCATTCCCATTCCTGTTCTCCTTCCCTCTCCCTGTCCCGTATTCTCTGCCCGGTTGTCGTTCCCATATTCCCAGTCCCATATTCCCCATGTGTTGGGAAGGATAAGGATTTGACAGGAAGCTCTCACAGATATGTACATAAAACATTTCCATTTCCTATTCCCAATTCCATTTCCGTATTACAATGTCCAATCCCTTTCCCGTCTTCTAAGTCCCCATTCCATATTCTCTCTCCAATTGCTATTTCCATGTTCCCTGTCCGGTTCCCACACTCCTATTCCCTGTTCCTGTTTCCTCTCCTGTTCCCATGTCCCTGTCCCCGTTCCCGGATGTGGGACTGGAGAACACAGAAGCCTCTCTGAGTCCCTCCGTGAGAGGAAAGAATGCAAGAATTAAATAAAAACCTTTTGAGAAATGAAACTACATTATGTCACACAGACATGAAATAGAGGTCTGTGCTTTTGTTTCTAAATAGAAATATTAGTTTGCATAGATATGAAGCAGAAGTATAAATCTTAGTCTGAAGTAAGTAACAATATGTTTGAAGTGCCTTAAAAGTAAAAGCCTTAGAATCTGCAGTGAGAGCTCAAGACCAGAGCTCTAGAGAGAATAAAAATACAGTAAGAACTTTCCTGTATTCTTCAAATGGAACAAACACCACCTGTGCACAAGTTAGATGTAAACATTTGTATTACAGAACCCCAATTCTAAACAGGTTTAGGAGAAATGCTTCAGGTTCCTGTTTTCTGATCATTGGGAAATTTGTCAATAAAAATCCGTGTCTTGCAGCCAGAGCTCTCTCTCCCTCCTCTCTCGTTCCTCTCTTGTCCACCCCCACCACCATCATCACCACTACCAGAACGAGAGAGAAGAAGAAGAGGAAGATGAAGAAGTAAAGAAGAGGAGAAGAAAAGCCAGGGAGCATCTGCCTCTGGAGACTCTGCACCAGGCCGCAGCTTCGACCTCTTGCAGCAGAGAGCTGCTCCTGCTTCCATCGGGACTTTGTGGCAGAGACTGAACAGGGACTGGAGAGCCTTGGGCTCTTTGCCTTTGGAGCCTGACGTGCCTTTCCCAGAAACAACTTTACAGCAGCTGCTCTGCTCTTGGCAGATCTAAAGCCACAACCAATCCCCACAGCCGGTCCCATTCCCGTCCCCTGTCCTTATTCCCGGTTCTGCTCCTCGTCCCTGTCCCGTATTCTGGCTCTGAGTCCCGTAGTCCCCGTCCCCGTTCCGACTCCAGGTCCGGAATTGCTGCACTCAGTCCTAATTCCCTGCCCAGTCCCAATCTCGTTACCTTTCCCCATTCCCGGTCCCATTTTCGGTATTGGTGCCAATCCTCAAATCCCGGTCCCTTTCCAAATTCCCTATCTCACAGTCATGGTCGCTGTCCCCATTCCAGTTTCCAGTGCCAATTCCCGGCGCCGGTTCTCCGTTCGTCTTCCGTATTGCCTGTTTCAATAAAGGTCTTGGTCCCATATTCCCGATCCCTGTCCCTCTTCCCACTCCCTGTCCCCATCCCAGTTCCCTGTCCCCATTCCCTGTTGCCATTCCCTTTAATTGTCCCCATTCCCGTTCCCTGTCCCCCTTCTCGCTCCCATTCCCGGTCCCCATTCCCATTCCCTGTCCACATTCCCGGTCCCTGTCCCCATTCCCATTCCCTGTCCCCATTCCCGTTCCCTGTCCCCATTCCCATTTCCTGTCCCCATTCCCATTTCCTGTCCCCATTCCCATTCCGTGTCCCAATTCTCGCTCCCTGTCCCCATTCCCGCTCCCTGTCCCCTCTCACCGGACGCCGCCGCCATCGCTCCGTTCCCCTCACGGCGCTCACGTGACAGCGGCAACCCCGCGCCCCTCCCGCCCACCAATCCCAGCGCGCGGTCGCTCCCTGATTTGCATAACCACGCCCTCTGGTCCCGCCCACCGCCAGCTGCACTCATGACCGGGCGCTCTTTGCTTCCAGTTCCCTCCCAGCGCTCCCAGTAAGAGCGGCACTGGCAGGGAAAGCGCTCCCAGTTCCTGCCCGGGGCTCTCAGCATCGCTGCCGCTGCTCTCCGTGTCATTCCCAGCGCTCCCAGTATCACTCGCAGCGCCGCGCGGGTCGCAGCCCCTCCGACACCGCCCGGGCCAGAGCGCGGCTGTTTTGGGTGTCGGCACCTGCCCGGGCCGGGCTGGGAGCGGAGGAGGAGCGGGAAGAGGAGGAAGACCAGCAGCGAGAGGAAGAGGAGGGACACGGGAGGAGCAGGAGGAAGAGGAGGAGCGATTTTGGAACCAGGCGCTTTTTGCCGCCCGCCCGCAGAGAGCGCAGCTTCCCCCGGGTGCGGCAGCATCGCCCCCCAAAAACCCGCAGGTGAGCGGGGAGAGGGAGCTCGCCCCAAATCCATCGTGGGGGGCTCCGGGAGGGTTTTATTTTGCGCTTCAGGGGATGTTCGGACGTTGCAGGAGCCCAAAGCCGAGGCGGGAATGGCCCTGGCGGGATCTTGGCGGTGCCGCGTGGCGATCGCCCGGTACCGGCGGGGAGGGGGCGATATCGGCTCTGGGGATCCCCGGCAGAGGCGGGGGGAAGGCGGGAGCCCCGGAGCGGGGAGAGCGGCCGGGGGCGATCCCGGAGCCGGGGGACCCCCGGCAGCCTGGAGGGGTGCGGGAGCTCGGTGCTGAGCGGGCTCCGGGCCCCCGAGGCTGAAAGGCGCGCTGACTTCTCCAGCTGCCCTCGGAGCGCCACCATCAAACCCAACGCGCTCAGCCCTTGTTTTCCCCCCAAACCAGGAGTTCCCTAAGCTCGGCAGCGAGGAGGAGGAGAGGGAGGCCATGAGGACGAGGTCGATGTCCCGGGAGCCGCAGGCAGGTGAGAAGGAAGTCAGTGCCCCTTTCCCCCTGTGTCCTGCTTCATCTCCCAGCCCAGCACGGCCCCGGCTGCAGCACAGCCCTGGGGGGATCTCCTTGCCCTTGCCTGTGGCACGGAGGCAAATCCCATCGTGTCCTTGTCCTTCCTCCCCCAGGCAAGGAGCTGAGCACGGCCAGCAGGGAGGACAAATCCCCGCGGCACAGCCTCGGGCAAGAGGCCGTTTGCAGCGGCTCCACGGCGCAGGAATGCATCGGGGAGGAAAAGCCCCGCAGATCCCGCAGTAGGAGGGGCTGCAAACGCACAGCCCGGGGATCCCAGCAGGAAAGAGCCAGCCCGGGCCGGGGAGGCGGCCGGAGCTCGGAGCTGGGGCTGCGTGAGCAGCTTCAGCGTGGGGAGAAGCCCCACAAGTGCTCGCAATGTGGGAAGAGCTACAGGTGGAGATCAGACCTGACCAAACACCAGAGAGTCCACACTGGGGAGAGACCCTACGAGTGTGATAAATGTAGGAAGAGGTTTCACACCAGCAGCAATCTTCTCCTGCACTACCGCACTCACAAGGATGAGAGACCTTATGAGTGTCGTGACTGTGGGAAGGGCTTCAAGCTCAACTCACACCTTGTCACCCACCGGCGCACCCACACTGGGGAGAGACCCTACGAGTGTGATAAATGCAGGAAGAGGTTTCAGACCAGCTCCAGTCTCTTCGAGCACTATCGAATTCACAGGGATGAGAGGCCTTATGAGTGTCATGACTGCGGCAAAAGCTTCAAGCAAAACTCCACCCTCATCCAGCACCGGCGCGTCCACACTGAGGAGAGACCCTACGAGTGTGATAAATGCAGGAAGAGGTTTCCAAAAAGCTTTTGTCTCCTCGAGCACTATCGCACTCACACAGATGAGAGGCCTTATGAGTGTCATGACTGCGGGAAGGGCTTCAAGCAAAACTCCACCCTCATCCAGCACCGGCGCATCCACACTGGGGAGAGACCCCACAAATGTCCCGAGTGTGGGAAGAGCTTCTCACAGAGCTCTCACTTGACCAGACACCAACGGAGTCTCCACTGAGAGAAGCCCTGTGAGTGCCCCGAGTGCGGGAAGAGCTTCGTGCGCTGCTCCAGCTCCATCCCCCAGGGCAGGATCCGCGCTGGATGATCCCCAGTGACCCCCGGTGGGCAGAGCCCCGCTGAGCCTTGGTGCCGCTGATCCGTGTTGGGAAGACACCTGGCTGGGGGCTCCACATCCTCCTGCCTCCCATCCCACTCCAATTCCCATTCCCGCTCTCCTTCCTTCTCCTTATTCCGTATTCTTTGCTCGGTTGTCGTTCCCATATTCCCAGTCCCATATTCCCTGTGTGTTGGGAAGGATAAGGATTTGACAGGAATCTCTCTCAGATATGTATGTACAACATTTCCATTTCCTATTCCCAATCCTATTTCCGTATTCCAATTTCCATTCCCTGTCCCATCTTCTAAATCCCCATTTCATATTCTCTCTTCAATTGCTATTTCCATATTCCGTGTCCCATTCCCGTATTCCCAATCCATGTTCCTCTTTCTATTCCCGATCCCATCTCCCAGTCCCCATTCCCAGTAGTTGCAATGTGTGACGCAGAAGCATCTCTCAATCCCCTTGAGAGAGAGCAGAATGCCAAATTCGAATTAAAAAGCTTCTGAGAAATAAAATACATTAAGCCACAGCAATATGAAATCGAGCTCGAACCTTTAGTTTAGGTAAGTAGTAATATTAACTTGCATTGATATGAAGTAGAAGTATAAATCTTAGTTTGAAGTATGTAGAAATACGTTTTAAGTGCCTCAAAAAGTAAAAGTCTTAGAGTTTGGTGCTAAAAACAAGCTGCATTGAGAGCCTAAAACCACAGTTCTAGACAAAGTAAAAATAGAGATAAAATAGTTTTTATATGCTTCAGAGAGAAAACAATGGTAATGTGCACAAGTTAGACGTAAGCGTTTCTTTTGGAGAACCATAATTCTCATAGGTTTAGGAGAAATGCTTCAGGTTTGTGTTTTGTGATCATTGGGAAATTTGTCAATAAAAATCCATGTCTTTGAGCCAGAGCTCTCTCT
The DNA here is from genome assembly GCF_029582105.1 of Oenanthe melanoleuca. NCBI lineage: Eukaryota > Metazoa > Chordata > Aves > Passeriformes > Muscicapidae > Oenanthe > Oenanthe melanoleuca. The sequence goes on from NC_079358.1 coordinate 8,661,470, forward strand.
CCCTCCTCTCTCGTCGCTCTCCCTCCCCCACCATCATCATCACCACTACCAGCACTTGAGAGAAGAAGAAGAGGAAGATGAAGAAGAAAAGAAGAGGAGAAGAAAGGCCAGGGAGCATCTGCCTCTGGAGACTCTGCACCAGGCCGCAGCTTCGACCTCTTGCAGCAGAGAGCTGCTCCTGCTTCCATCGGGACTTTGTGGCAGAGATTGAACAGGGACTGGAGAGCCTTGGGCTCTTTGCCTTTGGAGCCTGACGTGCCTTTCCCAGAAACAACTTTACAGCAGCTGCTCTGCTCTTGGCAGATCTAAAGCCACAACCAAGCCCCACAGCCGGTCCCATTCCCGTTCCCTGTCCCTATTCTCGGTTCTGCTCCTCGTCCCTGTCCCGTATTCTGGCTCAGAGTCCCGTAGTCCCGGTCCCCGTTCCCACTCCAGGTCCGGAATTGCTGCACTCAGTCCTAATTCCCTGCCCTGTCCCAATCTCGTTCCCTTTCCCCATTCCCGGTCCCATTTTCGGTATTGGTGCCAATCCTCAAATCCCGGTCCCTTTCCGAATTCCCTGTCCCACAGTCACGGTCGCTGTCCCCATTCCAGTTTCCAGTGCCAATTCCCGGTGCCGGTTCTCCGTTCATCTTCCGTCTTCCCGGTTTCAATAAAGGTCTCGGTCCCATATTCCCGATCCCTGTCCCTCTTCCCACTCCCTGTCCCCATCCCAGTTCCCTGTCCCCATTCCCTGTCACCATTCCCTTTAACTGTCCCCATTCCCGCTGCCTGTCCCCCTTCTCGCACCCATTCCTGGTCCCCATTCCCATTCTCTGTCCACATTCCCGGTCGCTAAGCCCATTCCCATTCCCTGTACCCATTCCCGCTCCCTGTCCCCGTTCCCATTCCCTGTCCCCATTCCCGCTCCCTGTCCCCATTCCCTGTCCCCATTCCCATTCTCTGTCCCCATTCCCGCTCCCTGTACCCATTCCCGTTCCCTGTCCCCATTCCCTGTCCCCATTCCCGCTCCCTGTCCCCATTCCCATTCCCTGTCCCCATTCCCGCTCCCTGTCCCCTCTCACCGGACGCCGCCGCCATCGCTCCGTTCCCCTCACGGCGCTCACGTGACCGCGGCAACCCCGCGCCGCTCCCGCCCACCAATCCCAGCGCGCCGTCGCTCCCTGATTTGCATAACCACGCCCTCTGGTTCCGCCCACCGCCAGCTTCGCTCATTGCCGGGCGCTCTTTCCTCCCAGTTCCCTCCCAGCGCTCCCAGTAAGAGCGGCACTGGCAGGGAAAGCGCTCCCAGTTCCTGCCCGGGGCTCTCAGCATCGCTGCCGCTGCTCTCCGTGTCATTCCCAGCGCTCCCAGTATCACTCGCAGCGCCGCGCGGGTCGAAACCGCTCCCACACCGCCCGGGCCAGAGCGCGGCTGCTTTTGGGTGTCGGCACCTGCCCGGGCCGGGCTGGAAGCGGAGGAGGAGCGGGAGGAAGAGGAGGAGCGGGAAGAGAAGGAAGAGCAGCAGCGGCAGGAAGAGGAGGGACACGGGAGGAGCGGCAGGAAGAGGAGGAGCGATTTTGGAATCAGGCGCTTCTGCCGCCCGGCCGCACAGAGCACAGCTTCCCCCGGGTGCGGCATCATCGCCCCCCAAAAACCCGCAGGTGAGCGGGGAGGGGGAGCTCGCCCGAAATCCATCGTGGGGGGCTCCGGGAGGGTTTTATTTTGCGGTTCGGGGCATGTTCGGACGTTGCCGGAGCCCAAAGCCGAGGCGGGAATATGGCTCTGGCGGGATCTTGGCGGTGCCGCGTGGCGATCGCCCGGTAGCGGCGGGGAGGGGGCGATATCGGCTCTGGGGATCCCCGGCAGAGGCGGGGGGGAAGGCGGGAGCCCCGGAGCGGGGAGAGCGCCCAGGGGCAAACCCGGAGCCGGGGGACCCCCGGCAGCCTGGAGGGGTGCGGGAGCTCGGTGCTGAGCGGGCTCCGGGCCCCCGAGGCTGAAAGGGGCGCTGACTTCTCCAGCTGCCTTCGCGCAGCGCCACCATCAAACTCAACGCGCTCAGCCCTTGTTTTCCCCCCAAACCAGGATTTCCCAAACCTTGGATGCATTGAGGAGGAGGAGAAGGCTGTGAGGAAGATGTCGATGTCCCGGGAGCCGCAGGCAGGTGAGGAGGAAGTCAGTGCTCCTTTCCCCCGGTGTCCTGCTCCATCTCCCAGCCCAGCACGGCCCCGGCTGCAGCACAGCCCTGGGGGGATCTCCTTGGCCTTGCCTGTGGCACGGAGGCAAATCCCATCGTGTCCTTGTCCTTCCTCCCCCAGACAAGGAGCTGAGCGCGGCCAGCAGGGAGGACAAATCCCCGCAGCACAGCCTCGGGCAAGAGGCCGTTTGCAGCGGCTCCACGGCGCAGGAATGCAACGGGGAGGAAAAGCCCCGCAGATCCCGCAGCAGAAGGGGCTGCAAACGCACAGCCCGGGGATCCCAGCAGGAAAGAGCCAGCCCGGGCCGGGGAGGCGGCCGGAGCTCGGAGCTGGGGCTGCGTGAGCAGCTTCACCGTGGGGAGAAGCCCCACAAGCGCTCGGAATGTGGGAAGGGATTCAGGTGGAGATCAGAACTGACCAAACACCAGGGAGTCCACACGGGGGAACGGCCCTACGAGTGTGGGGAGTGTGGGTAGAGATTCAGCCGCAGCTCAGGCCTGTCTGTGCACCAGGGGATCCACACTGGGGAGAGACCCTATGAGTGTGATAAATGCAGGAAGAGGTTTCACACCAGCTCCAGTCTCCTCAAGCTCTATCGCACTCACAAGGATGAGAGGCCTTATGAATGTCCTGACTGTGGGAAGGGCTTCAAGATCAACTCACACCTCGTCACCCACCGGCGCACCCACACTGGGGAGAGACCCTACGAGTGTGATAAATGCAGGAAGAGGTTTCAGACCAGCTCCAGTCTCTTCGAGCACTATCGAATTCACAGGGATGAGAGACCGTTCTCCTGCTCCAGCTGTGGGAAGGGCTTCAAGCAAAACTCTGCCCTTGCTGCCCACCGGCGCAGCCACACTGGGGAGAGGCCCTATGAGTGTGATAAATGCAGGAAGAGGTTCCAGACCAGCTCCCATCTCATCAGGCACTATCGCACTCACACGGATGAGAGGCCTTATGAGTGTCCTGACTGCGGGATGTGCTTCAAGCAAACTCAACCCTTGTCACCCACCAGCGCATCCACACTGGGGAGAGACCCTACGAATGTCCCGAGTGTGGGAAGAGCTTCTCACAGAGCTGTAACTTGACCAGACACCAACGGAGTCTCCACTGAGAGAAGCCCTGCGAGTGCCCCGAGTGCGGGAAGAGCTCCGTGCGCTGCTCCAGCTCCATCCCCCAGGGCAGGATCCGCGCTGGATGATCCCCAGTGACCCCCGGTGGGCAGAGCCCCGCTGAGCCCTGGTGCCACTGATCCGTGTTGGGAAGACACCTGGCTGGGGGCTCCACATCCTCCTGCCTCCCATCCCAGTCCAATTCCCATTCCCGTTCTCCTACCCTCTCCCTGTCCCGTATTCTCTGCCCGGTTGTCCTTCCCATATTCCCAGTCCCATATTCCCTGTGTGTGGGGAAGGATAAGGATTTGACAGGAAGCTCTCACAGATATGTATGTACAACATTTCCATTTCCTATTCCCAATCCCATTCCCGTATTCCAATTTCCAATCCCTTTCCAATCTTCTAAATCCCCATTCCATATTCTCTCTCCAATTGCTATTTCCATATTCCCTGTCCGGTTCCCACACTCCCATTCCCTGTTCCTGTTTCCTTTCCTGTTCCCTTGTCCCTTTCCCCATTCCTGGATGTGGGACTGGGGAACACAGAAGCCTCTCTGAGTCCCTCTAATAGAGTACAGAATGCAGGAATTAAAAACCTTTTGAGAAATGAAACTACATTGTGCCACACAGAAATGAAATAGAGGTCTGTGCTTTTGTTTCTAAGTAGAAATACTAGTTTGCATACATACAAAGTAGAAATATAAATCTTAGTCTGAAGTAAGTAACAATATGTTTGAAGTGCCTTAAAAGTAAAAGCCTTAGAATCTGGCGTGAAAAATAACCTGCAGTGAGAGCTCAAAACCACAGCTCTAGAGAGAATAAAAATACAGTAAGAACTTTGCTTGTATTCTTCAGATGGAACAAACACCACCTGTGCACAAGTTTATGTTATCTTTTGTATTACAGAACCCCAATTCTAACAGGTTTAGAAGAAATGCATCAGGTTCCTGTTTTTTGATCATTGGGAAATTTGTCAGTAAAAATCCGTGTCTTGGAGCCAGAGCTCTCTCTCCCTCCTCTCTTGTCGCTCTTCCTTCCTCCCCCACCATCATCATCACCACTACCAGCACGGGAGAGAAGAAGAAGATGAAAGAAGAGAAGAAGAAAGGTGTAAGAGTCCATCTAAAAGCCTCTCACATGTTCTGCCCAACGACCCTCACCTGAGGCCTAAAGAACTACAGTGTAAAGGTGCTGGCCAGGGAAGAGAGGAATGCCAAGGGAAGAGAGGAATGCCAAGGGAAGAGAAGAATGCCAAGTGACTGTTCTCAGGTGGTGCCCATCCCAACCAGGGCTGATCTGCTCCCACAGGTGTGAGAACAATGAACTGGTCACGGTGTGCTGCTCCTACACAGGCGACTTGCTGCAGAACTGGTCACAAGGACTGTTGGTGTGCCTGGAGCTTGCCATGGTGCACTACTCCTGTGGGCCTGGAGCTTGCCATGGTGCACTGCTCCTGTGTGCCTGGAGCTTGCCATGGTGCACTGCTCCCACCCAGGCCACTTGCTCAGTGTCCTGTTTCCACCTGCTTCTTGGAGCAACGATCTCCACATACAATAGTCCATAAGTCTCCCCACCTTTTGGCCAGTTGCCCGACACCATGGAAAAGACTATAAAAGACACCCTCAAACTAAAACCCCCGAAATCTCCCCGGACGGGAATGGACATCTATTGGCTGGTTCCACGAGGATTGTCTGCCCGTCTTGGTAGCTCTAATCCCAACCCCTTTTCTCTCTCTCTTTTTCTCTCTGTCCCTCTATCGCATTTTGTTGGCACTAAATAAAAGTGCATCTTTTGCAAAAGTTAACTGGGTTTGTCCCCTGCTTTGTCTTTTGTGCGTTGAGATCCCTAAAAGAACCCACCAGGACTCCACATGTGGTGTGGACCCTGACAAAAGGCCAGGGAGCATCTGCCTCTGGAGACTCTGCACCAGGCCGCAGCTTCGACCTCTTGCAGCAGAGAGCTGCTCCTGCTTCCATCGGGACTTTGTGGCAGAGATTGAAGAGGGACTGGAGAGCCTTGGGCTCTTTGCCTTTGGAGCCTGACGTGCCTTTCCCAGAAACAACTTTACAGCAGCTGCTCTTCTCTTGGCAGATCTAAAGCCACAACCAATCCCCACAGCCGGTCCCATTCCCGTTCCCTGTCCTTATTCCCGGTTCTGCTCCTCGTCCCTGTCACGTATTCTGGCTCAGAGTCCCGCAGTCCCGGTCCCCGTTCCCACTCCAGGTCCGGAATTGCTGCACTCAGTCCTAATTCCCTGCCCAGTCCCAATCTCGTTCCCTTTCCCCATTCCCGGTCCCATTTTCGGTATTGGTGCCAATCCTCAAATCCCGGTCCCTTTCCGAATTCCCTGTCCCACAGTCACAGTCGCTGTCCCCATTCCAGTTTCCAGTGCCAATTCCCGGTGCCGGTTCTCCGTTCGTCTTCAGTATTCCCGGTTTCAATAAAGGTCTCGGTCCCATATTCCCGATCCCTGTCCCTCTTCCCACTCCCTGTCCCCATCCCAGTTCCCTGTCCCCATTCCCTTTAACTGTCCCCATTCCCGTTCCCTGTCCCCCTTTTCGCTCCCATTCCTTGTCCCCATTCCCATTCCCTGTCCCCTTTCCCGCTCCTTGTAGCCATTCCCGTTCCCTGTCCCCATTCCCGGTCCCTGTGCCCGTTCCCGGTCCCCATTCCCTGTCCCCATTCCCGTTCCCTGTCCCCATTCCCGCTCCCTGTCCCATTCCCATTCCCTGTCCCCATTCCCTGACCCCATTCCCGCTCCCTGTCCCCATTCCCATTCCCTGTCCCCATTCCCGATCCCTGTCCCCATTTCCGCTCCCTGTCCCCTCTCACCGGACGCCGCCGCCATCGCTCCGTTCCCCGCACGGCGCTCACGTGACCGCGGCAACCCCGCGCCCCTCCCGCCCACCAATCCCAGCGCGCGGTCGCTCCCTGATTTGCATAACCACGCCCTCTGGCCCCGCCCAGCGCCAGCTGCGCTCATGGCCGGGCGCTCTTTGCTCCCAGTTCCCTCCCAGCGCTCCCAGTAAGAGCGGCACTGGCAGGGAAAGCGCTCCCAGTTCCTGCCCGGGGCTCTCAGCATCGCTGCCGCTGCTCTTCGTGTCATTCCCAGCGCTCCCAGTATCACTCGCAGCGCCGCGCGGGTCGCAGCCGCTCCCACACCGCCCGGGCCAGAGCGCGGCTGCTTTTGGGTGTCGGCACCTGCCCGGGCCGGGCTGGAAGTGGAGGAAAACCGGGAGGAAGAGGAGGAGCGGGAAGAGAAGGAAGAGCAGCAGCGGGAGGAAGAGGAGGGACACGGGAGGAGCGGCAGGAAGAGGAGGAGCGATTTTGGAGCCAGGCGCTTCTGCCGCCCGGCCGCACAGAGCACAGCTTCCCCCGGGTGCGGCAGCATCGCCCCCCAAAAACCCGCAGGTGAGCGGGGAGGGGGAGCTCGCCCCAAATCCATCGTGTGGGGCTCCGGGAGGGTTTTATTTTGCGCTTCAGGGGATGTTCGGATGTTGCCGGAACCCAAAGCCGAGGCGGGAATGGCCCTGGCGGGATCTTGGCGGTGCCGCGTGGCGATCGCCCGGTAGCGGCGGGGAGGGGGCGATATCGGCTCTGGGGATCCCCGGCAGAGCCAGGGGGGAAGGCGGGAGCCCCGGAGCGGGGAGAGCGCCCGAGAGCGATCCCTGAGCCGGGGGACCCCCGGCAGCCTGGAGGGTTGCGGGAGCTCGGTGCTGAGCGGGCTCCGGGCCACCGAGGCTGAAAGGGGCGCTGACTTCTCCAGCTGCGCTCGGGCAGCGCCACCATCAAACCCAACGTGCTCAGCCCTTGTTTTCCCCCAAACCAGGATTTCCCAAATCTTGGATGCATTGAGGAGGAGGAATAGGCCATGAGGAAGATGTTGATATCCCGGGAACCACAGGCAGGTGAGGAGGAAGTCAGTGCCCCTTTCCCCCTGTGTCCTGCTCCATCTCCCAGCCCAGCACGGCCCCGGCTGCAGCACAGCCCTGGGGGGATCTCCTTGCCCTTGCCTGTGGCACGGAGGCAAATCCCATCGTGTCCTTGTCCTTCCTCCCCCAGACAAGGAGCTGAGCACGGCCAGCAGGGAGGACAAATCCCCGCGGCACAGCCTCGGGCAAGAGGCCGTTTGCAGCGGCTCCACAGCGCAGGAATGCAACGGGGAGGAAAAGCCCCACAGATCCTGCAGCAGGAGGGGCTGCAAACGCACAGCCCGGGGATCCCAGCAGGAAAGAGCCAGCCCGGGCCGGGGAGGCGGCCGGAGCTCGGAGCTGGGGCTGTGTGAGCAGCTTCACCGTGGGGAGAAGCCCCACAAGTGCTCTCAGTGTGGGAAGGGATTCAGGTGGAGATCAGAACTGACCCAACACCAGAGAGTCCACACGGGGGAACGGCCCTACGAGTGTGGGGAGTGTGGGAAGAGATTCAGCCAGAGCTCAAACCTGAATCTGCACCGGAGGATCCACACTGGGGAGAGACCCTACGAGTGTGATAAATGCAGGAAGACCTTTCTGCGAAGAGCCTGTCTCCTCAAACACTATCGCACTCACACAGATGAGAGGCCTTACAGGTGTCCTGATTGTGGGCAGGCCTTCAAGCACCGCTCCATTCTCATGATCCACCGTCGCAGCCACACTGGGGAGAGGCCCTACGAGTGTGATAAATGCAGGAAGAGGTTTCAGACCAGCAGCAATCTCCTCGAGCACTACCGCACTCACAAGGATGAGAGGCCTTATGAGTGTCCTGAATGTGGGAAGGGCTTCAAGCTCAACTCACACCTTGCCAGGCACCGGCGCACCCACACTGGGGAGAGTCCCTACGAGTGTGATAAATGCTGGAAGAGGTTTCAGACCAGTTCCGATCTCAGCAGGCACCAGCACTCTCACACGGATGAGAGGCCTTATGAGTGTCCTGACTGCGGGATGTGCTTCAAGCAAAACTCAACCCTTGTCACCCACCGGCGCATCCACACCGAGGAGAGACCATATGAGTGTCCCGAGTGTGGGAAGAGCTTCTCACAGAGCTCTCACTTGACCAGAGACCAACGGAGTCTCCACTGAGAGAAGCCCTGCGAGTGCCCCGAGTGCGGGAAGAGCTCCGTGCGCCGCTCCAGCTCCATCCCCCAGGGCAGGATCCGCGCTGGATGATCCCCAGTGACCCCCGGTGGGCAGAGCCCCGCTGAGCCCTGGTGCCGCTGATCCGTGTTGGGAAGACACCTGGCTGGGGGCTCCACATCCTCCTGCCTCCCATCCCAGTCCAATTCCCATTCCCGCTCTCCTTCCCTCTCCCTGTCCCGTATTCTCTGCCCGGTTGTCGTTCCCATATTCCCAGTCCCATATTCCCTGTGTGTTGGGAAGGATAAGGATTTGACAGGAAGCTCTCACAGATATGTATGTACAACATTTCCATTTCCTATTCCCAATCCCATTCCCGTATTCCAATTTCCATTCCCTGTCCCATCTTCTAAATCCCCATCCCATATTCTCTCCCCAATTGCTATTTCCATATTCCGTGTCCCATTCCCTGTTCCTCTTTCCATTCCCGATCCCAACTCCCAGTCCCCATTCCCAGTAGTTGCAATGTGTGACACAGAAGCATCTCTCAGTCCCTTTGAGAGAGGGCAGAATGACAAATTCAAATTAAAAAACTTCTGAGAAATAAAATACATTAAGCCACGGAAATATGAAATCGAGGTCGAACCTTTAGTTTAGGTAAGTAGTAATATTAACTTGCATCGATATGAAGTAGAAGTATAAATCTTAGTTTGAAGTATGTAGAAATATGTCTTAAGTGCCTCAAAATAAAAGTCTTAGAGTCTGGTGCTAAAAACAAGCTGCATTGAGAGCTTAAAACCACAGTTCTAGACAAAATAAAAATAGAGTTAAAATCATTCTTATATTGTACAGGGAGAAAACAAAGGTGATGTGCACAAGTTAGACAAGCGTTTATATTGGAGAACCCCAATTCTAACAGGTTAAGGAGAAATGGTTCAGGTTTGTGTTTTGTGATCATTGGGAAATTTGTCAATAAAAATCCGTGTCTTGGAGCCAGAGCTCTCTCTCCCTCCTCTCTCGTCGCTCTCCCTTCCTCCCCCACCATCATCACCACTACCAGCAAGGGAGAGAAGAAGAAGAGGAAGATGAAGAAGAAAAGAAGAGGAGAAGAAAGGCCAGGGAGCATCTGCCTCTGGAGACTCTGCACCAGGCCGCAGCTTCGACCTCTTGCAGCAGAGAGCTGCTCCTGCTTCCATCGGGACTTTGTGGCGGAGACTGAACAGGGACTGGAGAGCCTTGGGCTCTTTGCCTTTGGAGCCTGACGTGCCTTTCCCAGAAACAACTTTACAGCAGCTGCTCTGCTCTTGGCAGATCTAAAGCCACAACCAATCCCCACAGCCAGTCCCATTCCCGTTCCCTGTCCTTATTCCCGTTTCTGCTCCTCATCCCTGTCACGTATTCGGGCTCAGAGTCCCGTAGTCCCGGTCCCCGTTTCCACTCCAGGTCCGGAATTGCTGCACTCAGTCCTAATTCCCTGCCCTGTCCCAATCTCGTTCCCTTTCCCCATTCCCGGTCCCATTTTCGGTATTGGTGCCAATCCTCAAATCCCGGTCCCTTTCCGAATTCCCTGTCCCACAGTCACGGTCGCTGTCCCCATTCCAGTATCCAGTGCCAATTCCCGGTGCTGGTTCTCCGTTTGTCTTCAGTATTCCCGGTTTCAATAAAGGTCTTGGTCTCCATTCCCGATCCCTGTCCCTCTTCCCACTCCCTGTCCCCATCCCATTTCCCTGTCCCCATTCCCTGTTGCCATTCCCTTTAACTGTCCCCATTCCCGCTGCCTGTCCCCCTTCTCGCGCCCATTCCCGGTCCCCATTCCCATTCCGTGTGCCAATTCCGTTCCCTGTCCCCATTCCCGCTCCCTGTCCCCATTCCCGCTCCCTGTCCCCACTCCCGTTCCTTGTCCCCATTCCCGCTCCCTGTCCCCATTCCCGCTCCCTGTCCCCACTCCCGTTCCCTGTCCCCATTCCCATTCCCCATTCCCGCTCCCTTTCCCCTCTCACCGGACGCCGCCGCCATCGCTCCGTTCCCCTCACGGCGCTCCAGTGACCGCGGCAACCCCCGCGCCCCTCCCGCCCACCAATCCCAGCGCGCCGTCGCTCCCTGATTTGCATAACCACGCCCTCTGGCCCCGCCCAGCGCCAGCTGCGCTCATGGCCGGGCGCTCTTTGCTCCCAGTTCCCTCCCAGCGCTCCCAGTAAGAGCGGCACTGGCAGGGAAAGCGCTCCCAGTTCCTGCCCGGGGCTCTCAGCATCGCTGCCGCTGCTCTCCGTGTCATTCCTGCGCTCCCAGTATCACTCGCAGCGCCGCGCGGGTCGCAGCCGCTCCCACACCTGCCCGGGCCAGAGCGCGGCTGCTTTTGGGTGTCGGCACCTGCTCGGGCCGGGCTGGAAGTGGAGGAAAACCGGGAGGAAGAGGAGGAGCGGGAAGAGAAGGAAGAGCAGCAGCGGGAGGAAGAGGAGGGACACGGGAGGAGCGGCAGGAAGAGGAGGAGCGATTTTGGAACCACGCGCTTCTGCCGCCCGGCCGCACAGAGCGCAGCTTCCCCCGGCTGCGGCAGCATCGCCCCCCAAAAACCCGCAGGTGAGCGGGGAGGGGGACCTCGCCCCAAATCCATCGTGTGGGGCTCCGGGAGGGTTTTATTTTGCGCTTCAGGGGATGTTCGGATGTTGCCGGAACCCAAAGCCGAGGCGGGAATGGCCCTGGCGGGATCTTGGCGGTGCCGCGTGGCGATCGCCCGGTACCGGCGGGGAGGGGGCAATATCGGCTCTGGGGATCCCCGGCAGAGCCAGGGGGGAAGGCGGGAGCCCCGGAGCGGGGAGAGCGCCCGAGAGCGATCCCTGAGCCGGGGGACCCCCGGCAGCCTGGAGGGTTGCGGGAGCTCGGTGCTGAGCGGGCTCCGGGCCCCCGAGGCTGAAAGGGGCGCTGACTTCTCCAGCTGCCCTCGGGCAGCGCCACCATCAAACCCAACGCGCTCAGCCCTTGTTTTCCCCCCCAAACCAGGATTTCCCAAACCTTGGATGCATTGAGGAGGAGGAGAACGCCGTGAGGAAGATGTCGATGTCCCGGGAGCCGCAGGCAGGTGAGGAGGAAGTCAGTGCCCCTTTTCCCCTGTGTCCCGCTCCATCTCCCAGCCCAGCACGGCCCCGGCTGCAGCACAGCCCTGGGGGGATCTCCTTGCCCTTGCCTGTGGCACGGAGGCAAATCCCATCGTGTTCTTGTCCTTCCTCCCCCAGACAAGGAGCTGAGCACGGCCAGCAGGGAGGACAAATCCCCGCGGCACAGCCTCGGGCAAGAGGCCGTTTGCAGCGGCTCCACGGCGCAGGAATGCAACGGGGAGGAAAAGCCCCGCAGATCCCGCAGCAGGAGGGGCTGCAAACGCACAGCCCGGGGATCCCAGCAGGAAAGAGCCAGCCCGGGCCGGGGAGGCGGCCGGAGCTCGGAGCTGGGGCTGCGTGAGCAGCTTCACCGTGGGGAGATGCCCCACAAGTGTTCGCAATGTGGGAAGAGCTACAGGTGGAGATCAGACCTGACCAAACACCGGAGAGTCCACACGGGGGAACGGCCCTACGAGTGTGGGGAGTGTGGGAAGAGATTCAGCCAGAGCTCACAGCTGACAGTGCACCAAAGGAGCCACACTGGAGAGAGACCCTACGAGTGTGATAAATGCAGGAAGCGGTTTCAGACCAGATCCAATCTCGTGCTGCACTATCGCATTCACAAGGATGAGAGGCCTTATGAGTGTCCTGACTGTGGGAAGGGCTTCAAGCTCAACTCACACCTTGCCGGGCACCGGCGGACCCACACTGGGGAGAGACCCTACGAGTGTGATAAATGCAGGAAGAGGTTTCAGACCAGCTCAAGTCTGCTCCTGCACTATCGCATTCACAAGGATGAGAGGCCTTATGAGTGTCCTGACTGCGGCAAAGGCTTCAAGCAAAACTCCACCCTCATCAAGCACCGGCGCATCCACACTGGGGAGAGACCCTATGAATGTGATAAATGCAGGAAGAGGTTTCCGAACAGCTTTTGTCTCCTCGAACACTATCGCACTCACACAGATGAGAGGCCTTATGAGTGTCCTGACTGCGGCAAAGGCTTCAAGCAAAACTCCACCCTCATCCAGCACCGGCGCATCCACACTGGGGAGAGACCTCACAAATGTCCCGAGTGTGGGAAGAGCTTCTCACAGAGCTGTCACTTGACCAAACACCAACGGAGTCTCCACTGAGAGAAGCCCTGCGAGTGCCCCGAGTGCGGGAAGAGCTTCGTGCGCTGCTCCAGCTCCATCCCCCAGGGCAGGATCCGCGCTGGATGATCCCCAGTGACCCCCGGTGGGCAGAGCCCCGCTGAGCCCTGGTGCCGCTGATCTGTGTTGGGAAGACACCTGGCTGGGGGCTCCACATCCTCCTGCCTCCCATCCCAGTCCAATTCCCATTCCCGCTCTCCTTCCCTCTCCCTGTCCCGTATTCTCTGCCCGGTTGTCGTTCCCATATTCCCAGTCCCATATTCCCCGTGTGTTGAGAAGGATAAGGATTTGACAGGAAGCTCTCACAGATATGTATGTACAACATTTCCATTTCCTATTCCCAATCCCATTCCCGTATTGTAATTTCCAATCTCTTTCCCATCTTCTAAATCGCCATCCCATACTCTCTCTCCAATTGCTATTTCTATATTCCCTGTCCGGTTCCCATACTCCCATTCCCTCTTCCTGTTTCCTTTCCCGTTCCCATGTCCCTGTCCCCATTCCCAGATGTGGGACTGGGGAACACAGAAGCCTCTCTGAGTCCCTTCAAGACAGGACAGAATACAAGAATTAAAAACCTTTTGAGAAATGAAACTACACTATGCCACACAGACATGAAATAGAGGTCTGTGCTTTTGTTTCTAAGTAGAAATATTAGTTTGCATAGATATGAAGTAGAAATATAAATCTTAGTCTGAAGTAAGTAACAATATGTTTGAAGTGCCTTAAAAATAAAAGCCTTAGAATCTGGCGTGAAAAATAACCTGCAGTGAGAGCTCAAGACAACAGCTCTAGAGAGAATAAAAATACAGTAAGAACTTTCCTGTATTCTTCAGATAGAACAAACAGGATCTGTGCACAAGTTTGATGTTATCTTTTGTATTACAAAATCCCAATTGTAGCAGGTTTAGGAGAAATGCTTCAGGTTCCTGTTTTTTGATCATTGGGAAATTTGTCAATAAAAATCCGTGTCTTGGAGCCAGAGCTCTCTCTCCCTCCTCTCTCGTTCCTTTCTTGTCCTCCCCCACCATCATCACCACTACCAGCACGGGAGAGAAGAAGAAGAGGAAGATGAAGAAGAAATAAGAGGAGAAGAAAGGCCAGGGAGCATCTGCCTCTGGAGACTCTGCACCAGGCCACAGCTTCGATCTCTTGCAGCAGAGAGCTGCTCCTGCTTCCATCGGGACTTTGTGGCAGGGATTGAACAGGGACTGGAGAGCCTTGGGCTCTTTGCCTTTGGAGCCTGACGTGCCTTTCCCAGAAACAACTTTACAGCAGCTGCTCTGCTCTTGGCAGATCTAAAGCCACAACCAATCCCCACAGCCGGTCCCATTCCCGTTCCCTGTCCTTATTCCCGGTTCTGCTCCTCGTCCCTGTCCCGTATTCTGGCTCTGAGTCCCGTAGTCCCGGTCCCCGTTCCCACTCCAGGTCCGGAATTGCTGCACTCAGTCCTAATTCCCTGCCCAGTCCCAATCTCGTTCCCTTTCCCCATTCCCGTTCCCATTTTCGGTATTGGTGCCAATCCTCAAATCCCGGTCCCTTTCCGAATTCCCTGTCCCACAGTCACGGTCGCTGTCCCCATTCCACTTTCCAGTGCCAATTCCCGGCGCCGGTTCTCCGTTTGTCTTCCGTATTCCCGGTTTCAATAAAGGTCTTGGTCCCATATTCCCGATCCCTGTCCCTCTTCCCACTCCCTGTCCCCATCCCAGTTCCCTGTCGCCATTCCCTTTAACTGTCCCCATTCCCGTTCCCTGTCCCCCTTCTCGCTCCCATTCCCGGTCCCCATTCCCGTTCCCTGTCCCCATTCCCGGTCCCTGTCCCCGTTCCCGGTCCCCATTCCCGTTCCCTGTCCCCATTCCCATTTCCTGTCCCCATTACCTGTCCCCATTCCCGTTCCCTGTCCCCATTCCCATTTCCTGTCCCCATTCCCGGTCCCCATTCCCTGTCCCCATTCCCGTTCCCTGTCCCCATTCCCATTTCCTGTCCCCATTCCCTGTCCCCATTCCCATTCCCTGTCCCCATTCCCGCTCCCTGTCCCCTCTCCCCGGACGCCGCCGCAATCGCTCCGTTCCCCTCACGGCGCTCACGTGACCGCGGCGACCCCGCGCCGCTCCCGCCCACCAATCCCAGCGCGCGGTCGCTCCCTGATTTGCATAACCACGCCCTCTGGCTCGGCCCAGCGCCAGCTGCGCTCATGGCCGGGCGCTCTTTGCTCCCAGTTCCCTCCCAGCGCTCCCAGTAAGAGCGGCACTGGCAGGGAAAGCGCTCCCAGTTCCTGCCCGGGGCTCTCAGCATCGCTGCCGCTGCTCTTCGTGTCATTCCCAGCGCTCCCAGTATCACTCGCAGCGCCGCGCGGGTCGCAGCCGCTGCGACCCGCCCGGGCCAGAGCGCGGCTGCTTTTGGGTGTCGGCACCTGCCCGGGCCGGGCTGGGAGCGGAGGAGGAGCGGGAGGAAGAGGAGGAGCGGGAAGAGGAGGAAGAGCAGCAGCGGCAGGAAGAGGAGGGACACGGGAGGAGCGGCAGGAAGAGGAGGAGCGATTTTGGAACCACGCGCTTCTGCCGCCCGCCCGCACAGAGCGCAGCTTCCCCCGGCGCGGTAGCATCGCCCCCCAAAAACGCACAGGTGAGCGGGGAGGGGGAGCTCGCCCCAAATCCATCGTGGGGGGCTCCGGGAGGGTTTTATTTCGAGCTTCAGGGGATATTTGGGTGTTACCGGAGCCCAAAGCCGAGACTGGAATGGCCCTGGCGGGATCTTGGCGGTGCCGCGTGGCGATCGCCCGGTAGCGGCGGGGAGGGGGCGATATCGGCTCTGGGGATCCCCGGTAGAGCCGGGGGGGAAGGCGGGAGCCCCGGAGCGGGGAGAGCGCCCAGGGGCGATCGCGGAGCCGAGGGACCCCCGGCAGCCTG